>NC_141085.1:21665529-21790529 GCF_041138505.1 Cibotium barometz
TAGTTTACCTAATTAATTTTATCTTTGCTAAGTCTTTGTACCCTTGAAAATCAATAATAAATCACATAAAACTGGATATTGCCTTCCTAGAGATATTGCCTTCCTAGAGCCCAAAAAAAAACCTTCTTCTAGAATTGAAAATTTTGAAAATATACTCTCCAAAAATTCATTTATTAAAGAAAATTCCAAATACAATTGTCTTCGAAAAAAAACTCATGATATTTTTTTAATCATCTTGTATGTTAACTTTTCGATATTCAGGAGTTCATATATAAAATTTGTCAAAATGCAAAACCATGCTGTGAGTCCTTTCCCGCCAAGTTTGCATTTCTGTAATTTGAAAACGCGGGGTGCATGCCGGGAGGAAGAGAGCAACCTCCCGGTGAAGTTTTTCTGTCAAGCTCGTAGTGAGATCAACGGAAACGGCCACTCCTTTCCGTTAATGCCGTCATTGAACACAGAGATTCATCAGAGCTCATCACCCGCAACCGATTGACCATGGCTGATGGAGAAGCGGGGCCAGTATGCGGCTGCATCCAGGGCCACCGGCCATCTCTCCAGCTTCCGACAGAGGCCGGTGGCCGCATCTGCCTCATGTGTTTCATCAAGCTTCTGGCCGATTCGTCAGCGTTCCTGACGTACAAGCTCTACGCAGTGTCGGAACTACAGCAGGCGCTCCACGATCCCCTCTTCTCTGCAGCGTTCCTACATCACCACCGCCATTTCGTCGTGGCCCCACTGTCGGAAGCCCTCGCCGCCTGCCGGGACGACAGCAGCAGCGATTTGGCCAAGGCCCTCCTGGACCTCACCCTCGATCTCTGCAGGCTCAACGCGGCAGCGGCTCTGGATCCGGTACCCGTCCTGCATGATTTCATCCTCCACATCGTCTTGCAGCTCGGATCGTCTTCTGGTTTAACCTGCACCACGGGGCAAAGCTACACTGTAATCCCTCTGAACATCACTGAGCTTATCCTCAACCCTCATAATAAGCATGTCCAAGTAACCTGTATGTCTGAGATGCACCTAACTTAAGAAGCTTGTTCAACCTTTAATCATATGAAATTAAGGATAGGTCCTCCCTCTCCATCAAATCTGCAGATTTGGCTAGTCAAAAGCATAGCTGCATCACAGGAAGAGCTTCTTAATGTTCTAATTAAAAGAAAACCACAGCATTTTGAAGCACAAAAACTCCCGTCTGCATCAAATCAGCAGATTCAGCAGTTCCTTTGAAAGCTTATGCATCGAGCCAAGAAAATCCTCCACGGATGAACTTGTTCAGGAATTTTGCTCTATGAAAACCGCACATGTCTACATTGAACCCTGCGTGCTAAGAAAGTCACAGAATAAAATGTTTGTTGAAGGTCAATCTTCATCTACAAAAGAGATTGTTCAAGGTTTCTCCATCAAGAGTACACAGTTTATCCTACCTCTACATCAATCCCTGCATTTTTTAAGAAGATTAACCCTTAAATCATGGCATAAGCATTTTGAAAGTTCAGTTGCATGTCCATTGCCAACATAAGGAGTTTGTTCAAGGTTCTTGCACTGCAAAATCAGCATTGCATGAAAGCATTTACTCTCCCTCAGAGTCTGCATCACATCAAAGCATCGATCCTCCAACTAGCAGGTCAAACAAGTTGATGTATAGCCAATGTTTCCAATTTAACCGTGGCAGCTGCATGTTTTGGGACTTCTGCTGGACAATTACTGCAAATATAGCAATGTTATGCCAGATGCTATAAGGAATCATCACGGCTTTCTGATCAACCTAATTGCAGGCCTCAAGTTACCAGGGTACTCTGCCTTCCAAACCAAATTATTGGCTGTAAGTGTCTACAGCAATGCCTATTCTTAGGCTACTCAACTGTTGATATATCATCTGTTATGTGGATGGTATGGCAGGGATCAACTGAGAGGAGAGATCTTGTTTCTCCTTTACAAATTATCATCCTTTGAAGATGGTATCAGTGAAGTCCTACCATTTCTTCCAGACATGATTGATTCAGCCCTCAATGCCCTTGTCAAATCAGAGAGTGATGAATTAAGAACAAACTGCATTGGTGTGTAGTCCTTGATTTTTGATGTCTATATGTAAATGGTATTTTGCATTACATCAAAACAAAAGGAAAAACATAAGGCTCTGACTTGATTTCATCTTGTTCCAAATATGATCTATGCTTTCCAGCACTACTGAGTACGCTAGCTCAACAATCAGCTGTAAACATTCGCTTTCAACAGATTTCACTCGATACTGAAGCTGTGCCAGAAGAGGAGAATGGTTTCGCAAGAGCTTTTGCAGATGCAATCAAGGGTTCTTTGATTTCATCAGACTCTCAGGTCCAGGTGGCTGCATTACAGTTACTATGTCACATGTGTCCACCAGGAGTTGCACTTGCTAGTGACCTTCAAATTCTCATTGAAGAAGGCGTAATGGATTACATCTTTGAGATTTTAAGGATCTGCGGTGAGCCAATGCAGCAGATTCCTTGTTTGAGAGCCACTGTCATGTCATGCCTCTTTATGTTTGATTTTAATCCTCTCCTCATCTTTTTAATGGAGATTTTTTTGTTGATAACAGAAAACATGGAAAGCATTGTGGCATGGAGCATCCGTGCACTTAGTATGCTTTCAGGGGCAAGGGATGCATTTACACAACGGTTTGCCATTGGACTGGAAACAGTCAATCGGGTTCTGGACCACTCAGTGGAAACAGCTCTCTGTGCGGTGCAGCCTGACATTCTTCTCCTCATTGGTGTCGGTCTGACTGGTTGTCCAGGGGCAATATCCACTATGCGAGCAGAGCATCTACTCCAAACGCTAACGATCATCCTAAAACAGTATGCTGGTGACAACTTTGGTCTCCTCCATGAGGTGTTTAACTTGACATGCTCAGCATTAGCAGCACTGTTAAAGCTGCCCTGCACCTCAGGCATACAGGATGTGGATATGTTCATAGAGACTGCGATCTCAAGCACATTTATCACTGTATCTGCAGCTGGCCCTGCAGACTTGGAATACCAGAATCTCAAGCACGCAATTCTTTTATTAAGAGAAGCTTTCACTTTCAGCTTAAAGGCCCATGAGCTGGCTGATTCCACTCTGGCAGATGTCCTGATTGAAGTTTGTGAAACTAGTTTGCTTCCCATGCTTATAAAGAATTTTGAGTTTTTGGAAGACGAAGATACCTTTCATGCTGCCTTGGGAGTTTTTCTTCTCATGGTAGACAAACCAGATTTGCTTGGAGCTACTAGGCTTGCCGAAAGTCTTGCCACAGCCTCCTGGTTTAGTCTATCTTATGAGTTGATGGCTCGATTTCCTGCACAGAACATGAAAGAGGTTTTGATGATGCTCCTTGGCAATTTGATATGCAGACTGGAAAGAGATGTTCTGGATGAAGATGTAAAAGCACAATTCATTCAGCTACCTAGTGACCCTAAAGATTTACTTATTTTGTTGGCACTAGGCAGCATACATGACTCTCCGCTTAAGCTCACTCAGTTTGCCATCATAACTATTCTTTACATTAGCCAGCTCTATGGTGACAGGTGAGCTTGTCATCGTGATTCTAATTATTTTCAGTGAGGAATGCAAACAGCAATATCTTTGCACTTATCTCATACACATTGTCCTTCTTTCATGTTGAATCAACGATGTCGACTCCACTTGTTATATTAACTGGGTTATGTGGCAGCAAATCACAAGTGCCTCTTACCTGTGATGTAGGTTTGCAGAGGAAGTTCATATTCTGGCCTGCTTGGAGCAGTATCTTCTAATGAACTCCTCAGCATTATGCCAAGAATCACACTCGTCTTCCATTATCAAACAATTGCTCTATATTTATGTTTTCACGACGGAGGCCATTACTTCATGCAGTGTTCCATGTAGCCTCGAATCAGAAAATCTTCTTGTGTCACTCATCGAGCATTGTCAGTCTGACATACTATCATCAAAAATGCCTAAGAATGTTTTTACATGGCTGCTACAGAAAGAGAACCTGGGGAATTACATGATGGCAGGCATGTTAAAATGGTTCAAAACCTTTGCACAGAGAGAACAAGAAAGATGCCACAATAGTGCGACTTTGACAAGGGTTGCCAATAATGAGGTTGGGGCGTCTGAAGATCTGAGATTTTTCTTGGTTTCCTTAGAGGAAGACAATTCCTGTGGTTTGCTTTTTAATCACTTACTTGATGAAGTTCTTGCAAGGCAAGCTGAGGAGGACATCAAGATAGTTGTTGATTGTTACATTAGATTTGTGAAGCTTTCCGCTTTGGCTGCAAATAAGCTCTGTATGTGTGGGATTGTTTCGAACCTGAGGAGCTGGCTTGCGATTTACAGCTCGAAATTGCCCGGGGTTTTTGGCTTTTTGATTGAGCTTCTGTATCAGCTTCTATGTGCTCTAAGTTGTGATGGAGCTTTAGATGAGGAATCTTGGCATCTTCTCATCAATCAGGTTGTATGGCGCAACAACACATGCCTATTCAACTTTGTCTTGAATCGATTGCCAATTTTCTCATCATTTCATACTCTATAGCCTTGAAAGGAACTGTTAAGCTATGAATTTTGTTCAGAAAATATGAAATGCTTCTCTAATGGATTGTCACTTGCCTGGTTGAAATGTAGTTTGTATTTACTCTGGCGGATAAACTGAATGGCTCTGCTGGTTTGGCTCCTGAGGAAGAGGTGTTGGTCCTCCTGAGCCTTATGAGTTTGATTCTGCACAAATCTGTAGAAAATATGGGCTTTCTTACGCAAGCTTCTAGGGCTATTCTCTCTAACCAGCAACTTCAGAATGCTGTAAGCTTATTTCTGGCTAAGGCTGGGGCTCAAGGCTCCAAGATTTCCAAGTTAGATCCGGAAAGCAGTGATGGTAAATTGTTGGGTTGCACATTGGCTTTTCACCTGCTCTGCTTGAAATGGTGAGTGAGAAAAAGTCATTGTTTCCAAACTTGATGTGGCTGCTGGGAAATATGGGGATGCGTGAGGTTAAGTTGTTGGTTTCCTATTTGGATGCAGCACACCAACACATCAAACGATGAGTCCCAGCTCTCTGTGTACTTTGGTTCTTCACAAAAGCTATGAGCAAGTTGAGCATTTGTGCCGAATGCTCTATTTTGGGCCTCAATTTTTAAAGGTTTTGTCATCTTCTTGTCTGGTAGAGGCATTCTATGGGCTTACACACACTCGCTTAAACCATGCTGATACTGAAACTGCTGATGTACACAAAGGCTCACGAGTCTTACAGTCGATTGTGATGGTGCTGCAAGGGTCCATGTTTGACAGCAGTGTAATTGTGCGGAGGAATTGCTCATTCTGTCTCTATTCCTTGTTAACTAATTCAAATCTCAGTGATCATGAGAAAGAGGTAGTTCAGGGAAGCTCTTGGCATCGTTTTCTCGTTGAGGAGTTTGTATTAGCTCTTTCAACACCAGGTTGGATAAGCGAGCCAGTTCCGGGGACCATTTATGTAGCCATTGGGCTTCTGAAAACGTCTTCCACTCCGAAATGGGCACACACTGTTCTGAGTCCCCTCTGTATCTCAACTATCATTTCCAGCCTTACACCCAAAAGACTAACAGCAGCAACCGTTGTGCTTCTGAAGGAGCTGCAAAGTAGAGGATGCCTGGAAGGCAAGCACATGGAAGCACTTCACAAAATTTTACAGGTAACCGCTTCCCCTAAACCATTTGCATTGGTTGATTTGTTGGTAAAAGCTTCCTCTAAACCCTAACATTGCATCCATTACCTTGTTGCTGGTAAGAGCTTCCCGTAAACTGTAAAGACCTGACATTGCATTTCTTGTAGCCCCTTTTGCATAAGGTTATGGATTGACACTGTATGCTGTAGCAGATGTCACGGAAAACTTTGTACGGAGACAACTGCAACTTCGATGATTCGAGTCTTCACCATGACCAACGGCACAGTGCTTGTTCCTCTAATTGTAGACAGGATTCTGATGCAGAGTGCTTACGGAGCTACAATCACGTTGTTAACCTTGCTGTCAGTTACTACCTGGACCCTTTGACAGGGGCACGACATTGTGCCACTGACCCTCATCGTTCCTCTGCATTGGTGACTCTAATTGATGAGTTCCTACAGGAAACCAACTCAGCCACCAAAGACATGGACAACCGTGATTTTTTGAAGTGATCGAAATTATTTCAGTCCATGGTGGAGGTAGCCCAAGTACCATATTGCACATTCTAGTTTTCAAGTGCTGAATAATAACTCTTAGACTCCATACTATCCCCTAAGAAGTACACTTCTTGCTCTTGGAATTCCACTTGGATCTCGATGCATATATTCTCTTGCTCTTAGATCTACGTATTAGCTCTTCTACGATTGTTGGTGGAGCTCTCCAATCCAAGAGTTGCTTCACCCATTTAGGATATGGTCCTTTCTATGGTGTTGTATGCTTCTCTTCTTCATTATTTGATGAATCTAGGTGTTAGTATTCTCACTGTTGGCTATGTCTGTTGGGCTACTTCCTCATTGAAAGATAATGTGAACGAGGACTTATCCTCCACTTAATGAGGTTATTCCATGAACACCATATCATGGTCAGAAATTATCTTCTTTACTTTCGAGTCATTGTATAGTTGTCAATAATCCTTCAAGTTTATATTATACACCAAGAAGATACACTTCATAGTCCTAGAATTCCACTTGGTTCTAGATGAGTCTAGAAGATATTAAAAATAGTCACATACAACTGAAGATTTCTTACAAGAATTAGCTTCTTGAGTTTTCATGTCTCTTTCACTAGCTTTATTTAACTCTTGTTAAGGATATGCATTGCAAACAATGTTATTTGCCTCTATCTAAAAAGAATTTAGCATTGTGCCGTCTTTCACAATTGTGTGATTCTTGTGCTTTGCAATACCATTTTGTTATACGGAGAATGAGCAACTACCAAATCTCTGATTTCATGTTTTTTTACAAAGTAGGCATTGAATTTACTAGATATGAATTCTCCTCTTTGATTTGTTCATAACTTCTTTAGCCTCTATCTTGTCTCATTCTCTGTCAAACTATGTTATATTTTGAATTTTCTAAAAGCTTTAACCTTATCCCAAAAAAACACCCACATCTTTCTACTAAAGTCAATAACAAATGTAGCAAAAAGTAGGAAGAACCATCCAATGTAGTGGTTGACATTTTACCAAAAAGATCTACATGGACAAGCTCTAGAGGAGCCTTTACATGATTCTTACATTCTTGTTGAAATACATGCCAATGCTACTTTCCCATCATACAAGCACATACATTTGACATCTCAAAAAATATTGCCATAATCCTAGTCCTTTTTCACATCTCTTTTAAGACTACAAAATTCAAGTGTCCAAATCTTTTATGCCATAGCTTACTAGTCCGGACATCGACTTAGGAAGTCTATAACTCACTCGATAACTCATACAAGTTATTACATTAGATTTCTCTTCTTATAACATTTCTACTAGCATGTGTGTGTTGATTGCACCAGCCTTATTGAAGAGAACCTTCAAGTCGCAAGGTTAGCTACTACTACAATCGTAAGCTACCAGTAGCTTGATGTTTGGCACAAAAAGGACATTGGACAACTTCTTAGTAAAACCATTGCTAAAAATAAAAGAAATGGTACCTGTTCCCATGGTTGGGTATTTGGTATCATTCCCAATCACTACTAATATGAACTCTCCCTCCCCTTCCCCCTTGGGCTTGAGGGGGCTACATCAGCTCTTTTAATTGGTTATATATTGTGATGTTTCATTGTCAATGATCCATGAACCATTGAGTGCTGAGAAACGTTTTGCCTTTCCATATATTTCTTCGATTAAACAACTCCAATTTTGTTTTAACACTATTTACTGACTTCTTCAAAGGCTTTAAAGTGTCTTTCTTCTCATCTACTTCCTTTAGTCTACATGATTCAATCACATAACTAGGCATGTTGTCGTAATGTAGAAACACTTTGATTTCTTCCTTTTCTCAGAAGCATTGGGGTTACCTAGAGCCCTTTTCCTCACTACCATATATGGCTTTAATACACATCTCCTCCTCCAGTAGCATTGCGTTGAAATCCTTAAAAGTACGAGGTAGATTACATACCTCAAAAGTAGGAGGTAGATCACGTACATGTGTGTTCAATGACGTCACTAAAATTTTTTCATACTTTATGGATGTGTGCCTTTAGGGTGCCAGCAGCCCTCACAAAAGGGGCACGTTGTGCACATTTGTTGGCTAACCACCTTCCTTCTTCATGATATATCTCTCTCCTTGCTGCCTGGACTGTATCCCCTTAGCCAACTTGTACCACTCTCTCTTCTGCAGAGGGATGAACAAGGGTCTCTCTGCATGGAATCCTTGCAATCTTAACTAGGCCTAGCACTGCTGCACTACAACTTCTATGATTGGTAGTGGGGAGAGAAAATATCGAATAGCACCATGGCTAACACATAGAGGGATGAACAGGGGGGTCTCTCACCATGGAATCCTTGCAATCTTGACTAGGTCTACTAGGTGAATCCACTATCGCATTGTAGCTTCTGTGATTGATAGCAACAAGAAAGATTGAGTAGCACCATGGCTAACACACGTAGAGAAGAAAAATATAAGAAGAAAAGAGTGCAAAGAAGGCTAACAAGAGCAATGAAGATGCATAGTAGGCTTACATGCCAACATAAAAACAACAATACTACACTTATAATAAGAATAGCAGTTGGACTTGCTTGCATGCCTTGGAATCTTATCAACCAAAAATCAAAAATGCCACCCTTACATCATTAATTTTCACTTCTCCCTTTTGCCATTATTTGCATGCCTTGAAAAATTCTCTTGAAAACAGTCCAATCAAAAACCTCCACGTGAATGTGACATTGACTACTGGTGGAGCATCCTCATGTGATGAAAAGGATAGGGTGGCATCAGCCCATGATATGGTTGAAGATGATATCCATTATCGGCTTGGAAAATCTCTTCCTGGTCAAAGTACCAGAGCAACAATGCACACACACAAGATAGAGAAGCTTTAGAGCACACAAACTCACTAGAATAGAATGAACAAATGTGTGCCAGATACAAAAGATAAGTATACCCCCTAAAATGAGTAGATAAGAGGGTGTACATATGCATGGGGGAAAAAAACCTCCTTGTTAGATACCTGTAACGCCGCTACGGGCGCTACCATAGGAGAGGACGACCTCTGGCTCACCACCCAGCCATAGAGGAAGAATGAGGATTGCCCCTAATCCCCCAAGCTATATAGTGTGTGGCCTGCCGTCCACACTAGCCTGGCCGCCCATGACTCCGCATGGGCGTCCTCTCCCACTGACATGGCCATCCGGTCTGCCGCCGCCGCCGTCGGAGGCGTTATAGCCTACGTGACATTACCCCCCCCGTAAGAAGAGTTTTCATCCTCGAAAACAAATTGGGGAAACCTTTTGGAAATTGCACTACGACATTCCCAGGTAGCTACCTCCTCATCCCTATCTGTCCATTTAACAAGTACCTCCTGGTACACTTTATGTCCGGTTTGTCTATCACGATACTGTAGAATCTTTTCAGGTTCATGTGGTATCTTTGGTGGCTCTATCAAGTCCACCAAAATCTTTGGAGAAACTGCGTTCTCTAACCCGTGAACTGATTTCTTCAGTTTACTGACATGGAAGACAGGATGGACTTGAGAACTCTCCGGTAACTCAAGTTTATATGCTACGTCCCCAATCTTCTTAAGGATTTAAAAAGGACCACAATATCTCGGAGAAAGTTTATTACACTTTCTCGTTTTCATGGTTTCTGACTGCGCAGGAACCTTGAGGAATACAAAGTCACCTTCTGCAAAGGTCACCTTTCTACGTCCTTTATCCGCATAAGTCTTAGCGCGATCCTGAGCGCTACGAATTCTCTCACGTGCGGCTCTGAGCATATCATTCATATCTTCAAGGAAATCCTTGACAGATTGAATCTTCTCCTTTTCTAGGCCTACAGCCATCGGAGATCTCGGCTGGAATCCATACATTAACATGAATGGTGTAAATCCAATCGTCGTCGCTGAGTGTTTGGAGCTGTTATAGGAAAACTCCAATAAGGGCAAGTACTCTTCCCAATTAGATTGCTTCTTACTAACATAAGAACGCAACATATCCTCTAGAATTTGGTTAACTCTTTCAGTTTGACCATCAGACTCCGAATGATCTGCCGTACTCATACTCAAAGTAGTATCCAACTCCAAAAATGACTGTTGAACTTTCTATCTCTATCCGACACTATATCCGAGCAGGCCATATAGCTTGTAGAGATGTTCAATAAAGAGTTTTGCCAACTCTAACGTTTTTATAGTTTTTTTCGTGGCAATAAACTTTGCCATTTTAGTTAACCTGTCCACTACCACCCACACCGAGTCATTCCCTTGACTCGTCTTGGGTAAACCGGTAATGAAATCCATGGAAATGCTTTCCCATTTCCCTTGAGGAATCTCCCCAGCGGATGGAGTAGTCCTCCAATCTTAAGATGTTCATGTTTATTGACCTGGCACTTACTGCATTTCAGCACATAAGTCTGGACGTCCTTAAACAAACTAGGTCAATAAAACTGTCTTTTTACTAGTGCATAGGTCTTCTGAATCCCAGGATGACCCGCACTTGGACTATCATGACTTTCTTTAAGAATTTGGGCCCGAAAGTCACCAATAGTTGGTACACATACTCTACCCTTGTAGAGTAAGTACCCGTCGTCAATGGAGTAATTAGCATATTTCTCCCCCCGACGAAGTTTATCACTCCCCTTTGAAGCCGTGGCAGTCAAAGGTGATGAAGGGTCTACGTCAGAGCTCTCCGGCTCCAAACTATACCTAGAAGACACGGCTAGTCTCTCCGGACTAACTCTCGCTTCCCTTCCCGTTGCACCTTCGGCCAGTCTCTCCGGACTAGCAATATGTGCCAACGAGGGAGGTGGTCGCGTCTATGAAGAAGTGCGTACGCGTACAGCGCGCCAGACCTCTGTAAAAGATGGATCGTGCTCACATAAACCACGTAGTGACTCCAAGAAATCATTCTTGAAGACTGTGAAACTAAGTTCATTAATCTGTGGCATGTGACTAAGTGCATCTCCCACCATGTTATACTTACCTTTCTGGTAACGTATCTGAAGGTTAAACTCCTGTAGAATCTCCGCCCACTGAGCTTTTCTACCCTTCAGTTCATTTTGACTTGAAAGCCATTTCAGACTTTCAGGGTCCGTCCGGACCTCAAAAGTAGCACCATATAAATAGTGTCTCCACTTTTTCAGTGCATGAACTATCGCTAGTAACTCTCGCTCGTAAGCCGAGTAGTTACGCTGCGCACGATCTAACTTTTTACTTTCAAATGCAATTGGGCGTCCCCTTTGCATAAGTACAGCCCGAATGGCCTCATTTTACTAGCGTCTATTTCCAAAACAAACGGCTCATTTGGATCGACAATAGTCAAAACAGGTGCTCAGCTAACGGTCACCTTGAGCTTATCTCAAAGCTTTTCTGTTGGGCGTCCCCCCAACTAATGTTTTTAGTTTTTGACCGTAAACTGGTTAGTCAACGGGACTGCGATCTTCGCGTAGTCCTTTACATACTGTCGGTAGAACCTCGACATGCCAAGAAAAATCTGCAATTCCTCGAGATTCTTCGGCGTTGGCCATTTAAGAATAGCCTCTACTTTTTCTGGCTCCATCCGCGTACCATCGGCGGATATAATATGGCCAAGGTAGTGAATTTCTGTTTCAAAAAATTCACATTTGCTCTTCTTTGCAAATAGTTTGTGCTCTCGCAACAACTCGAACACGAGATGCAAATGCTCTATGTGTTCTTTCTGTGTCTTATTGTACACAAGAATATCATCTAGGAAAACTACTACGAATGTTCCCAGATATGGACGTAAAATACTGTCCATCAACGTCATAAACGTCGCTGGAGCATTGGTTAGCCCAAATGGCATAACCAAAAACTCAAAATGCCCGAAACGGGTCCTAAATGCTGTCTTCGCAACATCTTCTGCTTTTATTCTAACTTGATGATACCCAGATCTCAGGTCTATTTTTGTGAAGTATCTAGATCCATAGAGTTGATCAAACAACTCATCCATGCATGGCATTGGATACTTGTTCTTAATCGTTATCTGATTAAGAGCCATGCACATCCGCATAGATCCGTCTTTCTTCTTTACCAGAAGAATAGGTGATGCCCACTGACTTGAACTAGGCCAAATAAAGCCTTTGTTCAAATATTCCGTCAATTGTTTTTCCACCTCGTGTGCCTCGGAGTGGCTTAATCTAGAAGCAGGTTTGCTTATAGGTTTTGATCCTGGCATAACTTCGATGCCATGGTCTACTTCTCTAGATGGTGGTAAACCATCTGGTAAATCATCAGGAAAAACATCCTGAAATTCCTCTAATAAATTCATTAAAGTATTTACGTACTTTTTCTTTAATGTCTCATTCACCTTGGATTTTTTCTTGTTCGAATCACATGCATGCCAAACAGGGTTTTCAAACAGTGGGTCTCGTCCAAGGCTATCTTGTTTTCCTTGTTTGTCTACGCAAACATCATTTATCGTTTCATCTACGGAAACAGAATTCAAAAGAGGGTAACAAGCATATACCTTTGCTATCTGGTCTCTGCGGACCGCTGTACACAGCTCCATGGAGGAAATAAGTGGTGTGGTAGGGACAGTACGGTCGCCCTGCAGGGTAATGACTACCCCGCACACCCGAGTGGTGGGCATCATTCCCACCCGGTACTGCTCCTCGCGTTTCCAAGGCAAGCCCCGCTGCACACCGTAGTTCAGCTTGGAACCGTATCTTCTACATGAGGTCGTCGCCCCCCTTCAAACGCGATTATGGGTGCTCTTCACCCCACCTCAAACGGCGCACATGGGTACTCTTCGCCCCACCTCAAACAACGCCATGCTCCAGCAGGCGGTCTTCACCCCCCCACGCAGAATCTCAATGCTGGCTTTTCAGCATTCTCTCGTCCGTTAACGGGTCGTGGGGCTGGTCTTCGCCCCCCCCAAATAGTAAACAGACGTTGCCTAACCAGGCGACTTCCTCTCTCTACCACAAATTTTGTTTCGCAGACAAGCTTCAACGCAGAAAAAAAACGAAATGCTTACCTGCAATTCGCTTTGGTGTCTGTGAGACCGAGAGAGAGAGAGAGAGAGAGAGAGAGAGAGAGAGAGAGAGAGAGAGAGAGAGAGAGAGAGAGAGAGAGAGAGAGAGAGAGAGTTCTTCCCTTCAAAAAAAAATGTCTTCCTTTTAATTTTGGCCGCCCCCTCCACACACTCCATTGTGGAGATAAGGATGAGATTTGAATGGTTGAAAACCATTGAGTGGGCTCCGCTCCAGTCACGCGCACAGACCTTGACGACCCAATCGAATCGATGCTCTGATACCAGTGTTAGATACCTGTAACATCGCTACGGGCGGCGCTACCACAGGAGGGGACGGCCTCTGGCTCACCACCCAGCCATAGAGGAAGAATGAGGATTGCCCCTTATCCCCTAGGCTATATAGTGTGCGGCTTGCCGTCCACACTAGCCTGGCCGCCCATGGCGTCTTCTCCCACTGAACCCCGGACATGGCCATTTGGTCTGCTGCTGCTGTCGGTCACAGGCGTTACAGCCTACGTGACACTTCTAGTAAGGGAAAAAATGCTCTGGCGGTCCTAAGTGTGTTTACACACATCACTACCATATAATGCTACGAATCCCCCCCTGGAGTGATGATGTGAACATGTACAGGGTATGGCCTATCAATCTTGAAAAGGCAATAAGCCCAAAGCTTTACGAAAAGCTTTAAACTTTCATGAGAAAGAGCCTTCGTGAATAAATCTGCCATGTTGTCATGTGTAGACACATAGATCAAGCCGATCTCTACTCTGCAGAGAGTCTTTCCCTAACACAGTGGTAATGCACCTCAATGTGCTTAGTGCGAGCATGAAACACTGGGTTCCTCGCAACAACTGCTAATGCGCCCTGACTGTTAGTGAAAATGGTAGTGCTAGACGACTGTGCACCACCAGCACCCAAATCAACCATAAGACGTCTGAGCCACACACACTCAACTGTAGCTATAAAAGCTACCCTGTACTCAGCTTCACAGCTAGAAGTGGCCACTGTAGGCTGCTTCTTGCTAAGCCATGATATACATGAATCACCAAGGCAAAAGCAAAACCCACTAGTGGACACTCGTGTGTCATAACATCCAGCCCAATCTGAATCACTAAAATCATGTAGCTGTGACTCACCCCTCTTTGGATAAAACAATCCAAAATACTGAGTGCCCTGCAAATAGTGAAAAACCCGCTTGACAACCTACCTGTCACGTAGGCTGTAACGCCTGTGACCGACGGCAGACCGGATGGCTATATCCGGGGTTCAGTGGGAGAGGACGCCCATGCGGAGTCATGGGCGGCCAGGCTAGTGTGGACGGCAGGCCACACACTATATAGCCTGGGGGATGAGGGGCAATCCTCATTCTTCCTCTATGGCTGGGTGGTGAGCCAGAGGCCGTCCCCTCTTGTGGTAATGCCCGTAGCGGCGTTACGGGAATGTAACACCAGTAACGCCGCTACGGGCATTACCACAAGAGGGGACGGCCTCTGGCTCACCACCCAGCCATAGAGGAAGAATGAGGATTGCCCCTCATCCCCCAGGCTATATAGTGTGTGGCCTGCCGTCCACACTAGCCTGGCCGCCCATGACTCCGCATGGGCGTCCTCTCCCACTGAACCCCGGATATGGCCATCCGGTTTGCCGTCGGTCACAGGCGTTACAGCCTACGTGACATTACCCCCCCCTTAAGAAGAGTTTTCGTCCTCGAAAACAAACTGGGAAAACCTTTTGGAAATTGCACTACGGCGTTCACAGGTTGCTACCTCCTCATCCCTATCTGTCCATTTAACAAGTACCTTCTGGTACACTTTATGTCGGGTTTGTCTGTCTCGATACCCAAGAATCCTTTCCGGTTCATGTGGTATCTTTGGTGGAGTGATCAATTCCACCAAAATCTCTGGAGAAACTGCGTTCTCTAACCCGTGAACTGATTTCTTCAGTTTACTAACATCATGGAAGACAGGATGAACTTGAGAACTCTCCGGTAACTCAAGTTTGTAGGCTACTTCTCCAATCTTCTTAAGGACCTTGAAAGGACCGCAATATCTAGGAGAAAGTTTATCACACTTTCCCGTTTGCATGGTTGCTGACTGCGCAGGAACCTTTAAAAATACAAAGTCACCTTCTGCAAAGGTCACTTGTCTGCGTCCTTTATCGGCAAATGTATTAGCGCGATCCTGTGCGCTACGGATGCTCTCGCGTGCAGCTTTGAGCATATCAGTCATTTATCAAGGAACTCCTTGACAGATTGAATCTTCTCCTTTTCTAGGTCTACAACCATCGGAGATCTCGGCTGGAATCCATACATTGACATGAATGGTGTAAATCCAGGCTTGGAGTTGTTATAAGCAAACTCCAATATGGGTAAATATTCTTCCCAATTTGATTGCTTCTTACTTACATAAGAACGCAACATATCCTTGAGTATTTGGTTAACTTTTTCAGTTTGACCATCAGACTCCAGATGATCTACCATACTCATACTTAGAGTAGTATCCAACTTTTTGAAGATTTCCCTCCAAAAATGACTGTTGAACTTTCTATCTCTATCCGACACACTATATCTGCGGGCAGGCCATATAGCTTGTAGAGATGTTCAATAAAGAGTTTTGCCAACTCTGGCATTTTTACAGTTTTCTTCGTGGCAATAAACTTTGCCAGTTTAATTCACCTGTCCACTACCACCCACACCGAGTCATTTCTTCGACTCGTCTTGGGTAAACCGATAATGAAATCCATGGAAATGTTTCCCATTTCCCTTGAGGAATTTCCAGCGGATGGAGTAGTCCTCCAACTTTAAGACGTTCTATTTATTGACCTGGCACTTACTGCATTTCAGCACATAAGTCTGAACGTTCTTAAACAAACTAGGCCAATAAAACTCAATTTTTACTAGTGCATAGGTCTTCTGAATCCCAGGATGACCCGCACTTGGACTATCAAAACTATACCCCGAAGACTCGGCTAGCCTGTCAGGACTAACCCTCGCCTCGCTACCCACCGCACCTATGGCCAGTTTTTTCGGACTAGCATTACGTGCCGGCGAGGAAGGTGGGCGCGGCTGTGACAAAGTGCGTACGCGTACAACACGCCAGACCTCTGTAAAGACAGTATCATGCTCACACAAGCCATGATTTGGTATTTCAACCAAAACCCCAAGGCAAATTTCATGCCTTGATTTTGCATCATGTCATTAGCACAGAAGCTAATGTACTGGAGAGCACTCTAGTAGCGCAAGTTGTTAGACTATGCTACTAGATATTTGTAGACTACGCTACCATGTTGCATTACCAACTTGTTAAAATTTCTCGTTGGAAAGCTCTACGGCCAATCTAATCATGCATCACAAGGATTAGTTCCAAAGCTGAGAGATACTTCCTCTCCGAGTAACATCTTTGCACAAGCATATGCTCTAGAATCTTGTTGAGTTTCTAACTACCATCAATCTACGGATGGTTAAACTCCACTTTAACTCAGAGTAAATGTAAGTTTTGAAAATTTCCATTCAAATATAACAATCAAACTTCCTATCTCTCATGCCATACTATATATGCGGGTAGACCATATAGTATGTGGAGATGTTTGATAACGATCTTGCACCACTACGGGTGTCTGGAATTACATCCATTCACTTACAACTCTTTGTTGTTATTACCAGACACATCCCTTCAAGTATTGTCTGGACTCACACAACTATTCCAGTTTATGTGATATTTGAGGATATCCCTCCTTTCCCTCAAGAAAGGTTTTTGTCCTCAAAAACTCTACTCTCAAGCGGACTACGCGCTAGTGTCATAGGTCCAAGAACAAATCTAGACCATGTTTAATATCATATGTTATATTCTTGAGTCCTTCCAAGAAACTTTTAAACATCTTGCAACGAAGATGTGGTATAGTGTCTACGCACATATGGTGGTACTATTTATAAATTGCTTTGCAACAGATCAGTGGTTTCACACTTGTAACAAGGTGCTTCATTGTTGCATATTATTACCCTTCATAAGCGGTTACACACTTATGAATCATTTGGGTGGGTTGTACCATCTATCAAGAAAAATTCCAAACTACTAATAACCACATTATCAATCCACAGATAATGACTGAGCTTGCTGCGAAGCCATAGGTTGCTAGATAATTGATGGTAATTACACAATTCAATGTCTCATTACATCATACATTCAATATAAATGCAAACATCACAGTACTTCGTGATGATGAACTTAGGAATTTCATCCTATCCCTGTTTGGTGTTGGTATGAAGTATAACTATGAGAACATTATTTGCTGCCTCCCCATCATAGCGGCAAAGCTACCTACCCATCACAGGTGGCAATCTCTACCAAGCTATAACCAATGACAAGCAAATAAACGAGTACTCTTATAAGAACTTCATTACCATATCTCACATCCAACTCATAATCACTACGGATTAAATGCCAGGGCTTGCAAAATTGAATGTTATCTGATAGGTAGAGGGGATCATCAAACTACAGATGACCTCGACAACTCACTAGGACTAGTGATGTGTAACTTTTAAGTTACTCCACTCTCCTTGCTTATTCCATACCATCGAACAAATCGGTCCCTCGATTTGAGCAACGTCAACATATTTATGAGTACCTCGATACTCATGGATTGTGGTTCGGTAATTTAAAATGGTGATCTAGAGTATCTTTCACTCGAGGATCTTAATTTTATTAGCAGATATGTATTATTAGTGAGTAACTACGTACCCACTATCATCACACTAGTGAGTAACTACGTACCCACTATCATCACACTAGTAGCTCCATACTAGTCTATGAGTAACTCCGTACCCAATGGCGTACCTCCCCCGAGTGGGAGTACCATATACAGCCATCTATAACAAGATGCTTAAGTCACTCCTGCTAAGAAGTGACTACACAAATTGACCCCTCCATTGCACATAACAGTACAATCTCTAGTATTACAACACGAATTTTTGGACGTCCTTATCATAGAGGTCAACTTAAAAACTAGTTCATAGGTCTTGTGGAGTCTCGGCCGACCTAACCACACCACTGGTGACTTCCTACAAAAAATGTGGCGCCGAAGTCACCACCTATGTACTTTAACTCCGTAAAGTACATGGTATTCATCTATTATCTATGGAAAGTTGTAAAACATTCCCGCGAGATGGATTTTTATCACCCTAAAATTATTGTGCACTATTTTAGTGTGAAGAGCTTTTTTCCTGGGTACCATGGTTCACCCCAAGCTCATCTTTTGCTAAATTCTCCGATTTAACAAAAGATATGTCTGCCTCCGAACGTCTAGACTTACGTGCTGAAATGCAGTAAGTGCCAAGTCAATAAACATGAACGTCTTAAGGTGGAAGGACTACTCCATCCGCTGGAGATTCCTCAAGGAAATGGGAAATCATTTCCATGGATTTCATTACCGGTTTACCCAAGACGAGTCGAGGGAATGACTTGGTGTAAGTGGTAGTGGACAAATTAACTAAACTGGCAAAGTTTATTACCACGAAGAAAAACTGTAAAAACGCCAGAGTTGGCAAAACTCTTTATTGAACATCTCTACAAGCTATATGGCCTGCCCGCAGATATAGTGTCGGATAGAGATAAAAGTTCAACAGTCATTTTTGGAGGAAAATCTTCAAAAAGTTGGATACTACTCTGAGTATGAGTATGGTAGATCATCCGGAGTCTGATGGTCAAACTGAAAAGTTAACCAAATACTCGAGGATATGTTGCGTTCTTATATTAGTAAGAAGCAATCTAATGGGAAGAGTACTTGCCATTATTGGAGTTTGCCTATAACAGCTCCAAACACTCAGCGACCCGACTGGATTTACACCATTCATGTTAATGTATGGATTCCAGTCGAGATCTCCGATGGCTGTAGGCCTGGAAAAGGAGAAGATTCAATCTGTCAAGGAGTTCCTTGATAAATGAATGATATGCTCAAAGCTGCACGCGAGAGCATCCGTAGCGCACAGGATCGCGCTAATACATTTGCCGATAAAGGACGCAGACAAGTGACCTTTGCAGAAGGTGACTTTGTATTTTTAAAGGTTCCTGCGCAGTCAGCAACCATGCAAACGGGAAAGTGTGATAAACTTTCTCCTAGATATTGCGGTCCTTTCAAGGTCCTTAAGAAGATTGGGGACGTAGCGTACAAACTTGAGTTACCGGTTCATCATGTCTTCCATGTCAGTAAACTGAAGAAATCAGTTCACGGGTTAGAGAACGCAGTTTCTCCAGAGATTTTGGTGGACTTGATAGAGCCACCAAAGATACCACATGAACCGGAAAGGATTCTTGGGTATCAAAACAGACAAACCCGACATAAAGTGTACCAGGAGGTACTTGTTAAATGGATAGATAGGGATGAGGAGGTAGCTACCTGGGAATGCCGTAGTGCAATTTCCAAAAGGTTTCCCCAGTTTGTTTTCGAGGACGAAAACTCTTCTTAAGGGGGGGGTAATGTCACGTAGGCTGTAACGCCTGTGACCGACGGCAGACCGGATGGCTATATCCGGGGTTCAGTGGGAGAGGACGCCCATGCGGAGTCATGGGCGGCCAGGCTAGTGTGGACGGCAGGCCACACACTATATAGCCTGGGGGATGAGGGGCAATCCTCATTCTTCCTCTATGGCTGGGTGGTGAGCCAGAGGCCGTCCCCTCTTGTGGTAATGCCCGTAGCGACGTTACGGGAATGTAACACTACCAATGCTTCGTACCTGGGCTATACATAAATCTGCTCAACTCTGTGAGACCGCATACTGTATATCTGGCCTCGTGTTGCATACATAAAGAAGGGATCCAACAGCCTGGCTGATACAAACTAGAATCAAAAGAGTCTCCTGTATCTTGAAGACTAAGTCGAGTATCTGTCTCCATAGGTGTAGCCACCACAGGTTTACACTCTTCAAGATTAAACCTCTTCAATAGCCTTTGTATATATTTAGAGTGCAACATAACAATGCCATCATTGCGCTGCATAAACTGAATCCCCAAATAATAATGCAAGGGCCCCAAATCTGACATCTCAAACAATGACTGCAAATCAGCCTTAAAGGCTGAAATCTGATCTATATTGAGTCCCGTGAGCAGCATGTCATCAACGTATAGAACGATGACCAAAAATTTATCCTTACTCCTCTTCACATAGAGGTCTTCACATAGAGGGTACTCTTTGTTGAACTGTTGCAAAAATCATTTGCAACCAAGTATGCATAAATCTTCTCATACCATGCTCTAGGAGCTTGCTAAAGGCCATAAAGAGCCTTTTTCAACCTGCATACTTTAGACTTTTCCCCTTTCACATCAAAACTAGGAGGCTGCGATGCATACATGTAAATCACCATTCAAGAATGCAGTCTTAATGTCCAACTAATGTACATTCCACCCATGATGTGTTGCCAAAGCAATAAGACACCTCCTCATGTAAATCACCATTCAAGACTGCAGTCTTAATATCCAACTGATGTACATTCCACCCATGATGTGTTGCCAAAGCAATAAGACACCTAATGGTAGTCATACGAGATGTGGGTGCAAAGGTCTCATCATAATCAATGTCCTTTTGCTGGGCATACCCCTTTGCAACAAGTCTAGCCTTGTAGCGATCAATGCTACCATCTGCTTTGCGTTTTAACTTGTAAACCCACTTAGTACCAATGGCCTTCTTGCCATGAGCTAGATCTACCTCATGGCCTTCTTGCCATGAGGTAGATCTGTCAAATACCAGGTGTCATTCTTGAGTATAGAGTTATAGTCATCCTGCATAGCATGCATCCAATGATCATCATCCTGTGCTTCCTCAAAGGAAACAGGTTCCTCCTTATTACTACATAAAGTAGAAATGAGAACCTGTTTCCTCAAAGGAAACATGTTCCTCCTCATTACTACATAAAGTAGAAATGAGAACATGATCCACATGAGAATAATTTGCATAATGAGAACCTGCACGAGTTCTGCTAGGTAGAGTTGCCAACTTGCTATCCCTCAATGTCTACACAAGCCATTTTGGTATACGCCTAGATTCTTCTATGGCTACTCTCTCCTTATCCACAACATCCTCAATAATTGCCTCATCAAAAGGATGATTTGTAGGTCGATTTTGCACCTACAAAGGCTGATTTTTAGCACTTGGTTGAGCATTCATTTGCTCTACATATGGCTGCCCTCCATTAAATAAAGGTAGGAGCAAATCAAACATGTCTTGTGAGCATACATTTTGCTGTTTTTTGCACGAAAGCAGGGGTTGAATTGAGTTTTCGACAAAAACATCTCTACTTATTAAAATCCACTTTGACACCGGATGGTAAAGTCTATATCCCTTGCTTTCTGAATTGTATCCCACAAATATGCATTTAACTGCCTTATCATCAAGCTTACTGCGTTGTTGCTCAGGCACAAGAGCATAAGCAAGACAACCAAAAACACGCAAATGAGCCACAGAAGGCTTCCTGCCATGCCAAGCTTCATAAGGAGTTTTAGACTGCAAGGCCTTGGTAGGGCATTTGTTTAACACATAGTTTGCACACATAGTTGCCTCTAACCAAAAACCATGAGATAAATCTTGGGCTTTCACCATACATCGTGCCATCTCCATGAGAGACCTGTTCTTCCTCTTAGCCACACCATTTTGTTGCGTGTATGGCACTATACATTGATGCCTTATGCCTTTTTCAGCCATATATGCATGAAATTCCTTGGACATATACTCCCCCCCTCAATCTGAACGAAGGGTGTCAACTTTACATTCACATGCATTTTCAGCCATGGATACGAAGTGCTTAAAGCACATAAAAACCTCTGACTTCTACTTTAATGGATACACCCAACTATATCTGGAGTAATCATGAATAAAAGTGACGAAGTAGAGATATCCCACAATAGATGGTGTCTTCATATAGGACGACATACATCACTATGTATAAGCTATAATTTCTTAACAGCTCTCAGAGATCCATCCTTTGGAAATGATGCCCGATGCATTTTACCAAGAATACACCCGTCACATACATGTCTAGTAGGGGTCTCAAGAGTTGGCAACTTAGACATCATATCATGCCTTTAAAGGCATAACAAACTGCCATAATTCAGATGGCCAAATCGTGCATGCCATAATTCTGCATCACTCATAGCATTAGTCATAGTAGAGACTGAGCAAGCATCATGCTGTAACTTCTCAAATACATCCATCTTATATAGGCCATGTAACAAGGTACCTGAGGAAATGATAAAATAACCATCATTTCTATCCTAAACTATACATATGTCATCCACAAATTTCACCAACAAGCATGACAAGGCTAAGGCTGAGAAACTGACAGCAAGTTCTTCTTCATGCCTAGCACAAATAAAACTTTTGAAAGAGTAAATGCGCCCCCATTTGCAGCAGTGAGCACAATGCTACCAACTCCTTTGACATGATATGAGGAACCATTTGCACAAGTGGCGGTTCTTGCACTTGGGACAGATTCCAAAGATAAGAAAAAACATTTTTGTGAAGTAATGTGCTTACTACCACCACTGTCAAAGTACCAAGCATCCGATTTTGCCACTGACATGCATACATCATGAACGGAAGGGTCATAACTGCAATGTACAGTCCATGCCCAATCATCTTGAGCAAAACTTGCAGATTACTTCTTCTATGCACTTGGTGCAGATACATCAGTCACAGCCATGTCCGATTTTTTCTTTTTTTCCTTCTCTAGCCTTTTCTTGCACTCATGTATGTAGTGCCCTAGTTTCTTGCAATAGTGACACTTACCCTTATTTTTAGGCTTATCATTACCTTCTTTCTTTGCATCCTTACCTGAGGATTTTGATTTTGGCTTATAGCCACCATGCGAAGAAGCTTTACCTTTGCCTTTCTAATTGGCAACCAAAGCTTGGTCACCAACTCGCATATTAGATCTGTTTTGCCTAGACTGCTCTTCTTGCAAGATTACTGAAAAACCAGCTCATCAAATGTAAGGGCATTTGGATTTCCCTTCATCATGGATCTAAGGGTAGAGGCAAAACTCTGATAAGAATCCGGCCATGCATTGAGAACTGTGGGCACCAATGTACTATCAGGATATATCTCATCCACACTAGCAAGCTGCTCCTTAAAATCTTTGATCTTGGTCAAGAAGCTATCCATTGAGTCTCCCTCATTCATGTGCTCAGACTCCAACTGTTTGTGCAGATATGCAACATGTGCTTCATTGCGCACTTGGTATAATGCAACAAGTATAAAACTATCCATTGATAAAACTTAAAAAAGCTTGGCAAAAAAGAATTTCATAACAAAACATGGGCTATCACCACACCATTACAAGCAATGCTAAAAAGGGGTGCTAAAAGGGGTGCTCCTATAAAGCTACCTTGAGATGAGCGTGTAAGGGGTTGTTGCCTTCACAAGTTATCTCTTTCTTTTTAAGGACATTGATTCCTCCAATGGAAACCCCTGGCTCAAGAATTGAGTAATTTCATAGCTCATCTTAGTACTAAATTGATTTGGAATAAAGTAGCATCTGGAAGATCATTCTCAACTCTCATTGGTTAAGGTTCTTGACAAATGAGTATCTCTTACATATGTTTACCCTTTTCTCACTGAGAATAGTAAAATTAAACTCAAGAAGAAGCAATAATGATTCACCATGTAGTGCATGGTATGTTCACACTATATAGAGCAAGGCTTGATGGTCAATGTAGAATACAAAATTGTTCGCCCACAAGATAATGGCAAAAATTTTTAATACCATAAACCATTGATGATCCTTCTCTCTATGGTTGTATATAGTTCTGCTCTTGCTCGTTCAACTTATCAACTCGCATATCAGACTAGAAAGTCCATATTCTTTTCTCCTTGTTGAGTTGCTCGTTCAACTTATCAACTCGCATATCAGACTAGAAAGTCCATATTCTTTTCTCCTTGTTGAGTTAATATGGAGCCTATGGCATAAGCCGGTGCATCAATGTGTACATGGAAGATAATATCCCATCTGGGTGGTCTCAAAATTAGAGCTAAGATCAAAGCTTGTTTTAGCTTATGGAATGCTTCCTCGCATTCTTTTGTCCATATGAAACATATGAGTAAGGCATATAGAGGTTTAGCAATTTTTGCACATATGAATATGAATCTTTTATAATACCCCATAAACCTTTGGAAGGCCTTTGGGCTTCTAAAATAACTCAAATCTTTCCTTGATATATGGTTATCCCATTTTTGGACACCACATATCCTAAGATTTTACCATGCCTAACCCATGAATTTACACTTTTCTAGGTTTAGGTACATACTGTGGTATCTGCACCTCATACCCTAAGATTTTACCATGCCTAACCATGAATTTACACCTTTTTTAGGTTTAGGCACATCCTATAGTAACTGCACCTCTCGAACACTTGCCTCAGATGAGGGATATGATCTGTTCTCAACCTTAGCTCGCACAGAGGTTGTCCAAATGTAGATGGGGATGTTCTCAACCTTAGCTCGCACAGAGGTTGTCCAAATGTAGCATCATAGCACATAGGTTTCACTAGCTATACGTTCAAATTTGAACATGTTCCCTTACATTTTCACTAATAGCTATTCTATCTCTAGTTCGGTGAGCTCTTTGAGCTCTTTCAATCCTTCTTGATGATTCACCTCCTATGAATACCTGGTACTCACTAGGCTCCTTCCTCAGTTATAATGCTCTATAGGGTTTATACCCCACAATACTAATCTAGTCTCTTCTATTGTGAAGGACTATTGTATTGGTGTCTGACGCAATTAGGGTGGTCAACTCCACACGTGGTCCAATACCACTCCCTAATGTTAGAGCATTAGGGATTGGTACTAGACCACTCCCTAATGGAGCTCTATAGGGTTTATACCCCATAATACTAATCTAGTCTCTTCTATTGTGAAGGACTATTGTATTGGTGTTTGGCGCAATTAGGGTGGTCAACTCCACACGTGGTCCAATACCACTCTCTAATGTTAGAGCATGAGATGAAGTCTTGTATTTGAGCTTTGGATTAGAATAAGATTGAACAATGATTTGACCCGATCGCAAATGCATAAGCACTTGATCCGTTGCCAAAATCGTTTGTTGAGGTTCTTTAGATGAGTATTTTATGATTCTTTGAAGTTTTTTATGGGCTTTATGATTTTTATAATGTTTTTATATTTTTCAAGGTTTTTTGATAGTGGAATGATAAACTGACAAATGCATTAAAAACATGCAAGATGTATATAAACAACGCAAGTATGAATTTTTAACTTTTCTGTTTTTGTTTTTTTTTTTTGCTTTTTGAAAATCCAATTGGATCGGCAATCTAAATCTGAGATTTTTGAGTCAATGATCTGGATGTCAAATGGATGATTTGAGAATTGGATTGACACTCTGAGTAATGGTGGCGATTTGGATAGTACATGATCAAAATAAGTTAGGATCGACGATGATTAGGAATAGACTTTGTATTTGGAATGTCAGATTGTTAGGTGATGACCCTTAGAATACTTATAATTCAATCCTCTTGGTGTTAGCAAAAGAAATTTGCCTCTAATATGTATTTGGTGGGTCAAGGCTACCAAGAAGAAGTAGTGGAGGGGGCTCTAATCACAACTATAGTTGGGTTTCAAGATCCATGAATTAAATGGGCCTAAGACTATACTATTATAATAATAATAGATTAAGGGGGAGCACATTTTGTTGTATGTATGTGAGTGCGGCTAAATGTTCCAAGGTTATTTGTAGATGGTTAAAGTCACTAAATAACTTGCCCTGTCAATGAATCTATATTGAGTAATATGTCTTGATAGAAACCTATATTTTGTGGGAAGATTCGGTGAATGATACGGTTGAGCTCTTGTATAGTAAGATTCAGATTAAGGATATACAAATGCCTCCTTGGTAATTGCATTTGCTTTACACATCTGAACACCTCCTGTAGATATGCAGGTTCCTTCACTGTTCACATGGCATGATTGTCAACATAGTAGTGTCTTTTGAAAGCTCATATGAAAGAATGTGACCTTGGGTATTTGTAAGATCAAAATTCCTCATAGAAGGACTATGATCCATATAAATGCTTTTGCAAACCTTATGTTGTGTGTGACAGTTTACATACAAGAGAATTGAGACCACCATCTTGGCTAGGGTAGAGGAACCAACTCATCTACATGAAGTTTGATTAGTGTGAGGGAGAGGAGTCGTCCATTTTCTTTCTAATTGTGCTATGTATTGGCTATGATAGTCCTTGCTTTATGTGCACATAGCCAATTATTCACACCAAATGAGTTAATCCTCCACACCTATTTGTTTTAACTGGTTTTTAACTGGCTAATCACGGAAGTTAATCTCACCTTCTTCATAACATAGGGTTACATCTTGTGTTGACACACTTTTGATAAGGAGGTGATGAAACAAGAAACAAACATGCAGTATGCAACATAGTTAATCACACTCCATTTTCTAGAGGAAAAGGAAAGCACAGGCTGGCTACAACCAAACGCCTTCATAAACAGGCTCTATTAATTGTTCTCCAACAAAACAGCTCAATGGAAATGAACAGGAGACATCTTGGAGGGTTATTAAATAGGAAACTTTCTTAATGGGCTCAAATAATAGAGTTACTTTCCTGAAACTTTGAGGGTGGCCCTAGAGATGGCTGTAAGGCTACCAAAATTGCTGAAGCATCCATCTGCAAACCATCCAGAGAGCTGAGATACTCATGAAGGCTTTTTCAAACTCCAATTTGCACATAATTGGTCCTGCAAAAAGACCAACAGAAGTAGAGGATAAATCAAGTGCATACATTCTGAAGATAGCTCAAAAGAAGTGAAAATATTATGCCCATGTAAACCTTCCAACCAATCCCAAGTCGCTCCCATGTAAACCTTCCAACCAATCCCAAGTCGCTCCCATCGCACACATGCATCAATGCTATCCTAGTGCATCCCTGACTGACTGTGCACTCAATGAGCTTGTCCCCTTATCAATTAGGGCTCACAAGTCACCTAGCCTACCAGGCAACCTGGTACATGGTCATGGCACATGCATCTGAGGCATTATGCATGTGACACCATAACAGCAGAAAATCAGACCATCTCTTCTTAGCCTGCAACTTTCAGCAACGTGGACCTGTTGGAGTTTGAAGGGGAAGAGCCAGACTGTCGTTCAGTTCCGCATGGTAAGATTTTTTTCTCAGATTTCAGCCAGCCTTTGACGTACACTTTCTCATTCTTATATCAGTAAAGCAAATAGTCCACAGAAAGGGAAGATGTCCTGGCCATTAGGCATTGAAAACAATGCAAACACCATGTAGTTGATTGATTTCTTGCTGTCTAAATCAATACAGGGCTTAATTGTTTAAAATTATCGCTTCTGCAGAAGTATCAGGCATTAGTATCAAAACAAATTTAATTTCTCTTGCTCCAGTCACAATCTAGAGTTGGCAAAGACCAGCATGCTCCTCAGAATAAGCAGCAGACCTCATCCTTTAGCAAGGGCTGAGGAGAACAGGGAAAGATTCTCCTTAAGCCCCCTGGCCACAGTCCAAACTCCGGTTCTGGTTTCTGATTTAGATAGTTACGTCATGCAGATAATACATGGTATGTTTAGATGTTAGACACAAACTCATGCGGGCATGTCAGATACAAAACTCAGATGCACACCACGGAGGCCTAGGCAGGATCAAGAATATGAGAGCTCTGGAAATGAGCACGTAACCTAAGATGGTAGCCATGCTTAAGAGGCAGGAACAGGTCTTCTGAACACCGGATTCAGTAGAAAGATGTGGAAGTCCTTTGTCTGTGTTGGAGTGCAAGGAATAACAGCAGGAAGAAGCCCTCAAAAGGACTAATGACACCTTTGCATGGATGATTCACATGGGTGATGCTCTGATTCAGGATGGACGAGCTTGCTTCTATGTACCATGAAAAGTAGCTTTCACCATAATTTGTGAGGCACCATTGAAGTAGCTTTCGCCAGGTAAAGCCACTTCAGTAGAGGGGATTGCACGGATCAGCCAATTTAAATCATATATATAAAAAGTGGTGCATACACAAGAGAAGGCCTACATGCATCACTCCATGGATTTGTCGGGGGATGCAGGTATTTCGTGGAAGCAGTATGAGGCAGATTACACCACAGAAACAGGGAAGGAATTCCACATAGGATGGTTTTGTGTACACACACAATGGTTTTGTAGACAGAGTGATGCAGCATTATCCACCGCCACCCAAAAGTGAAAGAATCGGTATCACATTAGAAAGCAGGGGAAACCAGCAAGAGTAGACAGGGTGATGCAGCATTATCTACCGCCCGGTGCCACCCAAAAGCGAAAGAATGGGCATCACATTAGAAAAAGCAGGAGAAACCAGCAAGAGACTTTTCATTTTGCGTTTGGTACCTGTTTAGCCTCGTGTGTGAGGGTCGTTCGGGGTTGCCAAATGCCACGCTCTTAGAGGAGTTTTATCATTCGTGTGCTGAAGGCTACTTCTCAAGCGGTTCTCCCGCACTTGTCGTCACACCAAGGTGGCTCCAAGCTTTGTAGTAGGTGATGCATCCAAAGTAGCCATGGCCAATGTGGTAAGCAAGCCTAGACTCGCAAGAGACGAGAAAGGAGAAGGAAGAGACTGTAAGGTCTAGAGCAGGGAATTGCCTTCCCAAACCCTAAGCAATGACATGTCCACATACACTCACAAAGGGTTGCAAGGGAGAGAGGGAATGGAGAAAAAACTCAATTCTATTTCATGAATGGGAAGTGAGTAAGTTACAAACATGACAAATTGACTTTTATTCTTCATAAGCCTGTTCTCACTAGGCCGCCTGAGAGTAAGTGAACCAAGGGCGCCCTCTAAGGTTGCCAACAGGCCATGAAGTCCTCCACGCCCCTTGCAGCTCCACTGTCCGCCGTGTGGATATCTCTCCTAACTCATAAGTGCCCCCAAGGTCACTTATATAGCAATAACCCAGCTATTATTGGCCCTTGCTTTATTTATAAGCTTTTAGCTATAACTAGCCCCTTGGTACTATTTATTGACCCTTTGTTGTGTCTCTAGGATTTACGAGGACAAAGGACACACACAACACCGGATGGGGAGTTTTTACTTGCCCAAAAGGTAGACTTCCATTAGTTTTGTTAGTCAATCAAAATATTTTGTCCTTGTGAACATAGGGGTTCAAAATTAGTTGAGTCCTGAAGCAACTAGTGTTCTAGACACTTTGAAAGTTGTCCTATATGCTTGGACATTCAGTAGCTTTTAGAAAAGCTGACGTTCAGTTTTCACCCAATTTGGTGGGGTGAAAGGGTAGCTACAACCAAACTTGAGATAGTTGTTGGTTCATGACAGACTACTCGTATTCAAAGAGCATATGGTATCCGGAAGAGTTTATTGCCTTTCCAATGGATGGCTCAGGGAATGCAAGATGATTCGAGGAGTCGGAATGACTCAAGGAGTTGGGCCTCTTTTGGGAAAATGATTGATTCTCCAAGAACAAATTCCTTCAGTTGGTAATCTTCTGAAGCTTGGTGACTGAAGAATGATCTCTCGCCTCTAGTGGGTTTAGACAACCTTTCTATTAACATCAATGGAAACTTCCAAGAAGTTAGGGTTCTGAGAGTAAAACAGACTCTGGAGTCAGGATAGAGGAGGAAGTTGGCAGTCATGCATTGGAAGCAATTGTTGGGTTCAGTATTAGGTAAGGATCGGACAAAGGAGATCTTATGATTGAACACAGACTCAATTCAGATTTGGACAGGGGAGACCTTGTGTTTGGTATATTGCGCCTTGAGTACATGGTACATACTCAGAGGACTTCTCTCATGTGAATGATTGTTTCACATGCATGGACATAGGTCAGGTGGGAGAGTTGATACAACGAGAGATGAATGAGAAATTGGGAGAGTGGGGGGCCTTAACTTCCCCCTCCCGTGCCGGAGTTGTTAACCTGTCTCTAGGCTGCCCAAATCCTCCAAATCAGGTCTCATATCCTATAACCTTTATAAATACTGAAAACTGTCCCACTTGGTGTCTAAGCTTGCCTTCCTTATTCCCTGCTACCCATTTTCTCAATGGCCATTTGCCCAGTTTACCCTCTCTTTATCTAATAGGGTGTACAAGTGGCCAACACTAGCCCCTCTCTTTATTTTCTCATAGGCCAGTTTCCCAGTTTACCCATGTGCAACCCTAACCCTCTCTGTCACTCCAGCCTATCTCTTTATCTATTAGGGCATACAAGTGGCCAACACTAGCCTAGTTTCCCAGAAGTTTGGCACATGCATCCATGCTAGGGATGAACAGAGTGCCATGCAGACAGTAGGGCTGAAGATGTCATCACAGGTTGAAGGTGGACTTTATGAGTAGCAAGACAATACCAAGCATCAACCCATTGTGTGGACTTTCTTCTTAACCACATAAGGACTGCCATGTTTGGACAACAATTGATACACAAGCCATTGAACATAACATCCTCGTGTTCCTTACCATGTTCATACTTCAAATCTATAAAGACAATGAGTTAAACATACCGCAATGAAGTCAAAAGGTTTTGCCTGGTTTTTGAAGCCAACCGAAGTTGAAATGCCATCAGCTGCAGATTTGCTTGAGAAGTCGAATCCTTTCGGACAAGTATCACCAAGACCCTCTCTAAACCCCGCATCTCTTTGAGTAAGACTGCCGGTCACAATATTAACCCCAAGCTCAAAGCCTTGTAGGCCACCTGGGCATTGCTGCTGTGCCAGACTGTTATGCAAAGGTCCAACCATACCCATTGGAAACATATAGGAAGGATTGAAATAAACATTTTGGTGGCCTGGTTTGTTTTCTGTGAATTGGACTGGATATACTTTGCCTTCCAAAAGCGCCTCTGATCCAGACCAAGTTGCACTTTTTCCTGGACACTTGACTGTAAAATCAGTCAGGAATAAGTTGTCCACCATGCTCTCGATTGGTTGACTTTGTCTTGTTGTTTCAGCTTGTGAAGCATTTGTTCTTAGAAACATATAACTTTGCTTCCCTTCCAAATCCCTACAAGGTTCATCGACACTGTACAGTCTTTCATCCGTCCACCCACTTGATAAAAGATCTTCTGCCTGTAGCCCTGCTGATTCATGGGACCCATGAATGCACATTCCATCAAAAGGGTCATTTACCACCGTGCCAGGAGAGGCACCAACTGTGTGAATCTCTACACTATCATCAATTTGAGAAGAAAAAATATCAATGGCTTGTTTAGCATTGAGTGTGGCTGCAGGTGAGAGTGAGAGACCCAAGATATCATAATCCCTATCTTCCTCCTGGTCCGGCTCTGTTGTGAAGAAAGGCTCCTCGCTTGTCTTTATGATGGGAGATGTACCATCCATGGAAGAATTTGGTATTCCTTCATGATTCTTTACCTTGTTCAGGGCTAAAAGAAGATAAAGAACCTGCACCCAAGCAGCTTGTGAGATTTTCAAGTGAGTGGGGAAATCTCCAAAGTCGTCTAGTTTTCAGAACTGAGAAGTTACCTCCTTTGCCTTCTTCCTTAGTGTTGTTTGTGGAAAAAGAAGGCACTCCTGAACACAGCCTTGCATAGCTCCTTCATCTGCTTCTATGAACTGCAAAAGGCTAGCATCAATTTGATGCAAGATAGCTTCGAGAACACACATGGCTTTCAGTCGTACCTGGTCAAGCATCAATCCACAAACATTTTAGTTAAACTAAGCCAGAGATGATGATAATATGATGGAGCAAAGGAGCTCACTAGCAACTTTTAAAAGGTGTATTAGCACCTGCCAAGAAGGGGACCGCATTTTAGTCTTCAAGGCACAAGCTAGGTTGGCTGCATCAAGTTTCTGGGCACTTGACATAAAGGATTGCAGACTCTCACGGGTAGGTTGTAAGCGCACTCCTCCAGGAGCCGTGACAATGTCTACCAGTCTGTCCTCAGGAGAGGTGACGTTCCCATTTTGTGTCTGGAAATTCCCATGGTCAGAATCCCCACTTGGCCTTTGCAAGGGAAACTTGTGGTCCAGATTGCCATGTATCTCTCTATCATTATCTTGCTTGCCATCAGAATGTCCATCACTCCCTCTTTTAATTTCATCAGGATCAGCAGTTTTATATCCTCCTCCAAAGGAATAGCCAAAACCCAACATGGACTTCGAAAAATTTCTGCTACCGAAACCTTCAATCCGCCTGCTTATGCCTATGGAAGCTGGCAGGTCTGCATTCGAGGAATAGATGGCTTTGATGGCTTCATGAGCTGCATCTCGGATGGCTTGGTTCAAAGCATCGCCTTTGATAGGATCAATGTAGCCTCGGAAAGTGAAAAGCTCACGGATGGAGGCAGAATGACGTTGCAGCTCCCTCCGATACTCAGACCCAGCTCTAGCCACAGTGTACTTGATGAATCGGAGGACCTGCCATTACACTGCTAAAGATCAGCATTCATGCCCAGCACTTGAAATCTTGTATACACTATAGGATAGTTATTCCAGCACAAATGTAGTCTCTTGATTTCAAGTTTTCCATTATCTAAATATGCATGCATACATACGCGGTATATGTATACGCACGAGTGTGTGCATGCATATGTATATGTATAAGTACACATACATGCATATGTATATCTATATAATGATGTATCTATAGCAGCATTCGTTTCATCAGCAATCCCTCTCATATTGTCAATTGAATCTACTTTTCCTATCAACTACATTGTATATGAGCTCTCACAAGAGGGTGGGCTGAGCCACTCTCCCCATGCTTGAAACTACACCCTCCACTTGTCAAATCATGTTTTTAATCCTAGCCCTGCATGTGTTTTGATTCTGATCTGTCCATTGTTTTCAATGTCCCTTCGAATATCAGATCGGAATCTTGAAAACTTTGATTAGAACCCTTAGAAGTAAGAAGAGAGGTACCTTGTGCTTGACTTGAGAGCTTCGGTTTCGGAGGCGCCGGAAGGTGTACTCCACAATCTCCTGTATCAGGTCTAAGGAAGAGGACCTTAGAACTTCTGAGATCTCATCCAGAAGGTACACAGGGGGAGAACTCTCATCGTCAGAGGTCACTCTATCAACGAGAAGAGTTTTCCTGTATGCATCTATGGCATTTTTGCTGAACTCTAGAGCTCTTCTGCTGGCCTCCATAGCTGAAAGCAACCCAAATCTCTTATTGGAAAAATCCGTCTGTTTGGGCAGCTTGGAAGAATGATCAGGAGCTGCCCATCAAGGGCCTTGTGCAAAATGATTTCTCTCTCTCTCTCTCTCTCTCTCTCTCTGCAAAATGAGACCCCTCCCTCTCTGTCTGCAAAATGAGACCTCTCTCTCCCTCTCTCGCTCTACAAACCCAAAAAGCTGCTGTACGCGAGAAAGAAAAAGCATTTCGATGCACCCACATTAGCTCCCTTGGCAGATAACCCATGTCGCAGAATTGACATTTTCTCAGCTTTCCAACAAAAAGCTTGCACACTCTGCAATGAATTCTACACGACAAAGAAATCAAATCATCTTCCAAGTTATAACATGCAGCTAGCAAGTTGATGCGTGCGGTAAGAGGCTAGGAAAAAGCAAATTCACAGTAAAGAGAGGGTCGTGTGGTTTTAATTGTAATTAAAATTATTTTATTTATTAGAGAGAGTACTAACCCGTAACGGCCCATATTTTTTTATTTTTATTTTCAACGAAATGGCTTTTTATATTAAGAACTTAGAAAAGAGTTACTTAAGATAGAGATAGTGGTTACCAAGGACTCTCTTTTGGTGAAAGCTCCATATTATTATTATTAGTTATGGATTTAATTTTTGACGTTAATTACCACTTAGGTTGTTTTACACATATGGGCCAATAAATTTATCCCCATGGCTTGTAAATCCTTTCCCATTACAATATTAGCTTCGTGTGGTGTGTGGCCTCGCATGATTGGTCAAGAATCGATTGCTATTCATGGTCAAGAGGTCAAGATACTGTTCCTTGAATAGCAAGCATTGATGTGGCAGTTCAAGTTCCTTGGCATTATTATTCAACTCATGATGGTGCTCTCCATGTCACAACTAGTAGGGGGTCAAGGAAGACCTAACATATTGGCCCAATGCGCTCTCTCTCTCTCTCTCTCTCTCTCTCTCTCTCTCTCTCTCTCTCTCTCTCTCTCTCTCTACATGTGCATAGAAGGGGGAAATGAGGCAAAGAAACCCTTCTTACTCTACATCTTAACATCTTACTCTCTACAACCCCTCTTACTCTACATCTTACCCAACATCTTACTCTTCAACAAGAAGGGGGAAATGAGGCAAGGAAGCCCCTCTTACTCTACATCCCTCTCTTATTCTTTAATTCTCTACACAAAATACAAGACAAACTTTGCTTTTGTACAAGGTTAAAAGAATATGTAATGGTTTACAACATCTTACAATTCTTTCAATAGGACCACACATAAAATACAACTTTGTAATAGATCCCTATGGCTTACAAATGATTATAAGAAGTTTTAGACAATTCAGTGCTTCTCCGCCTCACACATAAGGTTTGGCGTTACCACTCTTTTCCACTAATGGAATAGCTACTACCAAGGGCATACCACTTGCAAGGTAAAATAGCACCTTTAATCGAAATGTAGTCCAAAATATCGATATCTTAAGACCTATGGTTCCAAGACACTTCATACTTTTCTTCCATGACCACTTGTTAGTTTTTAAAAGCATCTTATACTTTTAGAGGTCTCTAGTCAATGTTCTCGTTGATTCTAGATATGTATAATCTATGGTCTACATTGACCAAAACCATTTTTATTTAATTAAAGGCTATAGAAAAGTAAATGATAATGATGGTCATAGAGATGGACAAAATCAACTTTGCTTTTATTTTCTTAGATCCGTAGTCCATAGTATGCCTAATCATTATTGTTGACTTACCATTTCCATTGACAACCTTTCCTTTCTTTTTTAAGTACAAAGTTCTTTTTCTCGGTCATTATTTTTTCTAAACATAATTTTAGAACAATCATGGCTAGGATTCTTTATTATTTTATTGTAGAATATATAATTCATTCTAAAAATACAAAATCATGCATCTTCATAAAACCTAACTTATGTTACGTTTGTAAACAGATTAATGGCAAATTTCGTTTATTTTGGTAAGTTGTTTAAATTTTTGGTGTTGTATCTTTGCATGATATTGAATCCTTAATTAATGGATTGTCAGTATCCACAAGATCATAGATCATGCTATGGTGGGTGGAAGATATCCATGATGTGAGTGTAGGAGTAGATCTTGTGCAAAAAGAGATGAAGATGGAGGTTCAAGCCATGGAGATGGTGCTGGGAGAGAGAGAGAGAGAGAGAGAGAGAGAGTAGTGATAGCCAATAATAGAGAGAGAGAGAGTAGTGATAGCCAATAATAGAGAGAGATTGCACAACACAACAAAGATTGTATTTTGATAATATTTCTACCATGTTCAATGCTTTATTAGGCACCAAGGCCCTATCTTATGTTCTCTTAATAAGAGGGTGTTCATACCTAAAGTGTTCACACACCATTGGACACTTACTAGACTCTGAAATATCCAACAAACCCCCCTTCGGAGTGAAGGAGTGTCATCAAAGAGAGAGACTTTTGATATGATAATTTGGAGTCTAAATTGTAATCATGTGATACAAAAAAACACAATGATGCCATTACTCTAAATTGTAATCATATGATACAAAAGAATACAATGCTCGCCTAAAACTCTCATGTCAAACTTTATAAAAGAGCTTGATCATACATAATGCCTATATTAGATTATCCATAGACAATCGCCTTTATAGAAACAAGGCTTACAAAAAAGACATCCAAAATATTTAAATTTTAGGGGACTTCCTAGGCAGAGAACCCATTACTACAAAATGTTCATATTTTGGGGGATTTCCCAAGCAGAGAACCCATGACTACAAAATATTCATATTTTGCAGGACATCCCTAGCAGAGAACCCTTGACTCATACATAACTAGAAGATGATTTTGGAGCTTTGAAAAACTCCCCAATGCTTTGCTAATTAAGATTTTGCCTTCCACGCCCACCAAGGAGACATACCTCGTCCCAGACACACTCACGCACACCCTCCCAAGCACCGTCATGTCAGTAGGCTTAGAGGCTAAGGCAAAGCCCCACGATTTGCTTAAATCGATAGCTGTAAGGGAAAAAAACCCAAATTCTTTGTTGATGTAGTGGCTTCAATTTGATGCATGAGACTCAATTCTAAGGAGGAAGCCCCAAAAATATGTGGGTCAATTTGAAGAAATTATCCATATGTGAGAAAAGCCCCAAATTTGCAAGTTGCAAAAGCTTCAATTTCTCAATCCCTCTGTAGAATCCCCAAATTTATGCAAAAGCCATAAATTTCAATGAACGAAAAAACTATAGTTAGTCAATTTTCACCTTATGTGTGAAAGGCCTCAATTTCCATGGTGTGACGGGAGCCGGAAGTCATAGTCGTAAGGCACAGTGAGGACGTAGGGAGTAGACTAAATTTAGCTCTAGACTGTCGTGGGCTGAATTGGACCTCTAGTTTTCAGGCTCAATCTAGCCACTGCCATGGGCTGCATTTATTGCCCCCATGTGTTACTCTAATCTATTGCTCTCGATGCATTTTACTGCTACCTTTGTTGTGTTTATATTACTTCCTTGATATGGGGTGTGTTCATGCTTGTGAGAATGCCACAATACTTGGGTGTTCTCTTATCACATATAAACATGATATCTTTAAGGTTTTGTGGAGGTGTTCATAAAGCACCAAAAGCTTGGGGTGTTCCTACACTAATCATCAAAATGGTTTAACACCCGTTGATGATGGTGATTGTATGCAAGTCAAATTTATAACAAACACAAGTGAAATTAACTTGTTTTGATCCTTATTTTTATAGGCCATTCATGAAAATATGTTGTATTTCACTTTATTTACTTAAAAACACCATTATTAATGTCTCTAGTGGTATAATTGAGTGATTAGAGGTTTGGCATCTTATTACACAAGTTCCAAGGTTGAAATCTGGCACAAACAATGGTCAGGCAGTAAAACCAATGAAATTGTTGGGAGGGGAGGAATGGGTGTTAGGTGTGTATGTAAATCTCTCTATAAAAAAAACACCAGCATCAATCGTGCATTAAAGCAATTTTCTTCTTTCACTCAAAACCTTGAAGTTCTAACCACTTAACAAAATATTTTATATAGTAGGACAAAATTATCTTGTCTTTATTTCTATCTCACTTTAGCATTTGCATGACTTCTCTTGCATTAACTGGCATACTTTGTTTATATAAGCAACTTCTTTATGCTTGTGATTCTTCCACAATACTTGAATGGAAGAAAAGATGGAAACTACTATGGAAGCTATCAAAATCTTTCTTTGCAAGGCCATGATGTGGGATCTCCCCTTGGGGTGTGAATTAGGGAAAAGGAACTTCACTTCAAGGACTTGCCCCAGATATTATGCTACATTGGAAGATGAATAACATACTTTTTGGAACTATCCAGCTATAAGGGGCTTTTAGACATTAATGACCAAATGGTTGTTTTAGAGTATTGGGGTTAGACTCACTTTGTCAAATTGATCGATAGGTAAAGAAGAGGAGTCACAAGAAGAGACTACCCTCATTGTTACCATGATTAGGTATATAAGACTATGGGAAGTTTGGACTTTAAGGAATGCCAGGGTCTTTCAATCAAGAATAGATCAAGGGGTGGAATTTGATCAGGTTAAGAGAATGTGCAAGGCTAACTGTGTTGCTTTGTTCAGTGTTACACAATGAAAGGTTGATGTTTTGCAGAGATTGTAATGAGGGATAGTGGAGGTTCTTATATGCTATCCGGGGGAACATTTGTACATACTATGGGGCTAGCCCTATTTCCCTATGTTTTTAGATATCAAAGACGATATCTCTAGTAGTGTAGAGAGTAGTTAGAGCTCGGGGTCCTAATGTGTGTAGGTTACAAAGTTAAATCTCTCTCACTACACTCGTCAAGCAGTGACAAGTGTGTGGGGGTTACAAGGTTAAATCTCTCGCGCTACACTCGTCAAGCAGTGACATCATATGAGAGTGAGGTATGGCCCTATGTAGGTGGGTGAGTGTGTGTGTGTGTGTGTGTGTGTGTGTGTTTGTCTCAAAAGAAACATGACTATTAATCCTACATCAAAGTGTAAGAGTGTACAAAATAAAAAAATAAAAAAATCACACAAAACCCTATGGTTCCAACCTCTTTATAAAAATTATCATAATAGCACAAAATTATATCTTCCTCCACATGTCATTGTTGATACCAAGTCTATCCCATTAGCATTTGTATAAAACCTCTTATATATGATATATCCCCCTCCACACACCCTCCATCGCCCCTCCCGCACTTGCCTCTTTCCACACCTTGTTGTAGTGTGTAGTGTAAAACATTGTGTGGTCAAGGGGGGCATAGTCATTGAGTGTGTAAAATTTCTTAAAGGTTGAATTTTAATTTTATATATGTAGACATTAGTGAATGTAAGTTGGCAAGAAAGCATGTTAATGTTGGAATTAGGGTTAGGGATGCAACAATGCACACACACAAGATAGAGAAGCTTGAGAGCACACAAACTCACTAGATTAGAATGAATAAATGTGTGCCAGATACAAAAGATAAGTACACACCCCAAAATGAGTAGATAAGAGGGTGTACATACGCACGGGGAGGAAAACCTCCTAGTGAGGGAAAAAGTGCCCCGACGGTCCTAAGTGTGTTCACACACATCACTACCATATAATCGTACAAATCCCCGCTAGAGTGATGATGTGAACATGTACAAGGTATGGCTAATCAATCCTGAAAAGGTAGTAAGCCCAAAGCTTTACGAAAAGCTTCAAACTTTTCATGAGGAAGAGCCTTCGTGAATAAATCTGCCATGTTGTCATGTGTAGGCACATAGACCAATCTGATCTCTGCTGCTGGCCAAGAGTCTTTCCCTAACATAGTGGTAATGCACCTCAATGTGCTTAGTGCAAGCATGAAATATTGGGTTCCTTGCAATTGCTAATGCACTCTAGTTGTCAGTGAAAATCATTATAGTGCCAGCAACACCCAAATCAGCCACACACACTCAATTGTAGCTCTACAAGCTACCCTGTACTCAACTTCATAGCTCAAAGTGGCCATTGTAGGCTGCTTCTTACTGAGCCATAATATACATGAATCACCAAGGCGAAAGCAAAACCCACTAGTGGACACTCGTGTTTTATAACATCTAGCCCAATCTGAATCACTGAAAGCATGCAGCTGTGACTCACCTCCCTTTGGATAAAATAATCCAAAGTACTGAGTGCCCTGTAAATAGCAAAAAACTTGCCAATGCTTCGTACCTGGGCTATGCATAAATCTGCTCAATTGTGAGACCGCATATTGTATATTTGGCCTCATGTTACACACATAAAGAAGGGATCCAACAGCCTACTGATACAAACTAGCATCTCAAAAGAGTCTCCTGCATCTTGAAGACTAAGTCGAATACCTATCTCCATAGATGTAGCCACAAGTTTACAGTCTTCAAGATTAAACCTCTTTAATAGCTTCTATATATATTTAGACTGCAGCATACCATCATTGCGCTGCATAAACTGAATCCCCAAATAGTAATGTAAGGGCCCCAAATCTAACATCTCAAACGATGAGTGCAAATCAGCCTTAAAGGTTGAAATTTGATCTATATCGGGTCCCGTGAGTAGTATGTCATCAACGTATAGAACGATGACCAAAAATGTGTCCTTACTCCTCTTCACATAGAGGGTACTCTTTGCTGGACTATTGCAAAAATCATTTGCAACCTAGTATTCATGAATCTTCTCATACCATGCTCTAGGAGCCTGCTTAAGGCCATAAAGAGCCTTTTTCAACTTACATACTTTAGACTCTTCTCCTTTCACAGCAAAACCAGGAGGCTGCGATACATACACCTCCTCATGTAAATCACCATTCAAGAATGCAGTCTTAATGTCCAACTGATGCACATTCCACCCACGATGTGCTACCAAAGCAATGAGACACCTAATGGTAGTCATACGAGATGTGGGTGCAAAGCTCTCATCATAATCAATGCCCTTTTGATGGGCATATCCCTTTGCAACAAGTCTGGCCTTGTAGTTACCAATGGCCTTCTTGCCCCATGAGGTAGATCTGTCAAATACCACGTGTCATTCTTGAGTATAAAATTATACTCATCCTACATAGCATACATCCACCAATGATCATCATCCTGTGCTTCCTCAAAGGAAACAGGTTCCTCCTCATTACATAAAGTAAAAATGAGAACATGATCCACATGAAAAATATTCTGCATGATGAGAACCTGCACGAGTTTTACTAGGTAAAGGAGCTACCAACTTGCTATCCCTCAATGTCTGCACAATCCATTTTGTCATACGCCTAGATCCTTCTATGGCTTCTCTCCTCATCCACTACATCCTCAATAATTACCTCATCAAAAGGCTTATTTGCAGGTTGATTCTGCACCTGCAAAGGCTGAATTTTAGCACTTGGTTGAGCATTCAATTGCTCTACATATGGCTGCCCTCCATTAAACAAAGGTAGGAGCGAATCAAACATGTCCTGTGAGCATACATTCTACTGTTTTTTACATGAAAGCATGGGCTGAACTAAGTTTTCGACAAAAGCAACATCTCTATTTACCAAAATCTGCTTTGAGGCCGGATGGTAAAGTCTATATCCCTTGCTGTGTCTGAACTGTATCCCACAAATACGCATTTAACTGCATTATCATCAAGCTTACTGCGTTGTTGCTCAGGCACAAGAGCATAAGCAAGACAACCAAAAACACTCAAATGAGCCATAGAAGGCTTCCTGCTATGCCAAGCTTCATAAGGAGTTTTAGACTACAAGGCCTTGGTAGGGCATTTGTTCTCAACACATAGTTGTCTCTAACCAAAAACCATGAGGTAAATCTTGGCTTTCACCATACATCGTGCCATCTCCATGAGAGACATGTTCTTCCTCTCAGCCACACCATTTCGCTGAGGTGTGTATGGCAATGTACATTGATGCCTTATGCCTTTTTCAGCCATATATGCATAAAATTCCTTGAACATATACTCCCCCCTTGATTTGAATCAAGGGTGCCAACTTTACATTCACATGCATTTTCAGCCATGGATACAAAGTGCCTAAAGCACATAAAAACCTCTAACTTCTGCTTTAATGGATACACCCAGCTATATTTGGAGTAATCATCAATAAAAGTGATGAAGTAGAGAGATCCCCTAATAGATGATGTCCTCATAGGACCACATACATCACTATGTATAAGCTGTAATTTCTTAACAGCTCTCATAGATCCATCCTTTGGAAATGATGCCCGATGCATTTTACCAAGAATACACCCCTCACATACATGTCTAGTAGGGGTCTCAAGAGTTGGCAACTCAGACACCATATCATGCCTTTGAAGGCGTAACAAACTGCCATAATTTAGATGGCCAAATCGTGTATGCCATAATTCTGCATCACTCATACCACGAATCATAAAGACTGAGCAAGCATCATGCGCTGCAACTTCTCAAATACATCCTGGCATCTTGTATAGGCCATAAAACAAGGTACTTGAGACAATGATAGAATAACCATCATTTCTGTCCTAAACTGTACATCTGTCATCCACAAATTTCATCATCGAGCCTCACAAGGCTAAGGCTGAAACTAACAGCAAGTTCTTCTTAATGCATGGCACATATAAACTTTAGAAAGAGTAAATGGTTCCCCATTTGCAGCAGTGATGAGGACAACTCTACCAACTCCTTTAACAGGATATAAGAAACCATTTTCACATGTGACAGTTCCTGCACGTGGGACATATTCTAGAGATGAGAATAAATTTTTTTGTGAAGTAATGTGGTTACTAGCACCATTGTCAAAGTACCAAAGCATCCGATTTTGCCACTGACATGCATACATCATGAACACAAGGGTCATAATTGCAATGTACAGTCCATGCCCAATCATCTTGAGAAAAACTTGCAGATTCCTTTTTCTCTGCACTTGGTGCAGATGCATCAGCCAGCCATGCCCGATTCTTTCTTTTTCTCCTTCTCTCGAATTTTCTTGCACTCATTTATGTAGTGCCCTGGTTTCATACAATAGTGACACTTGCCCTTCTTTTTAGGCTTATCACCTGCTTTCTCTGCATCCTTACCTGAGGATTCTGATTTTGGCTTATAGCCACCATGCAAAGAAGCTTTACTTTTGCCTTTCTGATTGGCAACAAAAGCTTGGTCACCAACTCGCATAACAGATCTGTTTTGCCTAGACTGCTCTTCTTGCAAAAGTACTGAAACCAGCTCATCAAATGTAAGGGCATTTGGATTTCCCTTCATCATCATGAGTCTAAGGATAGAGGCAAAACTCTGATAAGAATTCGCAATGCATTGAGAATTGTGGGCACCAATGTACTATCAGGATATATTTCATCCACACTAGCAAGCTGCTCCTTAAAACCTTTAATCTTGGTCAAGAAGCTGTCCATTAAGTCTCCCTCATTCATGTGCTCAAACTCCAGTTGTTTGTGCGCAACACGTGCTTCATTGCGCACTTGGTATAATGCAGCTAGTGCATCCCATGCCTGTTTTGAAGTCTTACATGATCGAATATGAGGAATAATGCTTCGCTTCACAGAAAGTGCAAGCAATGCATGTGCCTGTGCATCTCTTCCATCCCAGTCAAAAGAACGGGAAGGCATTTGGTCTACAAGCCAACGCGGGTAGAATAGGCAAAAACGTCTGTATATAGCCACAAACGCGCCATCTTTAAAAACGCATTGTTTTTCTACATTTTTAGTATGCATGGACTCTAAATGTGTAAAATAGTGGTGTATGTGGAGGAGCCACATCTATATCAGATTCTACTTTAGATGTACTTGTAGCACTTGGTTACACTGGTAGTTGTGAAACAGAACGAGTTTCACTACCACTGACCACATTCCAAAGGCCTTTAGCAACCAGTACATGCCTCATCATATAGGACCACAATGGGTAGTTAGTCAATTTGTCCTTAGCAGACAACATGTTGAATACATCACTACTGCTAGCCATGACTCTCTACCAAATGCAAAATCTTTCAACACACTACAAGTACTCAGTATTCACTGAATGCAACCGTGGATGGCTGCCAATAATTGAATCACTTGTAAAGTGTATGAAAAATAACACAGAGTAGAGAATAGAGTGTTACTGGCGAAAGTATGATGGTCGATGTTGTTGAAGACACTGTAGATGCTGCTGCACACCAAATCTTTGCCGCTACACAACCCAAACACCCAAAATCGAGGAGAACCAATCCAAAATGATACCTCTCCAGAACGTCTACAGAAACTTTGCGGTGCCCGAAACGTACCCAAATCGCGCTATGGACCCCGAAATGTGAGTATAATTCGTATACAACACACTACAGTATATACCTTCTTCTCTTAATAGGGTATCTCAATCGGAGACAGAAAAACAAGGTCGTTAAAAGGAGGGAGGCAAACTACTAGATCAAGTGTCAAGGAAGCTAGCTCTGATAATACCAATTGTTGGAATGAGGGTTAGGGTTGCAACAATGCACACACACAACATAGAGAAGCTTGAGAGCATACAAACTCAATAGATTAGAATGAACAAATGTGTGCCAGATACAGAAGATAAGTACACACCCCAAAATGAGTTGATAAGAGGGTGTACATACGCACGGGGGAAAAAACCTCCTAGTGAGGGAAAAAGTGCCCCAACAGTCCTAAGTGTGTTCACAAACATCACAACCATATAATGCTACAATTAAAAAGGCTAAAGATTCCATAGATAATGGATGATGTAATGGTCCACATAATGCTTACTGAGCTATAAGATGATATACTTGGGTTCACATTGCTACAAGTTATTTCTAATACAATGAAATAGAGTATTAATTTTATACTTGTGATTGTGTTCTTGATCTTAATTGGTGCTTATTACTTCTCCTAGTCAATCATGAATAAGGTTCTATTGGTACTTGAAGCCTACCAACTCTTGCTCAATTCCAATAAGTCTAGCCAGGGAATTGACCAAGGCCCCAGACTCTATGTATTTTTACAAAGGAAAAACTAGATTTCTTGGTTTGGAAAAAAAGTGGAACTAACTATCAAATCTTCAAACTAGGGTTTGTACATGATTGAAAGGGTATATGAACTTTCCTTGTACCAACTGGTATAGCTTTTCCACAATTCAATTGCTATTTATAGCCAAACCAGGAAATGCTTTCTAGTTTCTGAGCTCGACTGTTTGGAAGTCTTAACCATGGTAGAACACTACAAGGTTTGGCATAGAGCATTGCCATGACATGTAGTTACTATGGCTCAAAGACCACTTTGGACAAGCTATTACTTTACACTATAATTTTTCTAGTTTGATCTGGAGAAGGCCTTACTTAAGGCAAAAATTGGCAATGCTTTGCATACATGTTCAATATGTCATGGTCTTGAAGCTTAGCAGGTCTAGAGAAGGCCTTACTAAAGATAAATTTTAGCAAGGCTTTGCATACATATTCAATACATTGTGGTCTTCAACCTTACCAAGTTTGAACTTAAAAGGAATAGCAGAAGAAGGTTATGCACTAATATGGGAGACTCAAAATTTAGAGTAACAACAATAAGAAGATTTCTGCTCTAGAAGAGTTGATGTGTGCACAAAATTGGTGTATTCTTTCATGGTGGATACAGAATACTTATCATAAACAACGGGTGTATGCAATATTAGCCATTTTTTACCACACTAGGCTGATCAAAGATCAACAAATGTGGACAATTTGAGCAATTTTAAGCAAATTTGGGCATTTTCTTTTCCCCTTCCTAATCTCTATTTACTGCTGCATAGAGTCATATGCAGGTAGAACTTCATCTCTAGAAGGTGTGTATCAAACATAGAGCAAATCTAGGATCAACTGAGGTGTTTCCGAAACAAATTTTGTGGGACTTAATTTCTACAGAGGACACATCCAAGACAACCTAGGTAAATTGTTTTCTATGCTTGGCAAAAAAAAGGCCCCTCCCTTGCTCAGATTCCGAGGGGGCTCAGTTTACGAAAACCCAAACAAGAAATGGAGAAGCATACAGCTTCTCCACACCTATTTTTGGCAGAGCTACTCAAGTCTAATGCTACTTGGATTATGAACATGCAATCTCCTCATCAAGGTTTACAGGCGTTGCCCGACAGAAGCCTAATTTAGCTATCATGACTAATGACGCTAATTTTTTATTTAATGCTTAATCCCCGGTCCCCAATGCATCTGGCACCTCTTACACACTTTTTAAAAAATTTAGGGTATTTTTTGGCTTCTTAATGAATTTTTGGCTAATTTCTATGATTTATAAGGGTATGAGCCTTTTTAGCCAAAATATGAGATCTTATTAAAAAAAACCATCATAGAGAGTATAGAAGAAGTCAACGAGCTCCAAAGAGCTAATCTCCTTGTTTTTTTGGATTCTTGCCATGTTTTTGCTTCTTTTTCCTTAAAATCCCTCCTACATCATCCTGGGAGGCTATTAGAGCATTAGATTGGCTATGTGAAGCATGGGCTAATTTCAGTCCCTATGGATCAACAAACTAAGCCCCTACTTTTGGATCTTGTATCACACCTAATTTTGCATTTTTACACTCCGCGTTTGCTCTAGGGAAGCGGAAAAACTAAATTTTCATGCTTTTTGGATCTAAATTCTAAAAATTATCAATTTTTAACACAAACATCATGATTGAAGAATCAATTTTCTAAATCGTGAATCATAACTACTAAAAGGTGTCCATACCATCAAATTGCAATTTGATGGTATACCCAACTTTTTCGGAGCTGTTGGGTAAACTTTGGGTTTCTTAGCCAAGGTTCACAGACTTGTCTCAAGAGGGTCAGTTTTGGCCTTCTGAAAACAAACATATGATGTCAAAAATACTGGAGGTGTGATAAACATAAAGTTTGGATAACAAGGGACCGTGGTATGAGAGCATGTAGGAAACTAACCCCTGCAACCCACTCGTGGAAAACAAATTGACTGATACTAGCACGAGGGAAAAAACTTCCTAAAGAGGGAAAAAGGGCCTCGGTTGGTCATGGTGTGTTCACATACATCACTACTAAATATAGCTACAACACACACCAACTAGAGCTAAATTTCTACCTGGATCTAACTATGTGCAATAAATAAAGGCAAGGAAGGCCCCCTTTTAGCAGGAGTGAAAAAGAAAATGCTCATATGTGCTTGAAATTGCTCTTTTTCTAATGCATAGCCTACACTATTTGCACTTGATCTTTGATCAACCCAGTGTGGTCAAACATGGCTAATATTGCATACACTCTTGTTTATGATATGTAAATTTTATCCATGAAAGAATATACCAATTTGATGTACACAATCAACTCTTCTAAAGCAGTTGTAGAAATCTTCTTGTTGTTACTCTGAATTTTGACTCTCCCCTACATTACCCTACCTACTAATGCACATCTTCTGCTATTCCTTTTGAGTTCAAATCTGGTAAGCTTGAAGATCCTAATGTATTGAACAATGTATTGAACATGTATTCAAAGCCTTGACAAATTTGACTTTATAAAGGTCTTCTCCATACCAAACTAGAACTATAGTGCAAAGTGCTTAAAAATACCCTTTGATCTATGTTAACACCTTATCCAAACCAGTTTAACACATGGGCTATAGTAAAACTGCATGTTATGGCAATGCACTATCCAAAACCTTACATTGTTCTACCTTAGTTAAGACTTCCAAAATGTCGAGCTCAAAAAGTGAAAAGCATTTCTTGGTTTGGCTATAAATAGCAGTTGAATTGAAGAAAATCATTTCTTGGTTTGGCTATAAATAGCAGTTGAATTGAAGAAAAGCATTTCCATAACTTCAAAGCCATCCTGATTGATACAAGGTAAGTTCCTATGCCCCTTTATCCATGTGCAAACCTTGGTCTAAACATTTAATTACTAGATCCACTTTTTTTCTCAGACAAAGAAATCTACTTTTGCCTTTGTAAAAATACATGGTCTAAGACATTAGAATTGAGCAAGAGTTGGGCAATACCATGTGTGTGGTGACCTAATCACCTCAATGCCCAAGAAATATATGAGCTCCCCCAGATCCTTTATCTCAAACTTCTGTCTAAGCAAGATCTTTACATCAAAGATCTCTGCATCATGGTCCCCCGTAAAATGATCAGGACATCTACATAGATAACAACAAGCACAATCCCTCTATCACTGTGTCTCACATAGAAATCTGCATTGGCTACATGAAAGCCAATATTGACAAGATATTCAAAAATCTTGTCAGACCATGCTCTTGGTGCTTGTTTTAAGCCATACAAGGCTTTCTTCAACCTGCAAACATGCTCCGGGTGACTCACATCCTCATAACCAGGTGGTTGCAACATATACACCTCTTTTCCTGCAAATCCCCATACAAGAATGTATTCTTTACGTCCATTTGATGTAAAGACCATTGCTTTGATGCAGCCATTGCTATCACAACTCTCACTATTGCCATCTTGGCAACTGGGCTAAAAGTTTCCTCATAATCAATGCCATATGTCTACACATATCCTTTGGCTACCAATCTAGCCTTGTACCTGCTTATGCTTCCATCACTGTTATGTTTTACTTTGTACACCCACTTGCATCCAATAGCTTTCTTGCCTTCAGGCAAATCCCAAGTCTCATTTCCATATAGTGCATCCATCTCCTCATCCATAGCTTTCTCCCAACACACATTTCCAACAGCCTCATCAATGCATGTGGGCTCTACAACCTGTACAACTTTTGCCATGTATGCATAGTGATGTGCCACATAACCATCATAGGTAAACCTCTGCACAGGATTCTTCACTCTCCCAGATCTTCGTAGCCTTGCATTCATGGCTTCCATAGCCTTCTTTACACCAGGTGTTCTCATAGCTGGTATCCTAAGATCCTCATCAAGGCTCATCTTTGAGCCACTAAACTCTCCATCAACATGAGAATGCCCTGCAGAAATGTCAAGCATACTAAGGGGCTCAATCACTTTCTCTTTGCCTTTATGTGATGTACTAATCACATTTGCAAGATTGGTATTATGACGCAGCCTGCCACTCCATGGTCTATCAAACTGAACCACTAGATGAGGACTCTCTTGGTCCACTCAAAGGCTGTGATTGCTGACTTGCATTCTGTGCAACCACATTTCCACTCACATCAGCCCCAATAGCTTCTTTTTCAGCAGCATACCAGCTGCTCATCTCATCAAAAACAACATCCTTGCTTACCCTCAACTCATGTGTGGCAGGGTTATAACACCTGTATCCCTTTTGCTCAAGGGAATACCCAATAAACACACATTTTTCAGCTTTTGGATCCAGCTTAGTTCTCAGCTCATCTAGCACATGCACATATGCAATGCATCCAAAGACTTTCGGATGAGACAAATCAGGTTTTCTGCCAGTAAACCTCTCCTCTGGAGTTACATCATGTATGGTTGCAGCAGTTGGAGTCCTGTTCATGATGTAAACTACTGTAAAAATAGCCTCAGCCCAATAGCTATGCGGCATATTCTTCTCTCCCATTAATGCTCGCGCAATCTTAGCAATGTGCTTGTTTTTTCGCTCAGCAACTCTATTTTGCTACGGAGTGTATCTGCATGTAAACTGTCTCCGAATACCATTCTTCTTAAAAAATTCAGAGAAGTCATTGGAGAAGTACCCTCTGTTGGAATTAGGGTTGCAGGAATGCACACACAACTTCAAGAAGATGAGGAAGCTTGAGCACAACACAGTAGTGTATTATGAGTGCCAAAAATGAAAGATAACAAGCCCTAGAAGATAATGGGCGTATATACAATGCACGGGGGAAAAAACCTCCTAGTGAGGGAAAAAGTGCCCCGGCGGTCCTAAGTGTGTTCACACACATCACTACTATAATATGGTAACAAATCCCCCCTGGAGTGATGCGGTGAACAAGAGCTAGCACTCATGTATAGGGAAGTGTCTAGCTATGTGGACGAATCCACAAAAGGGAGTAAGCCCAAAGCTTTGCGAAAAGCTTCGAACTTCTCACGAGGCAGAGCCTTTGTGAAAAGGTCTGCAAGGTTATCCTGTGTTGGCACATAAGCCAAACTGATCTCTCCTGCAGAGAGTCTCTCCCTGACATAATGGTAGTGCACCTCAATGTGCTTCGTACGAGCATGGAACACTGGGTTCCGCGCAACTGCCAATGCGCTCTGACTGTCAGTGAAGATGGTGGTGGCAGATGGCTGCCCAACACCCAAATCAGCCATAAGGCGTCTGAGCCACACACACTCAACCGTAGCTGTGAAAGCTGCCCTGTACTCAGCTTCACAACTAGAAGTGGCCACAGTAGGCTGCTTCTTGCTCAACCATGATATGCATGAGCTTCCAAGCATGAAGCAAAAACCACTCGTGGACACGCGTGTGTCATAACAACCAGCCCAGTCAGAATCTGAAAAAACATGTAAATCTGGCGGCAATGATCCCCCCTTGGGATAAAACAACCCAAGATGCCGAGTACCACTCAAATAGCGAAAGATACGCTTCACTGCCTGCCAATGCTTAATGCCTGGGCTATGCATAAATCTGCTCACCTGTGAGACTGCAAACTGAATGTCTGGCCTCGTAATGCATACATAAATGAGGCAACCAACAGCTGTCTGATAGAGTGTGACATCAAAGTGATCTCCAGCATCATGAAGACACAACTTCAAACCTGTCTCCATTGGAGTAGCAATAGGCTTGCAGTCTTCAAGGCCAAATCTCCGCAACAATGTTTCAATATACTTTGTCTGACACAAAGCAATACCTCCATCACACTGCTTAAATTGTATCCCCAAATAATGATGCAAATGCCCCAAATCTGACATCTCAAAAGAGGCATTCAAATCAGCCTTAAAATCAGCTATATGACTCTCATTTGGTCCTGTGAGCAGCATGTCATCGACATAGAGAGCAATGATTAGATGTACACCATCCACACGTTTAACATACAAAGTGCTTTCTGTTGGACTATTCTGAAACCCATGTGCAGTCAAATATGCATGTATTTTTTCATACCAAGCTCGTGGAGCTTGCTTTAAACCATATAAAGCCTTTTTTAACCTGCACACTTTGTTTTCCTGCCCTCTTTGAACAAAACCACGAGGCTGCGATACATACACCTCCTCATGCAAATCTCCATTTAAGAACGCAGTCTTTATGTCCAGCTGATGTACATTCCAACCATTATGAGCTGCTAATGCACAGATGCTACGAACAGTGGTCATACGACATGTGGGAGCAAAAGTCTCATCAAAATCAATGCCCTTCTCTTGAGCATTACCTTTTGCAACAAGCCTAGCCTTATGGCGATCCACTGTGCCATCAGGCTTACGCTTCAATTTGTATACCCACTTAGTGCCAATGGCCTTCTTGCCAGGGGGCAAGTCACATAAAGACCATGTACTATTCTTCATAATAGCATCGTATTCTGCTTGCATAGCAGCCATCCAATTTTCTGAACTTTGTGCCTCATCAAATGAAACAGGCTCACTTTCATCGCACATACTAGAAACAGCCAATGCATAACAATCTGACGCATAAGAGGCACCATGAGAGCCAGAACGAGTGCGACTAGACAAAGGGGCATCCAACTTGCTGTCACGCAAAGTCTGCACCAGCCATCTAGGCATGTTCCTAGAGCCCTCAATCTCTTGTCTCTCATCCTCAAGTGCATCATGCACATCTGCATCAGATATAGGCTGATCTGTGCCATCATTTAAAACCTGCATAGGCTGAAAAACTGCCTCATGAGGTATTGCACTTAACTGTGCACCACTGAAAAGAGGCAACAATGTATCATAGACATCACGTGAGCTGATATCTGTCTCCTTAGTACATGAAACCAAGGGCTGAACTGCATCTTCCACAAATACAACATCACGGCTAACCAAAATGCGCTTTGTCTGTGGATGATACAAACGATAGCCTTTGCTCTCAGCACTATATCCAACAAAAATACATTTGACAGCTTTGTCATCCAATTTTCTGCGATGTTGCACAGGCACTAATGCATATGCCAGGCAACCAAAAACACGTAAATGGCCAACAGATGGCTTGCGGCCATGCCAAGCCTCATATGGAGTGACAACCTGTAATGCTTTGGTGGGACACCTGTTTAGTACATAAGTGGCACACATGACAGCCTCAAGCCAAAAACCATGTGGTAGACTTTGACTCTTAACCATACATCTTGCCATTTGCATGAGAGACCTGTTTTTTCTCTCAGCCACACCATTTTGCTGTGGTGTATACGGCACTGTACATTGGTGTTTTATCCCACGCTCAGCCAGAAATGCATTAAATTCTGAAGACATATACTCCCCCCCTCGATCTGAACGGAGGGTGCCCATCTTACTTTCTGACACATTTTCAGCCATAACCAAAAACTGTTTGAAGCACAAAAACACTTCGGACTTTGCCTTCAAAGGATATACCCATGCATGCCTGGTAAAATCATCAATGAAAGTCACGAAGTAAAGGTAGTTTCCAAATGATGGAGTTTGCATGGGACCACAAACATCACTGTGAACAAGCTGCAATCTGCGTTCAGCTCTCACTGATCCATCTTTGGGAAAGGAAGCACGCTGCATTTTACCCAATATGCAGTCCTCACAAACATGCTTGACAGGTGCCTCAAGCTTAGGCAAAGAAGACACCATTTCAGATTTCTGCAGGCGCAGCAAACTTGCAAAATTCAGATGACCAAAACGTGCATGCCACAGTTTTGCATTTGAAATAGCCTGCGTATCCATAATAGCACATGCTGAATCCTCTACACATTTGCCATCCATATTGAGCTTATACAGCCCTCGACATAGTGAACCAGATGCTACAATGATGTCACCACAAGAGAGATCATGAACAGTACATCTGTCATCCACAAATTTTACAACCAAACCTGTTTTGGCAAATGCGGAGACTGACAGCAGATTCTTTTTGATCCCTGGCACATACAATGCATCAAAAAGTGTAAAGGTGTTGCAATTTGCAACATTCAGCACAATCTGTCCAACTCCTTTAACGGGATAAGAGGAGTTATTGGCACAAGTGACAGTATTCCCTGTGGGAGCAGACTCAAGGAAAGTGAATAAACTGCGCTGCGAGGTGATATGCTTAGTGGCACCACTGTCAAAGTACCATACATCTGAATCTACTGCAGACATACATGTGTCATGCAAAGATGGGTCATAACTGCACTGCGCATTGAATGCCCATTCTGTATCTTGAACAACATTAGCAGATTCATTGTTAGAAGGAGAGGCATCTGCAAGCCATACCAGCCTCTTTCTTCTTAGCCTCTTTCGCAGCCAGCTTAGGACACGCTTTGATGACATGATCATTTCCCTTACAGTACTTGCAAAATGTCTTCTGTTTGTCACCCTTCTTCTCATCTTTGTCTTCCTTCTTTGGTTGCGCAGCATTTGCAGATTTCTGCTTACTAGAAGAAAAGCCAGCTTTACCTTTCCCGCTTCTCTGACTAGCAACGAAAGCTTGATCTGCGACACGCATAATATTCCTGTTTTGCCTTGACTGGTCTTCTTGCAGCAAAACAGAAACTAACTCCTCAAATGATAAGGCATTGGGATTGCCTTTCATCATCAAGCGAAGAGTGGAAGCAAAACCCTGATAAGAATCTGGTAGACCATTCAAAACAGTCTGCACAAGTGAACTGTCTGACAGGATTTCATCTGCAGAAATGAGCTGCTCTTTGAAATCCTTGATCTTTGTCAAAAAGCTATCCATAGAATCACCTTCGTTCATATGCTCACTCTCCAACTGTTTTCGGAGGTAAGCAACACGAGCCTCATTTCTTGCCTGATACAATGTGGCAAGTACATCCCAAGCATCCTTAGAAGTCCTGCAGGAGCGAATATGTGGGATAATGGTACGTTTGACAGACAGCGCAATCAAGGCATGAGCCTGCGCATCTCTACCATCCCAACGAATCTGCTCTGCTGAAAGTGGTGGTTCTCGAACAGCTGCAACAGCACTTGTGCCTGCACCATCATCAACAGTACCTGTTTCTGATGTGTTTGCAGCATTCCCAGCCACAATAGGACGTGCATCAATACCCTGCACAATGTTCCATAACCCCTTTGCTACCAATACATGTCGCATCATATATGCCCACAATGGATAGTTGGTGCCATCCAACTTATCCTCAGCAGCCAACATGCGGAATACATCATTGTTGTCAGCCATGGCCAATGACTGTACTACTAGATGTAAATGCTGTCTGTAAGAGGTAAACCTGTATAAAATCGACCTGTGCTATGTAGCACAGCCCAAAACAGACGAATGGGCACCTGTCCTGCAGATTTTAATCTTGACAGAAAATCTGCAAAGTAGGACGATTTTGCCTGCGCAGTACTTGGAATGCAAAAAACGGAGGGCGAAATGACTTCAGATCAAAATTCTGAAACGACCAAGCCCTGCGGGCTCTCCCACGGCATATACTAACCTGCAGACGCTCGTGAAACCTCGTCGCAATCGGAGGAGATGAAGCGGCAGGTGCCGGTGATGCTGCCCAGGAGGAGGAAGCCTGCTCTGATACCAATTGTTGGAATTAGGGTTGCAGGAATGCACACACAACTTCAAGAAGATGAGGAAGCTTGAGCACAACACAGTAGTGTATTATGAGTGCCAAAAATGAAAGATAACAAGCCCTAGAAGATAATGGGCGTATATACAATGCACGGGGGAAAAAACCTCCTAGTGAGGGAAAAAGTGCCCCGGCGGTCCTAAGTGTGTTCACACACATCACTACTATAATATGGTAACACCCTCCCCCTTCATCTGACCTTGTATCTTTCGGATGAGACAAATCAGGTTTTCTGCCAGTAAACCTCTCCTCTGGAGTTACATCATGTATGGCTGCAGCAGTTGGAGTCCTGTTCATGATGTAAACTACTGTAAAAATAGCCTCAGCCCAATAGCTATGCGGCATATTCTTCTCTCCCATTAATGCTCGTGCAATCTTAGCAATGTGCTTGTTTTTTCGCTCAGCAACTCTATTTTGCTACGGAGTGTATCTGCATGTAAACTGTCTCCGAATACCATTCTTCTTAAAAAATTCAGAGAAGTCATTGGAGAAGTACCCTCCCCCTTCATCTGACCTTAGGCACTTTACATATTTCCCTGTTTTCTTTTCAACCATAACTCTGAAATTCTGAAAATGAGTGAACACCTCACCCTTCTCCTTCATGAAGTATACCCATACTTTCCTTGTGTGGTCATCAATAAATGTCACATAATACCTGTAGCCTCCCATAGACACGGTCTTCATAGGACCCCATACATCTGAATGCACAACATCTAGTGCATTTCTGCTCACATTTCTGTCACGTGGAAATACATGCTTTGTTTGCTTTCCAAATTGGCATGCTTCACATATTTTCTGCATACCTTCAACTTTAAACGTTGGCAGCCCTGTCACAATTCCTTTAGTCTGCATAGACTTCATTCTCTGCACATTCACATGTCCAATTCTTTTATGCCAAATGTCTGTGTCTGCAACAATTCCTGAACCATTTGCAACAAACATCGCAACACTCACTTCAAGCATGTTTACATTCAATGTAAACATTCTGTCCACTCTGTTGCCTTTTGCAACCAACCTGCACTTGTCTTTAAAGTCTTTAAAGTCTTCAACATAACAACCATCAGGGTTAAACCGAACCTGCAAACCCTACTCAATCATCTGGCCAACTGAAACCAGATTCTTTGTTATGTTCGAAACATGAAGTACATCTACAAGGTACTTCACTTTGCCATCTTGCATAGACAATGGCACATCTCCAACATGGGCAATTGGATGAGCAGTGTCATCCCCTGTTTTCACAAAACCTGGTCTTTCAAGGTTTTTTCATCTCCTTGAACCACTCCCCATGACTTGTCATATGGTTCAAAGCACCTGAATCAACGTACTATACATCATCTTTATGTGCTGCTTCAACATTTTCAGACATGGCATTAACGACATGCTGCATAACAAACAACCTTTCATTATCCTCATTGTTTCTACTCGAGGATGCATAGTTGTTTTGCTGCAATTTCCCATTTTGCATGTCAGCCTGCTTCTTATAACAATCTACCTGCACATGTCCAAGCTTACCACGATAAAAGTATCCACGCATATCATTATACTGCCTTTGCCAATTTCCAAGACCTCCTTGACTCCCCTTGCCTCTGAATTGGCCTCTTCCACCTGCATGTTGTTGTTGTTATGAATTCTCGGACTGTTGTTGTTGTTGTTGCTGGCCATAATTCTAATTACCTGTTCGGCCACCTCATTGGTCACGTCCCACAGCCTCCTCTACCTTGTCCTCTTCCTCAACTTGTGTAGAAGGCATGTTGCTCTAAATTGTTTTTGTTTTGTGAAGACTGTTGATCTTCACCCAAGCTCTTCTCTTCTATAATCAACATAGACACCAAATCTGTGAAATTGGGAATGTTTTCTCAAGTTTGAATAGACGTCTTGAACGCCTTGTATTGTGGCCCGAGACCACGTAGACAGACTTCCACCTTATCATCATCATTTACTGAAACGCCAATAGATGTAAGGAATTCCATAATACCCTTAATCTTCAATGCATAGTCATTCACAAACATACTCATTTTCTCCACAGTATGAAGTTCATTCTTCAACTGTATCTTTCGTGCCTTGGTATTCGTTTCATAGAGTTTTACCAAGGTGTCCCACGCCTCCTTGGGGGACTTGCAACCTGTATGTGCCCAATCATGGTGTCTTGTATACTGATAGAGAGCCAATACATAACTTTTCTGGCTCCTTGGTTCCAATCCTTGAACTCTTTCACATCTGCAGCAGTCGGATTGATCTCTGGTATCTCCGGTGCCTCTTCATGCTCACCTTCTATGTAGTCCCAGTAACCCTTTCCTATCAGGAAATTTGTTAACTTGAACCTCCAAGCATGGAAGTTGTTCTTGTCAAGCTTCTCAGCAACAATCTGGTTTATACCATCATTTGACATCTTGCCAGAGACACATATTTACCAAAAATAGCACTTTAGTTTGTCCTACACAAACTATTGTATTTTCTGCAAGCAGCGGTACTGTATTACACTCAAATATCACAACCAATGACCTCAATGTGCATACATACACCTAATGGCAAATGTTGACCTCCTTGCAACACACACAATGTCTGCACAACCAATCTGTCTTCTTGCAGTTCTTAAAACAGAGTTCTGTAGAGAATTGATGACTCACCCGCAGTGCTCGAAATCGTCTGCTTTCCAAAAAACGGAGGTCCTAACGCGCTCGAAACGCATTTTCGACTCGAAAAATGACATCCAATAGAACAGCATAGTTGCCCTATAGCTTTACTCCCACGAAGAAAGCTCCTCAATCACAGATCATTTGCCGGTGCCTCCCGTAGAGCTCCCGAGACAAGGGTATAGTCGCCAACACAAATAGGGAAGAGTAGATGAAGCTCTTGCCCTCATATCACTTCCTATGCTTCTCTTGCTTGCAGCTCAGCCCTTAGCATGAACCAGGCTCTGATACCATAAAAAGATGTAGGGGAGAAGAGAGCTTGAGCTCTTGCAAGCACACACACACTCACAAAACCCTAAAAGAGAACACACAAGGTGAGAGACTGAAAATCTTCTTCTTCACACAACACTCAACACACCATATACAAAGATAAGAGTACACACAATATGAAAAGGTACTCAACCAAATACATACTAGTGTGAACCCAACTAAATGAGCTGGCGCTATAACTATGCCAGTCTCTAGAATGGCTGTCACACAGCCTGTCATCCCACTGGCCGCATATCACCCATGATCTCACTAACCATGCCAGTGGTGTAAGTGTGGGGCCTATCCCCCAGGCAGGTCATCAGTGTCCACCGCCTCACTAGATGAGCTCGATATCTCAACACATGTCTTCTGTCAATTGCAATCAATGGTCTCAATTGCATCTTATTAAAGCACTGCGACATTGAATCCCATTCGGCACCTAGACAGCCCTTCCTACCTTGTGGTCCATTCAATACCCATCCACATACACACACCTTCTGTTGATCGCACCCAATGGTCTTAATTACACCTTATTAAGGCACTCCGACATCGAGTCCCATTCTTGTACACAACTTCGATGCCCCATGTCAAACTTTGCTTGCTTGCCTTTGATCTAATTGCCTTGTCTCGCCTTCGTCATTGAGTCTCATTCTTGCTCAGTCCAACCCTCTTTCGACCATGAATCACAATTTTGGCATTTGTACACTAATAAAGGCTACTAGCCTTCCATCCATGCACGATTTGGATTCCATGAAGATGCCCATCGGAGAATCCTTCATCTTTCCCAATCAAATGGGCATCCCAATAGCGTTCTATGATGGAGCCATTGAATCCATGCACCTAAATGGAGATCTTCACACAAAGCAGTGATTCAATCAATGATGCTTTACATATCCCTCCACCAAGGCACAAAACTTGCTTATATCCATGCTAGTAAAACGAGATAGAGTCGAGAAGAAAATCCCACTAAGACCAAACCCAAATTAGCTTTCACTTACCACCAGACCCTTGTGTATTTCTAGTGTACATTCAATCCTCTTCACTCACATCCTTTCTCCACTAGCCCATAGACCTAGATCTCCCTTCCAAGGCACAAAACTTGCTTATATCCATGCTAATCAAACAAGGTAGAGTCCAAAAGAAAATACCACTAAGACCAAACCCAAATTAGTTTTCACACACCACCAAATCCTTGTGTATTCCCAGTGTACATTCAACCCTCTTCACTCACAACCTTTCTCCACCAGAACTTAGGCCCATAGCCTTAGATAATCCTTCCTACCTTGTGGTCCATCTAGCACCCATGCCTTTTCGATCGCACCCAAAGAGTCCTTCCTACCTTGTGGTCCATCCACGCACCCATGCCTTCTTTCAATCACACAAAATGGTCTCAATCGCACCTTATCAAGGCACTCCTATGTCAAATCACATTCTCGTATGCAACATCCGTTCTTGCTTATTCCATCCCTTTTTCCGCCATAAATCATAGTTTTGGCATCTACACACTCATAAAGGCTACTAGCCTTTCATCCATGCATTGCACACTTGGACTTTGTTGAAAATCCCCATTGGAGAATCCTCCATCTTTCACAATCAAATGGGCATCCCAATAGAAGGCTATGGAGCCGTTGAATACATGCACCCAAATGGAGATCTTCATAACACATAGCGGTGATTCAATCAACCACGCTCTGCATTTCCCTCCAAGGCACAAAACTTGCTCATATCCGTGCTAATCAAATGAGGTAGAGATGCCCAAAAGGTTAAAGCAACGATACATGCCCAAGGCTAGCATGGTCATATAATCCCTAATTTCAACCCCAACCTGCAAAAGCTCAGTGATTCTTCCCTCCTTTTTGCTCACATTGCCATGCTTTAAGCAAGCGGGGCAAATAGCCGCTAATGTTTCAAAAGAGTATCAAGAATGTCTAGCAAGCCATTTCCATTCTCGTGGACAACCCAACCTCATTCACACCTGTCTCATTGACCAACCTCGTTACATATCAACAACAATTTCCTTATCTAAAATCATGTGTAAGAATCAAAGAAAGCATATTGGAAAGTGTCAAAGAAAATAAAGTGTTGGAATTTTCATTGGAAGAAGCTCCTATATGAGCCCACCTTTTGCTCAATGCCCATGCACACACCACCTACAATATATACATGGGTTCTACATATAATAGACACATAGGCATTGTTCTTCCACAAACTTGCATTGAGCCTCATTGTCAAAAACACTCCAGGTATATTTTTGGATGGGGGAGCCATGGTAGGCACAAGCTTGGCCCATGGTATGACTCGTCACTTGGACCTTCCTACAGTAAAATTCTATGGCCTTGTCTTCAAGTACACCACCCATTGATCCACATTGCCTCTCTCCCAAGTTCTTGACAATGCCAAACCTATTGAGCCACAAAGGTTGCCTAGTTCCATTGCAAATACGGGCATAACCATGTGCAAAGTCTACTTCCATGCCTCAAATAATGTAATAGTCTTGACTCCTAAAGAAATGGGATGTCAAGTAAATATCAAAGAAAACAGTAAAGAGAGTTAAAGAAAAAGAAGTTGAGTTGGAAAAGTCTTCATGTTGGAGAAGTGCATACACATGGTCACACCTTCCACCCTTTGCCCATGCACGTCACTTGTATATCTCACTACAGGTATCACATTTGTTTTCACTTCTCACATCTCATGGCGTGCACCAGTAACTAACCTCAACATCAACCCTCTAAATACATCTCTGGATGGGGGGGACCATGGCAAGTGCAAGCTTGGCCCATAGTGTATGACCCATTACCTGAAGAACCTTTAACCTTGGAGGTACTTCCAACGAGCATCAAAGTATATATCCTCTGTTTTGACTCCAATTCACCACCAACACAACCTCGCCCTGGTCAATGTATTTGTCACAAAAAGTCTACTCTCTCAGTATCACATTGTGCAATAATCACGACATACTTTCATGTCATGCCATGACGATTCAAACCGCCATCTACTCATGCAAATAATTCTATGGTGGTCATGGTGCTCATTTCGCCAATCACATGGTGCATATTGGTTTTACTAAACTACATAATGTTGAAGGGTCCACACCACTTCCAAAACTAAGAGAGGGCCTAGAATAAAGAACCTCTACATCACCTATCATTTTCTATGCCACATGGCCCATCAGGGTTACCCTAAGCTTCCCACTGTGCCTTACATTCGGCTACTAAGAATTGGTTCTAAACCATACCACTTAACCTTGTTGGAATTAGGGTTGCAGGAATGCACACACAACTTCAAGAAGATGAGGAAGCTTGAGCACAACACAGTAGTGTATTATGAGTGCCAAAAATGAAAGATTACAAGCCCTAGAAGATAATGGGCGTATATACAATGCACGGGGGAAAAAACCTCCTAGTGAGGGAAAAAGTGCCCCGGCGGTCCTAAGTGTGTTCACACACATCACTACTATAATATGGTAACAAATCCCCCCTGGAGTGATGCGGTGAACAAGAGCTAGCACTCATGTATAGGGAAGTGTCTAGCTATGTGGACGAATCCACAAAAGGGAGTAAGCCCAAAGCTTTGCGAAAAGCTTCGAACTTCTCACGAGGCAGAGCCTTTGTGAAAAGGTCTGCAAGGTTATCCTGTGTTGGCACATAAGCCAAACTGATCTCTCCTGCAGAGAGTCTCTCCCTGACATAATGGTAGTGCACCTCAATGTGCTTCGTACGAGCATGGAACACTGGGTTCCGCGCAACTGCCAATGCGCTCTGACTGTCAGTGAAGATGGTGGTGGCAGATGGCTGCCCAACACCCAAATCAGCCATAAGGCGTCTGAGCCACACACACTCAACCGTAGCTGTGAAAGCTGCCCTGTACTCAGCTTCACAACTAGAAGTGGCCACAGTAGGCTGCTTCTTGCTCAACCATGATATGCATGAGCTTCCAAGCATGAAGCAAAAACCACTCGTGGACACGCGTGTGTCATAACAACCAGCCCAGTCAGAATCTGAAAAAGCATGTAAATCTGGCGGCAATGATCCCCCCTTGGGATAAAACAACCCAAGATGCCGAGTACCACTCAAATAGCGAAAGATACGCTTCACTGCCTGCCAATGCTTAATGCCTGGGCTATGCATAAATCTGCTCACCTGTGAGACTGCAAACTGAATGTCTGGCCTCGTAATGCATACATAAATGAGGCAACCAACAGCTGTCTGATAGAGTGTGACATCAAAGTGATCTCCAGCATCATGAAGACTCAACTTCAAACCTGTCTCCATTGGAGTAGCAATAGGCTTGCAGTCTTCAAGGCCAAATCTCCGCAACAATGTTTCAATATACTTTGTTTGACACAAAGCAATACCTCCATCACACTGCTTAAATTGTATCCCCAAATAATGATGCAAATGCCCCAAATCTGACATCTCAAAAGAGGCATTCAAATCAGCCTTAAAATCAGCAATATGACTCTCATTTGGTCCTGTGAGCAGCATGTCATCGACATAGAGAGCAATGATTAGATGTACACCATCCACACGTTTAGCATACAAAGTGCTTTCTGTTGGACTATTCTGAAACCCATGTGCAGTCAAATATGCATGTATTTTTTCATACCAAGCTCGTGGAGCTTGCTTTAAACCATATAAAGCCTTTTTTAACCTGCACACTTTGTTTTCCTGCCCTCTTTGAACAAAACCACGAGGCTGCGATACATACACCTCCTCATGCAAATCTCCATTTAAGAACGCAGTCTTTATGTCCAGCTGATGTACATTCCAACCATTATGAGCTGCTAATGCACAGATGCTACGAACAGTGGTCATACGACATGTGGGAGCAAAAGTCTCATCAAAATCAATGCCCTTCTCTTGAGCATAACCTTTTGCAACAAGCCTAGCCTTATGGCGATCCACTGTGCCATCAGGCTTACGCTTCAATTTGTATACCCACTTAGTGCCAATGGCCTTCTTGCCAGGGGGCAAGTCACATAAAGACCATGTACCATTCTTCATAATAGCATCGTATTCTGCTTGCATAGCAGCCATCCAATTTTCTGAACTTTGTGCCTCATCAAATGAAACAGGCTCACTTTCATCGCACATACTAGAAACAGCCAATGCATAACAATCTGACGCATAAGAGGCACCATGAGAGCCAGAACGAGTGCGACTAGACAAAGGGGCATCCAACTTGCTGTCACGCAAAGTCTGCACCAGCCATCTAGGCATATTCCTAGAGCCCTCAATCTCTTGTCTCTCATCCTCAAGTGCATCATGCACATCTGCATCAGATATAGGCTGATCTGTGCCATCATTTAAAACCTGCATAGGCTGAAAAACTGCCTCATGAGGTATTGCACTTGACTGTGCACCACTGAAAAGAGGCAACAATGTATCATAGACATCACGTGAGCTGATATCTGTCTCCTTAGTACATGAAACCAAGGGCTGAACTGCATCTTCCACAAATACAACATCACGGCTAACCAAAATGCGCTTTGTCTGTGGATGATACAAACGATAGCCTTTGCTCTCAGCACTATATCCAACAAAAATACATTTGACAGCTTTGTCATCCAATTTTTTGCGATGTTGCACAGGCACTAATGCATATGCCAGGCAACCAAAAACACGTAAATGGCCAACAGATGGCTTGCGGCCATGCCAAGCCTCATATGGAGTGACAACCTGTAATGCTTTGGTGGGACACCTGTTTAGTACATAAGTGGCACACATGACAGCCTCAAGCCAAAAACCATGTGGTAGACTTTGACTCTTAACCATACATCTTGCCATTTCCATGAGAGACCTGTTTTTTCTCTCAGCCACACCATTTTGCTGTGGTGTATACGGCACTGTACATTGGTGTTTTATCCCACGCTCAGCCAGAAATGCATTAAATTCTGAAGACATATACTCCCCCCCTCGATCTGAACGGAGGGTGCCCATCTTACTTTCTGACACATTTTCAGCCATAACCAAAAACTGTTTGAAGCACAAAAACACTTCGGACTTTGCCTTCAAAGGATATACCCATGCATGCCTGGTAAAATCATCAATGAAAGTCACGAAGTAAAGGTAGTTTCCAAATGATGGAGTTTGCATGGGTCCACAAACATCACTGTGAACAAGCTGCAATCTGCGTTCAGCTCTCACTGATCCATCTTTGGGAAAGGAAGCACGCTGCATTTTACCCAATATGCAGCCCTCACAAACATGCTTGACAGGTGCCTCAAGCTTAGGCAAAGAAGACACCATTTCAGATTTCTGCAGGCGCAGCAAACTTGCAAAATTCAGATGACCAAAACGTGCATGCCACAGTTTTGCATTTGAAATAGCCTGCGTATCCATAATAGCACATGCTGAATCCTCTACACATTTGCCATCCATATTGAGCTTATACAGCCCTCGACATAGTGAACCAGATGCTACAATGATGTCACCACAAGAGAGATCATGAACAGTACATCTGTCATCCACAAATTTTACAACCAAACCTGTTTTGGCAAATGCGGAAACTGACAGCAGATTCTTTTTGATCCCTGGCACATACAATGCATCAAAAAGTGTAAAGGTGTTGCCATTTGCAACATTCAGCACAATCTGTCCAACTCCTTTAACGGGATAAGAGGAGTTATTGGCACAAGTGACAGTATTCCCTGTGGGAGCAGACTCAAGGAAAGTGAATAAACTGCGCTGCGAGGTGATATGCTTAGTGGCACCACTGTCAAAGTACCATACATCTGAATCTACTGCAGACATACATGTGTCATGCAAAGATGGGTCATAACTGCACTGCGCATTGAATGCCCATTCTGTATCTAGCACAACATTAGCAGATTCATTGTTAGAAGGAGAGGCATCTGCAACAGCCATACCAGCCTCTTTCTTCTTAGCCTCTTTCGCAGCCAGCTTAGGACACGCTTTGATGACATGATCATTTCCCTTACAGTACTTGCAAAATGTCTTCTGTTTGTCACCCTTCTTCTCATCTTTGTCTTCCTTCTTTGGTTGCGCAGCATTTGCAGATTTCTGCTTACTAGAAGAAAAGCCAGCTTTACCTTTCCCGCTTCTCTGACTAGCACCGAAAGCTTGATCTGCGACACGCATACTATTCCTGTTTTGCCTTGACTGGTCTTCTTGCAGCAAAACAGAAACTAACTCCTCAAATGATAAGGCATTGGGATTGCCTTTCATCATCAAGCGAAGAGTGGAAGCAAAACCCTGATAAGAATCTGGTAGACCATTCAAAACAGTCTGCACAAGTGAACTGTCTGACAGGATTTCATCTGCAGAAATGAGCTGCTCTTTGAAATCCTTGATCTTTGTCAAAAAGCTATCCATAGAATCACCTTCGTTCATATGCTCATTCTCCAACTGTTTTCGGAGATAAGCAACACGAGCCTCATTTCTTGCCTGATACAATGTGGCAAGTACATCCCAAGCATCCTTAGAAGTCCTGCAGGAGCGAATATGTGGGATAATGGTACGTTTGACAGACAGCGCAATCAAGGCATGAGCCTGCGCATCTCTACCATCCCAACGAATCTGCTCTGCTGAAAGTGGTGGTTCTCGAACAGCTGCTACAGCACTTGTGCCTGCACCATCATCAACAGTACCTGTTTCTGATGTGTTTGCAGCATTCCCAGCCACAATAGGACGTGCATCAATACCCTGCACAATGTTCCATAACCCCTTTGCTACCAATACATGTCGCATCATATATGCCCACAATGGATAGTTGGTGCCATCCAACTTATCCTCAGCAGCCAACATGCGGAATACATCATTGTTGTCAGCCATGGCCAATGACTGTACTACTAGATGTAAATGCTGTCTGTAAGAGAAAAACCTGTATAAAATTGACCTGTGCTATGTAGCACAGCCCAAAACAGACGAATGGGCACCTGTCCTGCAGATTTTAATCTTGACAGAAAATCTGCATAGTAGGACGATTTTGCCTGCGCAGTACTTGGAATGCAAAAACGGAGGGCGAAATGACCTCAGATCAAAATTCTGAAATGACCAAGCCCTACGGGCTTTCCCACGGCATATACTAACCTGCAGTCGCTCGTGAAACCTCGTCGCAATCGGAGGAGATGAAGCGGCAGGTGCCGGTGATGCTGCCCGGGAGGAGAAAGCCTGCTCTGATACCAATTGTTGTAATTAGGGTTGCAGGAATGCACACACAACTTCAAGAAGATGAGGAAGCTTGAGCACAACACAGTAGTGTATTATGAGTGCCAAAAATGAAAGATTACAAGCCCTAGAAGATAATGGGCGTATATACAATGCACGGGGGAAAAAACCTCCTAGTGAGGGAAAAAGTGCCCCGGCGGTCCTAAGTGTGTTCACACACATCACTACTATAATATGGTAACAAACCTTGGCCTTGCCAACTTCATGCCTTATCCTAGACCACCCACACATTTTCCACCCTGGTAGCATATTCATCACCAACTTGGGTGATGTGAGGATGCGGTTAACCACTCCATGGGTTAACATGGTTTCACCCACTCAACCTACCGAAAGGTGCTTTGCCATCTTACCTACACAAACGAACACTTGTCCTTTTTTGTAAGACAACACTTGAACATATAAAGCGGCCTTACCCTATGCGTAATGTTAGAAAGGGAAAGTATACGGATTCCGTGTACATATAGTTGCTTAAGACTAGTAATAAAGATCACTTTTAAGTTTGGACAACCTAGTGTGAAAACTAGTCATTTGCATATAAGTCATCCCTTGTAATATGTTTGGACAACCTAGTGTGAAAACTAGGCATTTGCATATAAGTCATCCCTTGCAATAAGTTTGGACAACCTAGTGTGAAAACTAGTCACATTTGCATATAAGTCATCCCTTGCAATACTTTACTCGTGAGCTCTCCTTTTTCCTCTTCTTACTTGTTTGTATGCCATTGAATCTTGCTTTCTTGATGGATGCATGCTAGATAGGTTTGGTTGTATGTTGTCTTCTTGCATTAGCTTTCCCTTCATTCCTCATCGTGATGAGAGAGAACCATTGCGAAGGCCATCTCTTGTTGCCTCCATCTAGGCATAGAGATCTCTCCCTTCATCCCTGTGTGGCAAAGATCATTTCGATGTGACAACAAAGTCTCTAAGGTAAGACCCAATGACACATGATTTGGCAAGGCTAAGGTAAGCTCTTAACTTGACTTGAACAAGGACCATGGGCCATGGAGGTGAGACATGCACTCGTTTACGAGGATGGCAAGGGTAGCTCACTCATTTTTGGATCATTGCTATCATTGCCACCTTTCAATAGTACCCTAGATCCCTAGACATGTAAATCAAACACTTTATTATGCATTTATACACCAACTTCCCTCTTAGTCATCCTTTCTATGTGAACTAATCGTTAGGAAAGAGTGCCACTCCCACCTGTATTTGTGGGATTTTCAAGGGAATAGGTAATATAGGATGATATGAAGATTGTCCTTGGGATTCAAAATCTATTGGTTCAATGTTGTGGCTTACATGGTGGGAGGTCATCAATAGTATAGTTGCCTTGCATATTTAGGCATGCAGAGTGTAATTAAATCCTTAGAGGGTAGGAAAGGGGAAAGGAGCCAAAAGATCAATAAATATGAGAAATCTATTTATTGTTGTTAAGGATCCAAATCCATTAAAGATAAGTGCAAAACTACTTAAAGAACTTATTAAGGATCTGAAAACATTATTTTGAGAGTTTACGGATGTGTTTCCCTTAGCGAGTCAATATGATAGTAATACATTTGGTACCTGATGCAAGACCCATTAAGATGATGCAAAGGTACTGCATGATTTCAAAAATATCACGATGATGACCCATCAAGATGATGCAAAGGTATTACATGATTTCAAAATATGAAAAGAAGACAAAGAGGGATATTAACAAGTAGTGACTAGATATTTCCACTAGTCATGGTACCAAAGAAGAATGAAAATTTGCCTATATGTGTGAATTATAGGAAGTTGAATGTAGAAACTATGAAGGATTCTTTTCGACCTACTGTTTCTATACACTAGGAGAGGCAAGACATGAATGTAGAAACCATGAAGGATCCTTTTCTACTATTGTTTTATGGAGCATTTGATGCCCATGAATGCGACCTTATTAAAGCTTACATGCTCCTTTTATTAAGGTTTTAACCTTTTAAGCTGGCAACAAATTAGCATACCCCGCTCTAGGTCTACAATTATGGGTTAATGCAAACACTTATGAGAAGATCCATCGGTTGAGCACCGATCATAGAAGAACATAGTGAGAGCCTCCAAGTTGTTTAAGAATTGCAGCTACACATCATTGATAGTTAAACCTAGCTTACCATTATAGGAGCTCTTGCATTTTGTGTTACAAGAAGGGGAATGGAGATGTAGTTGCAAGAGAGAATGTGCAATATAGGAGTGTCGAGACTTGATACTTGGATATTTTACTACTATAACAACTAATGACAATTTGAAGGAGTTGCTTGCAGATTGTTTTTGCTTGCTATAGTAGAGGATAGGTTTTAGTTGTTTCACCCAAATGTAAGCAATTAAGAATTAAAGGGTCCCTACCTTTAGATTTTCCTCCTTGCTTTCTCTTCTTTGTCCCACTATATGTCAATGGTCAACTAAAGTTGGGAGGCCGTTGTTTGGTGGTCTTTATTTTTTCCAACTCAAGCTAGCTGCTGTTAATCTTTTTAAACTTTACTAATGTTGGTCGCACTACATGTGAGACTAGGTTGCTACTCAACAACTGCAATGCTATCCATGGACATAAGGAAGCAATAGATAGCCCACCTACGGATAGTTGTTAATCCATTCTGCGAGCCAAACGTCCCCAACCTGAAGCATCAGGCCTCTCCACCACATAAAGACAGATTCGTGAGGTTCTCTGTCGAAATGTCACACTCCTATCATAGAGGCCTGACATTCACTCCGCCATCAGCAGATCGATTGTGGTCGAGGCAGGTATCATCATTAATAGAGCTGATCATAACATATCTGACTCTACATAGGATCATCTGCTGATCACATGTACTGTCAGATGCTTTCATTTTACTTTTTCTTTCAGTTTTCCATGGCTCAGTATATCCATGGTACCATTGTATTACTTTTGGTCTCATACGACCTTGGGGTCTTCCGTAGATGTTGATATAACTTTCTTTCTTTCTTTCTCTCTCTATCTCTCATGCACAAAAGTTTTATTGAATGAAGCAATAAAATGGAAGCCTTAGCATTAGCAAGAAGAAGGGAAACTCTAACCCTGCACCTCCTAACCTCCATGTTTAATTAAGATATTTATAGCACACTTAATCACAATTAAAGAGGCTCCATGATGCTAGACATAAATTCATTGCTAAATTAATCTTTGAAATGAGATTGGGATTACATCAATTTATAGGCATCTAGATTCACTAATAACTCCATGATTTACTCCATCATATCACCTAGAATGTCTCCACACCTCTTAAATCATCTCGTATTACCCCTGATTCTCTCCATTAGCTTATGTGGTCCTATGACATCATCAAGTACATCATTACTTACATTATATAGAGGCTCTCACCTTTTTTTAGCCTTTTCAGATTCACCACTCACAATCATGCACCTCACACCTGAAACACACAACGTCCATCACTATAATTTTAACGCTCATAGTACTTAATTTCTCTTTGTAAAGTTTTGAACTCCTCCTTAAATAAATAATGTCTCTTTGTAAAGTATTGAACTCCGTTTTTAACAAACAATGATAGAGCCTTGTGGATTATAGTATGCTAAACAATGGAGTAAAGCGTTCTTTTGTCTCCACATCATGTATACTTACTACATACCATGTGTATTAATGGCTCTTTATCTCCCTTATTCATTAGCCATTAATACATTACCCTCAATATTATTAATGGCTCTTAATCTCCCTTATTCAATTAGAGAGAGAGAGAGAGAGAGAGAGAGAGAGAGAGAGAGAGAGAGAGAGAGAGAGAGAGAGAGAGAGAGAGACCAAAGAGTAATACACTAGCTCCATGAGTTGCTGATCTAATAAAAAAAGAAATTAGTTACCTATGCTATGAACATGTGTCAAAGTAGTGTTGGTAGCTATGTGGCAAAAGTGCTAGTGTTTACAATGGGGTGTGAGGAACGCAGTAATATTGTCATCTTCCTCCATAACCAAGCTTAGAGCTATGATGAAATCTGGTCCATATCGCTAGAGTATGTCATGGATTTACAATTAATAGTGGGTGAAAGGTTGGGATCTTTGGGGGTGGGGTTGTCTAGCTCTCTCAACACGGATTGAGGTGACTCTGTGGGTGTGCAAGGCTAGAGTGGCATGTGTGAGAGGTAGTTTTAAGAAGTATGTGATGGAGGTATGAGACATATCACACTAGCTTTGACTCCTTGGGTGTAATCTTAGCATGACAATTGGCTCCAGTAAGTACATACCCAAGCATCTTGTATAACTCATGAGAGAGGGCCGAATCCATCTCAAAACAAATAGTGGAATCTCTTGTAAATCTCGTAGGGTGGACATCTACACATATAGTGCTCGCATGTCTCCACCTCCTTGATCATGCATACCCTACAAACACGTGCCTTCTCTCCTCTACAAAGCTTAATCCATACGCTTGAAGCACTCGAATCTCAAACATAGACCTATCATGAGAGCTGTGGCACCTGCACATTCTGAACACCTCTTAATATACAAAATCTCAAACATAGAGCTATCATGAGAGCTATGGCATATGCACATTCTAAACACCTCTTAATATACAAAGGCACAAGTTTTGAAGCGCTTGAGTGTGATGCAAGTTAGACAAAGTCCTCAAAGGCAATGCTTCAAGCTATTAAGTGAGAGGGAATTAAACACTCTTGATATACAAGGAAATGTTTGAAGCACTTGGGTGTGTTGCAATCAATGCAATCATAGCAAGTGTGTTGCAATCAATACAATCATAACGGCTTTTGTAGCTTAATAGGCCTCAAATTTGATGGGTAACCTTACATTTCTTGTGAAGAATGATTTTTTTTCACCCATCCTCTTTGAGTATAAATTGAGGTATCTGTGGAGGGTGCATTTTTCGTATGGAGCCCTTCTTTGAAAAGAGGAATTTTCTCATCCCCTTTGAAATTCTTTATCCATTTTTGTGAAGAAGGGTAACGGTATTGCACCTTTCAAATTTGAGGCCATTTTGTAGAGTCTCCTTGTTAATCATGACACAAACTTAAGGCCATGTTGGAGAGTTTCCTTGTCAATCATGCCAATGTGTGCTATCAGGATAATGTACTCTCTATAAGGGCCCTCCCATTGGATATGCAATCTGTGTTTTTTTTCTCTTTCTTATATAAAGACCAAGCAAGAAACATGTATTCTCTTAGACACGTATATACACACAACAGCCTACAGCATGGCACTATCGTTGAGCACTACAGTCATCACCACTGGTCCGAACACGACGCATAACCTCCATGCGGGTCTACCGCCCATGGCCTGTGTAGCCACTCGCTTGGCTCGCCTCGTGAACCCGCTGCGGCATCACATTAACCATGCTTATCGCTACCATCACCTTCTCCCGAAGAGGCCTCACTCCGGCGTAGCCTTTGCCCTTGACCAACAGGAAGCTGTGTTCGTAGAGGCGCCCCTTACCCGCATCGAGCAAGCAGCCGAGCAAGTGTTCTCACTTGTCCTGGACATCAGCGGGAGCCCCGCTCTGAAGAGTGGCCACACCAGGGCCGGACAATACGTCCAGCTCAGGGTTGCGGGCAGTAAGCCCGCCTATATGTCCATCGCTTCCCCTCCCAAGACTGCAGCCTCTGGATCGCTTGAGTTTCTCATCAAGTATGTAAAGGGTCAAACTGCTGGCTTGCTCTGTGACCTCGGTGAAGGGGATAAGGTTGAAGTTGGCCCCGTCTCTGGGAAAGGCTTCCTCATAGAACGCCTTGCCCCGGCTGAGGATTTCCCAACCGTCCTGCTTTTCGCCACCGGCACTGGCATCAGGTACTGCATTTTGTCCTGTTCTTTTGTTTTTGCACCATTCTGTTGAAGTATGAAGGATTCAGTAATGGTGAAATCATTTGAAAGAGGTAAGGGTCAGTGGTGAAAAGCAACATTTTTCCTAGTGTTTTTGACAACATCGTGCCGCCGTTCTGGTGGCATCCCTAGTGGTATAGCTATAGGCATCTTAGGGAAACAGTGGTTGGTCATGATAAAACAAAACATCTTACTCAAATTTTGGACAACATCTTGTTATGATCTCATCAAGAGGACAAGAGCTAATATGGAAGCTTTCTTTCTGCCGAATTTAGCTCAAGCGGGGTTGAATGGTAGAATTTAGCTCAAGCGCAGGGGGGGGGCTGCTTCGTTGGTGATTGGTGGGCTGTTTTTACAGCTTGGATTGCAGCCGGAGGTATGTTTCTTGCTTGTGGTGCAGCCCGACAAGTGGCTCTTGCCGTTCATCTTCTTCCTGGCTTCCCTCCCCTCCCGGTGGGTGTTTCTCAGAGGATTTTTGTGGACTGTTTTGCTGCTGTCCAGCCCCTATCTATCTTAGATTTCTAAGGGGGCTGATTGGTCCTTATGGTTCCAACTACTTGAGAAGTGTTGGAGATTGGTGGAGTGCTGAGATCGTGTAACTGTTTGGCTCTCCTAGCTCTTTTTCACATGATGGAACTCATGCCCGGACACATGGACAGATTGATGAAAGCATGGGAAATTGGGAACAGGGATATGAAGTTGGCTTAAGAAAAAGCACCAATTTTGGACAAAAAGGAGGAAAAAGCAAAAAGTCAAACTAAGTCGACTGCGAGCTAAGGGCACCATTGGAAAGAGGAGACTGTGCCGGATCAAAAAGCTAAAAGCCGCTTTTCCAAAAAGCAACTCCAGGGCCAAAAAGCAAGGCCCTGAAGTTAGAAAAGCAAAGCTAAAGAACTTTGACAAAAGTTGAGTAATATTCTATCATTAAAAGAATAAAGAGGAAAGCATAGTGAAAAAGTAAAAGCAAAGCATGGTAGCTTTTGGCAAAAATCAAGACCCCCTTGTTAGAAGTCATCTCCTGTCTACTTTTATACACCAGGGCCTTTGTTGTGGGTGTGCCCGTCCTTATGAGGTGTTTTCTCATTTTTCCCCACTCTCCGTATTTTTTGCCATTTTTTTCCTATTTTTCTGTGGCATGGGAGACAGTCTAGTAGTGGCAGGAGGACCCTGAACCTGGCCGACTGCATCTGTGGAGATTTTGGAAGTGGCCAACTGCACTGCATGAGTCGTGGGACTTTTCTGATGCTGGCCGACCCACTTTGTTGGCCGACCCACTTTGCTGCTGGCGGACTGTGATTATTCAGTCGTGGAGGTTTCTTGTGTCCAGTCGGCTGCCCTACAGCAGGCCGATTGCTGTTGGGGGGCATATAAATAGGCCCCCAGCCCCCATACCATTTTGTATCATACTACGGGATCTTCTTGTGTATATAGAGCAGAGTTACACGCCTCTATCTCTCTCTCTTGTGCTGTATTTTTTCTGCATGCGTTTTTGCTCGTGTTCCCAGATCTGGTCATCATCTCTGTTGCGTATTCTGACATGGTATCAGAGCCCTAGGCTCTAGATAGTTCTTGGGATTTGTGTGAGCAAGAGACTGTTGTGTTGCTGATTGGTGGACTGTTTGGGACTGTTCGGGAAGAGGAGAAGCAAGAGGACGGCGGGCTGATTTGCTGGACAACCACTTGCAGGTATTAGTTCTTCTTTGTTCCCACCCACCCACCCTTTTGAGAGTACATCCCCCTCCCCACGTTCCCGGTGGACCGTCAGTTGGACGGGAGCAACTACGGCATATGGAAGGTTATGATGGAATCTGTTCTGGAGTCTTACGACCTCGCTGATTTCGTCGTCGTTGGTGTTCCACGGTCGGAAGTAGAGGAAGGGGAGTTACCGTCGATCTGAAAGGACCGGGAGGCTCAGACACAGATGTGGGATCGTGTCAACGCCAGGGTCCGTTCGTTTATCTTTCTCAACTGCACACCGTAGGTAATCAATCATGTAAAGCATATGACGCTGGCCAAAGGTATATGGCAGCACTTGGCCTCTCTTTACAACAGGGTATCGTCCATGAAGAGGATTTCCTTGGAAGTACAGATGCGGGTTATGAACCCTGCAAAGTCGTCGACGATGCGGGAGCATATTAACAAGCTGCAGGCTCTTCAGCAGGAAGTTCTTCAGGCTGGGAAGGAGATATCGCTAGAGGACATGGCCATAACGTTGCTGTCGCACTTGCCCTTGCCCTCTCAGTACTCAGCATTTTACTCGTCTTTGAATACCAGTGGCAGGCTCAGCACCATCACGTGGGAGGAGCTTGTGCCCATGGTCTTGGACCAGGAGGAACGATTCACGAACCCTCCTCAGAGTGGAGGTTCGGAGGCATTAAGTGGCCAACGGTCGAAAGGCCGTAACACGGGCAAAGGGAAGGCTTCGTCGGAGAAGTCTTCTAAGAAGAAGTCCGTCACTGACCGCGAGAAACTAAAGGCAGAGAGGACTTGTAATGATTGTGGCGAGAAAGGCCACTATTGGAGGTAGTGTCCCAAGCGGAAGACCGAGAAGGGTGAAGATTCCTCAGCAGCAATCATGAAGACTCCGGCTTTTGTGCACCTGGAGGTGGTGGACACCGATGTTTCATTTTCTTCAGGCAGGGAGGAGATTGGAGGACTCTCCGCAACGGATACTCGGGAGTGGATTCTAAATAGTGGTGCTTCTAGGCACATGACTTCTTCCCGCTCTGGTTTACAGGATCTCTGCAAGTATTCTGGTCACATTCTTACTGGGGATACATCCACTATCCTAGTTCACAGTGAGGGCAGGATGGAGATAGTTCCCGATGGCAGAGGGGGGAAGCATTCCTCCCAGGTGTTGTATGTTCCGGCACTTGGTTTTCATCTGTTGTCAGTGCATCAGGTTTGCAAGACTGGCGTACGGGTGGAGTTTGATGAGCCTTTTGGTGCTCTCCGGGACAAAGCAACAGGCCAAGTGGTTTGGGAAGGCGGAGTGGAGAATGGAGTTTACAAGCTTTCAGCACTCTCTCTCCCAGGTCCTCAGGTTTGTGATGAGTGGCAGTCTGTTAATGGCCACTTAAGTGTGGATACGCTGCAGGTGCAGGCTTTCTGGGACCAGATGGTGGATAGCTTGCCAGTAGATGGCAGCAGTTGGCAGGAACTCTCCAATACTGATGTTGGTAGTTCTTGTGTTCGTCAGTCAGAGGAAACTGAACAGGTCACTTATGCTCCGATGTCTCGTAGTATTCGGGACAAAGAAACTCCTGTAGATGAGGATGTTCTTTCCACGGGACCTTTCGGAAAGCCAGGCAGGTGGTAGTTGATTACTTGCGGAAGGAGGTGCATACTCCAGGCTTTGTGGTCCCGGATTCAGAGGGGGTGGTTGACAGGTTTCAGAAGGCCTTGTGTGGTCTTCAGCAGGTTTCCAGGACTTGGCTTTGCACCGTAACATGTGTTGATCCTTGTGAGCAGTGTGATGCCTCTTTTGACTCAGAATGGTTCATTGATCTGGTTGATGGACACCAGATTGGATGGGAGCTTCCTGATGAGGCAGTTGAGCTCATGGTTGCGGATGACTCTTTGGGAGGCAGGATTGCGTTTCCTGTGGTTTCTGCGGCATGCGAAGGATCATGGACTCTTGTACACAGGAGGGGGATTGTTGGATGGAGTCCGACTCCACGGTTGGAGTGACTCAGTTTGGGGAGGAGATCTGGACATGAGGAGATCTACTTCAGGGCCAGGAGCAGTTTTACGAAGCAGTAAAAGGCAGTCATCTTTTGCCTTGTTGCGGACAGAGGCAGAGCATCGGCTGCTTGTGATGCTGCTTGTGAGGTGGTGAGGATGCAGAGGTTGCATTGCAGGTTTGGGCTTCCACTGGAGGAACCCATGGTCATCCAGAGGCACTTTGTTCGTGAACAAATCGTTGCTGATGACATCTTGCTAGAGTGCTGTCCGACGGAGGATAGTACGGTGGACCTCTTCACGAAGTCACTATCTCAGTATTTGCTTAGGCGGCACCCCAGCTCCCTGTGGTTGGTTTCATAGCCAGGAGCTGAGAGGGGGTGTTAGAAGTCATCTGCTGTCTATTTTTATACACCAGGGCCTTTGTTGTGGGTGTGCCCGCCCTTATGAGGTGTTTTCTCATTTTTGCCCACTCTCCGTATTTTTCCCCATTTTTTTCCTATTTTTCTGTGGCATGGGAGGCAGTCTAGTAGTGGCAGGAGGACCTTGAACCTGGCCGACTGCATCTGTGGAGATTTTGGAAGTGGCCGGCTGCACTGCATGAGTCGTGGGACTTTTCTGATGCTGGTCGACCCACTTTGCTGCTGGCCGACTGTGATTATTCAGTCGTGGAGGTTTCTTGTGTCCAGTCGGCTGCCCTACAACAGGCTGACTGTTGTTGGGGGGGCATATAAATAGGCCCCCAGCCCCCATACCATTTTGTATCATACTACGGGATCTTCTTGTGTATATAGAGCAGAGTTACACGCCTCTATCACTCTCTCTTGTGCTGTATTTTTTCTGCATGCATTTTTGCTCTGGTGTTCCCAGATCTGGTCATCATCTCCGTTGCGTATTCTGACACCCCTCTGGAGATAAAAGAAGCATGAATTCCTTTCTCATTCATTCATTGAAGCTTGGACATTATCCTCACCTTCATCAACATCATCATCAAGTTTGTGTGGGAGAGTGCGAGAAGACCATCTTTGTCATCATCATCATCGTTATCAAGCTTTTGATCGAGGGGTTTCTTCTACCACCCCTCATTGGCTATTTCCGTTGCCGCCCCGTGCTGTGTGTGCTGCTCCTTGTTTCTTAGGGTAAGACAAGGTTCCCTCCTAGTGGACAAGAGCAGGCACTTGCTATAGTGCAAAAGACAGGATGGAGTCGCTGCTACTCTTGTGGAAAGAAGGGTGACCAAAAGTAAAGCCAAGGCCATGGCCAAGTTTTCAAAGAAGAGCAAGGATCATATATAGGTTGATGACTCTGATACTTCCAGTGATATTTCTAGTGTCCCCAAGGCTCCAACAGCCAGGGAGGACGTGGATGGTCAACTTCTATAATTATATAGATAGTTTCCTCTGTGTGCTTCCAACCAAAGGAGGCTTGTGGGCGGGAGAGGGGGCTGTACAAGTGCTGACTTTTGGTGCATGGGACCATTGTTTCAGAGTTCCAAGCAGGTAAAATGTTTGGTGAGAGAAGTTCATTTTGGTAGCTAGAGCTATGGACTAGATGTGTTCCAAGTCTATTGCTTGGTGTAGTATAGATCATGGATTGTATGAGTTTCAAGTTCATTGTTCGAGGTTTTTTGAGACGTGATGTGTTCACCGTCTATTGTTGGGGGATGATGGGCGTGGTGTTTTCACCAGACTCATAATTCTATATCTAGAGTCAAGTAGATTTTTGTGCTGTTCAGGGTGGCATGTTGTTTCGAGAAGCCGGTGTCAGAGGGCAGCAGAAAGATGAGAGAAAACGGCAAAACGCTGATGCACGAATCCCCAAGAAAGAGTGGATACAACCAACCCGTTAGGCGAGGAGTGGACTCCGTAGGTAGAGGGCTGAAGGTGCTCACCAAAGTGTTCAACAAGAATGATGAAAGTGAGGAAGAGGACAACGTATATATACCCTCCTATATGAGCTAGCCGACTGCCTCCTAGGCTCCTACACAGCGTGAAAATAGGTAAAATACTATAAAAAAGGGTGGGCAAGCCAAGGCCTATAAAATAGGAAAAAAATAATGAAAAAATATGGGAAATGGCAGAGCATGGAAATGGCCCTTGTAAACACCAGTAAAGCCACCAACAAGAGATGATATAATATATATGCTAACACCTCCTCTCAGGTCTTAAGGGGAGCTGCCATGAACGTCGATAGCTAAGTGAGATAATCCTTTGGTGAACAAGTCTGCAGCGTTGTCTTGGGTAGGACAATAGTCGAGGATAATGTGTCCCTCTAAGATCCGCTGGTACTGGAGCTTGATATGCTTGGTGTACGCAGGTCTACGTATGAAATTAAGGATTCTTAGCAATAGCCAAGAAACTTTGGTTGTCGCATGAGATAAGGGTAGGCTGCTGTCGTCGAACACAAGCACTTGAATAAGCCGCTCGATACTCCGCCCGAGTCGATGAAAGCATCATCGTAGGTTGCTTTTTACTTGTCCATGAAATGGCTCCAAATCCAAGAGTAAAGCAATACGTTGCAGTAGATCATTGAGAATCCGCATCTCCAACCATGTAAAGTGGTCCTCTCTCCATAGAAAATGCCAAAATCCTTGGTACCTTTCAAGTACTGCAACACACGGAGTGCTGCCTGCTGCCAGTGGTGCTTGCATGAAAGCACTGAGAGTTCCCACAACAAATGCACAATCAGGCCGTGTGTTGAGTAATCAAATCAAGGAACCATCCAGTTTCTTGTTTAGAAGTGTATATGCCGGTGGATCAGATCTAGAAGAGGAGAGTTTGATGTCGGGATCCATGAGGGAAGTGATGGGCTTACAATCTGTCATTGTGAAAGCCTCTTACAGCTTTGTAACATACTCCTCTTGAGAAATGAATATGCCATTTGAGCATTGAAAAATCTCCAATCCAAGAAAGAAGAAGTGAAGCAACCCAAGATTTGTCATCTTAAATTCGACTGAGGGCAACCTTTGTCTGAGCAATGTGTGGTGCATGGCTACTTGTGATGATCAACTCGTCCACATAGAGAATGATAAGAGTATACAACCCTTTCTAGGGATAAACGTCGAGATTTGGATTAGCCGTTGACCGCTTGAAACCCCTCTTGAAAGAAAGCATCAATCTTCTCATACCAAGCTCTGGGGGCTTGTTTCAAACCATATAAGTCCTTTTTAAGCCTGTATAACATACCTTTGGAGCCAGGAACCTGTAATCCAGGGGGCTATTCCACATAAACTTCCTCCTTTAGCTCCCCATTGAGGAATGCCGACTTGACATCCATCTGAAAGATGGGCCAATGAGAGTGTGCAGCGAGAGCAAGAATTGCTGGTATGGTTGCCATCCAAGCAGTTGGTGTAAAGGTATTATCAAAATCCACGCCAGCTTTCTGAGAATAGCCTTTGGCCACAAGCCTGGCCTTGTGTTTATCTAGAGTCCCATTAGATTTGTACTTGGTCTTATAGACTCATTTGACACCAATCACCTTCCACTTTGCCAGTCTAGGAACCAGTTCCCAAGTCTGATTCCACTCGATAGAGTCAAGCTTTGCTTCCATGGCCTGCTTCCAAGTCAGTTTGGAAAGTGCCTCCCAATATGAGTAGGTTCCGAGTCCTGGATGCGTGGCATCAGTGCATAATTGACGCAGAGGTTCTCTTGAGATGATGTCGTGGTATGCAACCGCTTCGAACGACGAGGACTCCTTGCTGGAGGTGAAGGCAACCGTGTTACCCATGAGTCCCACAATGCTCTGGTACAACCAATTAGGAATACAAGATCCCCTCTCAAAGTAAAAAGTGCCCGTAGGTAGAGGTGTTCACACCAAGACTTCCCAGAGGCCAAATGGCTAACAAACGCTCCTGAAGTGAATGGTGTGAATGTGTACATGGTGTAGCAAACTACCTTGGTAGAGGTAATAAGTTTAAAGCTTTGCAGAAAGCTTCAAACTTCTCTCTTGAAAGAGACTTGGTAAACCCATTTGCCACATTGGTCTATGTAGGCACGTAAGTCAAGGTTATCTTTCCTGCATGGAGCCTCTCCTTGACATAATGATAATGCACTTCAATGTGCTTTGTCCGTGCATGAAAAACCGGATTCCGCACCATTGCCAATGCGCTCTAGGTGTTAGTGAAAATGATAGTAGAAGTCGACTATCTAATACCAAGATCTGTCAATAGACGGCTGTGATATGCAGCGGAAGTCTTTGTATTGGAAGATCCTATCACACAAATGCTCACACCGTCTTCTGTATCCTGAGTTTCGTGAGTTTAGCAATCCATTTCAATACTTCAAACTTTAAAGAGATGAGAGAGAGATATATGAGAATTGTACACCAGATTGGGTCCCGAATTACCCACTGAAGGGCCCCCTATCCCGATAACGAGATAGTATTTGCTTTATTTCTTTAGAGAGAATGACTGTGGACTGTAGATAAGCCAAACGCAAGATCTCGGAGGATCGGAGAGTGGCTGATCTGTACACTGCTGTAGAAACACCTCGATGACTTGATCTCGAGCCTATGCACTCTTCCCAAGGGCATGAGGAAGGGCTGCACACCTGAGGCTGAGAGAAGAAGAAGGTGGACTGTTCTACACTATGTTAGAATGCTGAAAACACTTATGAATGCTGTGTTACCTTCACCAGATGACTGCTGCATGTATGGATGATGCACAGAAGGCTGGATGCTGATGCAAACTGTGGATTCAGGGCTGGAAACTGCTGTGGACAGAAACGCAGGCCTGTAGGGAGCTGCTGAACTGAAACGCAGAGGTTCTGGGACTGCTGGACAGAAAACGCAGAGGTACTCTGTTGCTGGACTGAAACGCATGAATGTACTGCTGCTGGACAGAAAACGCAGGCTGGCTGCAGGCTGATTGCTGGCGTTGAACTGAGGCTTGATAGTATGCTAAATTAGAGACTGTAGTGGACTGAATCAAGGCTGATTTGAGGCTGATAGCAGGCACCTAGGGCTGACTGAAGCAAGGGGTTCTCAAGGACTCGAAAGCTTATGAGCTCCAAGGGCTGGATTAGTCTAGGGCTGAAGGCAAGGATACTCCTGGGGCTGAGGAGGAGAGCTCTTAGCACAATGAAGACTGAATGAGAAACTAAGCTCTATGCAAGCCTATTTATATTAACTGGACGTTGGTCATTTAATAAAGTTTATATTTATAAATGCCCAATAATGCAAATAATGCTAAATAAATACTATTAAATATGGAAAAAATACCAGATAAATCCTAGTAAATTCCCTAAGACTTCTGGGATGTTCTAAATGATGCACAGGCATATGCATGCATATTATGCAGGATGCAGAGTGCTTTCTGATGCAAACCCTAAGGCTTCTACTGACTCTACATGCATGAATGATTCTCTCCAAGTGGGTTAAGGGACTTGACTGACTGACTGACCCACTAAGGGTGAGGAATGACCTATGTAGCTCGTGCCTGACTTATCCTGGACTGAGGATGTACAATGGGGTCACGACGTACGACAATTATCATATTGGGTTCTAAAACTATACAACTGTTGCACTTCTGATGATGAGCCATCTTGTCATCATGCACTGAGTGCAGAGTGTGAAACCGATCCCGTCAAGTGGGAAAGACTCCGTTGGACACCCACACACTTAATAGCACAACTTTAAAACCACAAATATGAAATGGACAACTTAAAAACAACTTGAATTTAAATGAGCATAAATGGAAAGATGGACACCAGCACTGGGGCCGGAACGGGCCGACCCCCCCCTCAATATATGATATATTTATTGGGAGTATTTAAAGAATACAATGCTCCATGGGTTCTGAGAACCAGATAATGTCCATGTACATATGAAAACAGTACCAAACAAGTAGGCTCGGATTTCGATGTAGAAAACTCGAAGCAGATCGACCACTGGTGTGGTCCAATCGCTACGGTCCTGTGCTTTCACTGGACTCCGCGGAGAGCACCACACTGGTGTTCCGAGACCACGCACACACAGGCGCTCTTGTACTAACGCCTGGCTCTCCCGATCTCAGCACCTTTGGACCGAGGTTCGCCCATATAGCTTGGACAACCCGGCACCGAACGGGTGTAGGCCGAGCGGGACGAATCTTTTACCAGATTTAAACATTAAATGCTTTACTCAAATCTGAAAATCACTTACTTGTAGTTGGTTGATAAAAGACCAAAACTTGCGGAATGATGAAGCCACTCAGGTGGTGCGAAGTCTCCCTTGTAGAACACCCGTGGAGATGATGTACGGCCACAAAGGACACAGCCGCCTGGGGGAAACAATTCAGAGGTAATACGTGGCCTTCATGTGATGGCAGCCAACTCTGTGTAGGCAAAACATGTAATGGGCGCCTGGCTGTATGCGCAGCAGTGCTTTGTGAAGAAAGCCCACGTCTGAGTGCAGTAGCAGCCGCCTGAAGAAGCAAGTTCAGTCGCCTGTAGAGGGGCAGCCGCCTGTGGAGAGCAGCAGCATAGGCAGTCCCCTGCAGGTTTTCAACGCAGCCAGAAGAGAAGAACAACCTGTACGTACTGTCGCCAGAAGGAGTAACTGCCTGCTGGTGTACTGTCGTGTGGGGGAGAGTAGCCGCCTGCAGTTAGTGCTGGGCTGGCAACACAGCCGCCTGTAATAAAACAGGCGCAGCCAGCAGTACAGAAGGAAGATGAAGCAGCCTGTAGGAGATGATTACGTGGAGAAAGCAGCCGCCTGCAAGTATACTCAGCCACCTGCAGAGAGGCAGGCGCAGCCAGCAACAGCAGAGGTAGCCGCCTGGTTGCTGTAGGAGCAGAGGAGTAGGAGGTGGTCGCCGTTTCTTAATCTTCACAAGGATGGTGAAATCGGATGATGAAAATCAACGCCAAGAAGATGCGATGTTGTTTACGCTTGATGGAGAGCCATATTAAATAAAAATTGAAGTGAAGATAACCTTAGAGCTACCCACGCATGCATGTGGGGGATTAGTGGGGGTTGGTGACCATGCCCACCCCCACACTCACTTAAAAGTGAGGCTCCCCACCTTGGCCCCAAAGTGGGTGCCCAAAGGGGGTGCCCACTTTTAAATAAGTGTGAACCCCTAACCTTATAAAACAAAGGGGTTAGAATTTTAATATTAAAACAACATGTACCATATACTTACCACCTGTTCACATGCACTGAAACTCGTCAGAATACAGGGCAAACTTCACGACTCACTGGCAGGCGTCCCCGCTCAGTAAGTAACACGTCAGGCAGGCAAACACACGAATACATGTCATGCGAAAACAGTTTCAAACATGCAAAATATGTGTGCATGTGCAAATAGTAACATGGACATATCTCCCGTTCATGGAACATGTACAAAATATCTGTCGGCACAAAACTGGCTCGACATAAAACATAAAAACCTGGTCTTCCTATGGAGTGACAGTCCCATAGGTAAGACACAGTTCCAGGCACGAGTTTCCCTAGGTGTGACAGTCCCATAGGTAAAACACGGCACGAATACTGGCTCTTCCATGGCGTGACAGTCCCATGGATCGAACACAGTCCAGGTCATACACGGGTGGCACTGATCTGGCTCCCGTCCATACGACACCATCCTGCTAACACACGGGTGGCACCAGTCTGGCTCCCGTCCATGTCAGCAAAATACTGGCCTCTTCACACGAGACACTGGCTTGGCCTCAAGTGAACGAGACGCAAAAACTAGGAATGGACCAAATGGTCGGCCAATTGGTGACATCCCCCCGGGCTTCTAAAGAGTTGACCTCAACTTAAAAGCCTCAAGATATGCCTGCAACAATTGCGGATAATCTGCAAAATAATCCTCATTTACCCATTTGGCATCAATAGGCAAATAATTTTTAAACTTCACAAGGTATCTCCTGGAAAGCTTTCCTGCAGGTAGCTTTCTCTCCTTGTGAAAAACAATCTGTTCTGGCTGGAGGATCTCCTCAAGCTCTTCAATCTCTGGCGGATCTTCTGTGACAGGCTCATCAGGATCTGGCCCCACATATTTCCGAAATAGACTCACATGAAAAGCATTGTGAATCTTCCAATGACTAGGTAGAGCAAGCCTGTAGGACACTTCATTGATTTTGTGAATCACCTTGAAGGGTCCATAATAGCGAGGAGAAAGCTTAGGATATGATCCTTCTCGTCCTGGCCTCTTCCGAAGCCTAGCCTTCTCAAATTTCAGCAATACCCAATCACCTTCTTTGACTTCCATGTCCCTTCTATGCTTGTCAGCAGCCTTTTTATGCTTATCCTGAGATCTTGCAATGGCTGTCCGCACCTGACCAAAGGCAACATCCAAGTCACGAACATATTCATCAGCTGCAAAAATCTCATCCTTTGTACGAAGGATGGGTGGCAAGACCACTCTGCCATAAATAATCTCAAACGGAGCCTTTCCTGTAGAAGCATGGATTGTATTGTTGTAGGCAAACTCAACAAGTGGAAGATACTTCTCCCATGCACTCTTTTGATCTGCCACATAACACTTCAATAAATCCAACACAGCTGAATTTGCAGCTTCACTTTGGCCATCCGTTTGGGGATGATAAGCTGATGAAAACTCAAGCTTAGTACCCATATTATCAAACAAAGCCCTCCAAAATAGGCTTGTAGTCCTGGGATCTCTATCCCCAACAATGGATTTAGGCATACCATGATGCTTAAAAATATTAGCAAGAAAAAGCTTTACCATATGATTAGCTTTGATGGTTTTCTTGACGGGCAAGAAGTGAGCTTGCTTGCTAAACCTGTCCACAATAGTCCAAATAGCATCATTCCCATGCTGGGATCTAGGCAAATCCATAATAAAATCCATCGTGATACTTTCCCAAGGTTGCGAGGGAATAGGCAATGGCTGAAGCAAACCTGGAGGCTTTTGCCTATCAAATTTCACCTTTTGGCAAGTGATACATGCACGCACATAAGCCTCAATGTCTTTACGCATGCTTGGCCAAAAGAAATACCTCTGAATCATGCGAGTAGTAGGCATAATACCTCTATGACCAGCATAAGGTGGAGCGTGACATTCGTCCATAACCTTTGGACGCAAATCCTTCACCACACATAGGCAATTATCCTTCATGAGATAACCCTCGTTGATAACATAAGAGGCATGTGAATGACCAGCCATCAAATCAGTCCATACATGGCAAAAATCAGCATCCAAATGATACAAATCTCTCATAGCAGATAGATCTCCATGAGAGGCCACTGAGACTGCAGCAATATAAGGCCTCCTAGATAGTGCATCGGCCACCACATTTTTCTTTCCTGGAGTATGCACAATCTGAAAATGAAACATGGAAAGAAAGTTTGCCATTCTCATTTGCTTCTCTGAAAGCTTGGTTTGAGATAGAAAGTATCTCAAGCTTTGATGATCTGTCTTGACTACAAATTCAGCCCCAAGAAGGTAGTGTTTCCAAATCTTTAAGGCGTGAATTACAGCCAAGAGCTCTTTCTCATAGATATCCATATGAAGCTCAGCATCATGCAAACGACGGCTCTCGTATGCAACTGCATGCCCTTCTTGATTTAGGACAGCTCCTATGCAATCACCACAAGCATCACATTCAACCACGAATGACTTGTGCAAGTCAGGAACAATCAATACTGGACCACATATGATCGCATGCTTGAGCTGCAAGAAAGCATCCTGTTCCTTTGAAGTCCATTTGAAAGCAGTTTTCTTCTTCGTGAGATCATGTAGAGGAGTGGCAATCATAGCAAAATGCCTTATGAAACGCCTGTAGTATGAACATAATCCCAGAAAACTACGTACTTGATGTACGTTTTGCAATTCGGGCCAATTCCGAATGGTCTCTATCTTTGCAGGATCCATTGTAACTCCATCCTTGGATACAATATGTCCCAGATAATGAATCTCTGAAAGGAAAAACTCACTTTTCTTGGCATTGACGAAAAGTTTATGCTTCCGCAACTCTTCGAACACGGTGACCAAATGAGTTCTGTGTTCCTGCTCATTCTTGGAGAAAACCAAGATATCATCAAAGAAGACTCCTGTAAACTTGCGATGGGGTCGGAATATCCTATCCATCATACGATTAAAAGTAGCAGGAGCATTGGTGAGACCAAAAGGCATTACCAAGAATTCATATAATCCGAAGGCTGTCCTGAATGCAGTCTTATGGACATCTTGTGGCACCACGCGTATCTGGTGATAACCACTCTTCAAATCAAGTCTGCTAAAGCAAGCTGAGCCATCAAGCTTATCCAAGATATCATCAATACGTGGAATTGGGAATCTGTTCTTGATGGTAAGCTTGTTCAAAGCTCTATAGTCCACACACATACGGAATGATCCGTCCTTCTTTTGAACAAGAAGCACAGGAGAGCAGTAAGGTGAGGAACTGGGCTGAACCAAACCTTTCTCTAAAAGCTCATTTACCTGCTTCATAATTTCTTCTTGCTGTGCAGCACTCACTCGGTATGCGGGTTTGTTAGGTGGAGAACTACCTGGCACAAGATCTATGCAATGATCTTCAGGCCTTTGGGGAGGTAATTCACCTGGCAATGAGTCAGCAAAACAGTCTCTGAATGCATTAAGAAAATTCAGCCTATCATTAGACATAGCATCCACATTTTGATGATTTGGCACAAGATTATCACGCACAAAAACCAAGTACGCTGAAAGACTCTTTTTCATTGCTTTATTAATTTGGATGTGTGATACAACTGGGATGGAATCCCCTTCTTTGCCAGCATCAATAAAATGCATGCGGCCTTTATGCATAAAAGAAATCATATTGGACTTGTAGTCTTTGCGGGGCTCAAGCCTATGGTGCCACGGCTTGCCCAACAATACATCACATCCATTCAGAGGAGCAACTAGAAAATGCTCATTATCAAGATAGCCCTGTATATGGATACGCAACTTCCCAATCAAAGGGGTAACCTGCACCTCTTTGCCAATAAATGCAGCTTCGGCTTCAATCTGAGGTCCCATGTTTTCAACCTCAATACCCAGTGCAGCTGCCATTTGCATAGAGATGAAATTGTCAGTTGCACAGTCATCGAACATGAAGAGTGCGGGCTGATCCTTGATTTGCCCCCAAGCCTTGCAAACCATACGCTCTTTTGCATCATGCCCTGTATTACCTTGCACATCAGGAACTGCATGAACATTTGCTTTGGTGTGCTTGTCCTCGTGCTTTGATTTGCGATCTGGGCATTGCCGAAACATGTGGTCTTTGCTACCACAAGAAAAGCATTTTCCATCCTTAGCATATTGCTCTCTTTGCTCCGGGGTTAATCCAAATTTGTTCTTTCTTGGGCCCTGTTCTTTAGATGTGTAATTTTCAGCTTTACCACCCTTGTAAGGCTCCCGGAAGTTCTTTTTAAATGGCTGTCCGCCCTTTTGCTGATTTGGGGCAGCCTTGTCCTTCGCCTTGGAACCTCCTTGATCCTGCTTGATCTTGAGCACCAATTGCTCTGTAGCAAGGGCAGACGCTGTGAGTTGTTGCAACGTATGTTTTGGGTGCAATTCAATACCCGATCTATATGCAGGTTGCAATCCAGAACGAAACTTCCTCTTTCTTTCCTCCTCTGAGATTAGCATGAAGGGAGTCACTTCCAGCAACACTTTCCAAAATTTGTTAACATACTGTTGCACACTCTCATTATCTTTTTGTTCCAGCCTGTCCCACTTTTGAGTGAGAGTTTGCTCCGCATTGGGTGGCAAGAACTGAGCATAAAATCTATCTTTGAATTCCTTCCAAGTAGAGATGGGATCCTTGGTGATCTTTTCGGTGATCCACCAATGGGCAGCAGTCCCTTTCAGAAACATGCTAGCATGGCGCACCTTCGACTTTTCTGTAAAGTCCTCATCGCTAAAAGCAATGTCGAACTGTGCCACAAACGCTAACACCTTAGAAGCATCATGTTCACCATGAAAGACATCAAATTTGACAGATTTATCACCTGCTTTGAACTCCTTGAGCTTCCTGGCATGAGGCTCATGGTCCTCTCTTTTTCTTTTCCCCTTATCCAACGGGGTAGCCCTGTCTGCATGGGCTCCATGGGCCGTCAAAGAAGCTTCATGGGGCACGGTGGCATGTGCTCCACGAACTCGAAGCTCAGATGCATGTGACTTACCTGCATATGGCATGGTCTCTCCATGAGACAACTCAGAAGGCAAAATTTTTCTGGAAGTAGACCTGTCACCATGAGATACATATCTTGCATGCATGTGACTTTCGTGCCCTCCATGAGCATTGGCATACATAAATCTGTCAGGCTTAGTGCCTTGGGGAGAGGATGCATGACGAGAGGTGACAGTCACCTCTTCCTTTTGCATAAAAGATTTCAGCCTCTGGGATGCGGGATCTCCATGCTTCAAACGAGGTGGATTTCTGAATTTTAGCTCTCCGTCATCCCCCTCTTTGATATCACCTTTGCGAAGGAGATAGGCAAGTGCCAACTCCCTTGGTTTCTTGCCCACTTCACGAGCCATTGATTCAAAGGTTACATCAACCATAGCATCTGCCTTCCTGGCTTCAATAGCACTTTGTAGATGGGGATCTTCATGCAAAAACTTCAATTCTTGCTCTTGAGCCTGCAAAAGTTTTCTCATATGTTCCATTTCAGCCCTCATAGCATCAGGGTCTTGTTCAAGCATAATTGTCTTTCCTGGAGACAGTTGACCTTTGGATTCACTATCCATAACCCTTTCAAGGGGCTTGTGTCTACCTCGCAGGGCATCAGACCCACGAGAAGCACTAGAGGGACCCCTCGAATTTGGTACTTCCAAAGGGTTGCCTTGGCTGTCCATTGTGTTCAAAGTTTGCTAAAAGCGGGATGTCCAGTACACAGGTTCGTTTCCCCACTAGGAAGAGGGAAACAACCGTGCTCTGATACCAATGAAACCAATCCCGTCAAGTGGGAAAGACTCCGTTGGACACCCACACACTTAATAGCACAACTTTAAAACCACAAATATGAAATGGACAACTTAAAAACAACTTGAATTTAAATGAGCATAAATGGAAAGATGGACACCAGCACTGGGGCCGGAACGGGCCGACCCCCCCCTCAATATATGATATATTTATTGGGAGTATTTAAAGAATACAATGCTCCATGGGTTCTGAGAACCAGATAATGTCCATGTACATATGAAAACAGTACCAAACAAGTAGGCTCGGATTTCGATGTAGAAAACTCGAAGCAGATCGACCACTGGTGTGGTCCAATCGCTACGGTCCTGTGCTTTCACTGGACTCCGCGGAGAGCACCACACTGGTGTTCCGAGACCACGCACACACAGGCGCTCTCGTACTAACGCCTGGCTCTCCCGATCTCAGCACCTTTGGACCGAGGTTCGCCCATATAGCTTGGACAACCCGGCACCGAACGGGTGTAGGCCGAGCGGGACGAATCTTTTACCAGATTTAAACATTAAATGCTTTACTCAAATCTGAAAATCACTTACTTGTAGTTGGTTGATAAAAGACCAAAACTTGCGGAATGATGAAGCCACTCAGGTGGTGCGAAGTCTCCCTTGTAGAACACCCGTGGAGATGATGTACGGCCACAGAGGACACAGCCGCCTGGGGGAAACAATTCAGAGGTAATACGTGGCCTTCATGTGATGGCAGCCAACTCTGTGTAGGCAAAACATGTAATGGGCGCCTGGCTGTATGCGCAGTAGTGCTTTGTGAAGAAAGCCCACGTCTGAGTGCAGTAGCAGCCGCCTGAAGAAGCAAGTTCAGTCGCCTGTAGAGGGGCAGCCGCCTGTGGAGAGCAGCAGCATAGGCAGTCCCCTGCAGGTTTTCAACGCAGCCAGAAGAGAAGAACAACCTGTACGTACTGTCGCCAGAAGGAGTAACTGCCTGCTGGTGTACTGTCGTGTGGGGGAGAGTAGCCGCCTGCAGTTAGTGCTGGGCTGGCAACACAGCCGCCTGTAATAAAACAGGCGCAGCCAGCAGTACAGAAGGAAGATGAAGCAGCCTGTAGGAGATGATTACGTGGAGAAAGCAGCCGCCTGCAAGTATACTCAGCCACCTGCAGAGAGGCAGGCGCAGCCAGCAACAGCAGAGGTAGCCGCCTGGTTGCTGTAGGAGCAGAGGAGTAGGAGGTGGTCGCCGTTTCTTAATCTTCACAAGGATGGTGAAATCGGATGATGAAAATCAACGCCAAGAAGATCCGATGTTGTTTACGCTTGATGGAGAGCCATATTAAATAAAAATTGAAGTGAAGATAACCTTAGAGCTACCCACGCATGCATGTGGGGGATTAGTGGGGGTTGGTGACCATGCCCACCCCCACACTCACTTAAAAGTGAGGCTCCCCACCTTGGCCCCAAAGTGGGTGCCCAAAGGGGGTGCCCACTTTTAAATAAGTGTGAACCCCTAACCTTATAAAACAAAGGGGTTAGAATTTTAATATTAAAACAACATGTACCATATACTTACCACCTGTTCACATGCACTGAAACTCGTCAGAATACAGGGCAAACTTCACGACTCACTGGCAGGCGTCCCCGCTCAGTAAGTAACACGTCAGGCAGGCAAACACACGAATACATGTCATGCGAAAACAGTTTCAAACATGCAAAATATGTGTGCATGTGCAAATAGTAACATGGACATATCTCCCGTTCATGGAACATGTACAAAATATCTGTCGGCACAAAACTGGCTCGACATAAAACATAAAAACCTGGTCTTCCTATGGAGTGACAGTCCCATAGGTAAGACACAGTTCCAGGCACGAGTTTCCCTAGGTGTGACAGTCCCATAGGTAAAACACGGCACGAATACTGGCTCTTCCATGGCGTGACAGTCCCATGGATCGAACACAGTCCAGGTCATACACGGGTGGCACTGATCTGGCTCCCGTCCATACGACACCATCCTGCTAACACACGGGTGGCACCAGTCTGGCTCCCGTCCATGTCAGCAAAATACTGGCCTCTTCACACGAGACACTGGCTTGGCCTCAAGTGAACGAGACGCAAAAACTAGGAATGGACCAAATGGTCGGCCAATTGGTGACAGAGTGCACCTCGTGATTAGCTTGGCGGCAGGTTCATGGCTTCCAAGTAGTCCGCCAATAACTAGGGGTACTCCTGGAAGAACTCCTCGTCGAGCCATACGGCTTCGTGGGTGCCTCGATCTCGGAATTTCGTATAGAACTGACGAATCCGTCGACCGGAACCATGCTTCCATCGATGAAGAAGGATCTGCTCAGGCTCAATAACTTCTTCCTCGTCTACCACGTCTGGCTGCTGTTCATCTGAAACATCAAACACTTCTGGACCAACATATGGTTTTAGCCAAGAAACATGGAAAACATCATGCATTGTCCAACTGAAAGGCAACTTTAATTTCATTGAGACATCACTTATCTTCTTAACTATTGGAAAAGGGCCAAAACTACGGAATGAAAGCTTGGGACAACGTTTGCCCACTTGTTTCAATATTTGCTTCATGATACGCAAATAGACCCAATCCCCTTCCTTGAAGTGGACATCTCGTCTAGACTTATTTGCCTGTCTGCTATATGCTTCCTGAGCTTTGGTCAAGCGGTCCTTGACTGACTCAATGATCTCGGAAAATGCTTCCGTGGTTTTATTAGCCTCTAAAGATGGAGACACCATTCTCGTCAAAAGAGAAGAAAAACGGTGACCAAAGGCTGCTTCATATGGAGTCCGTCCGACACTGGATGAATGAGTGTCGTTTAAGATAGCTTGGACCAATGGAAGATAGTACTCCCATTTGGACTGCTGGTCATGACAGTATGACTTGAGGACATCAAAGGCCAACTGGTTATAAATTTCTGTCTGGCCATCTGTCTGAGGATGGAATGCACTAGACAACTGCAACTTAGTTCCGAAGTTTTCAAATAATGTCCTCCAGAAATGCGAGGTAAACTTGGAATCTCTGTCTGATGTTATGGTGCTAGGCAAACCACAAATTGTATACCAATGCTTGAGAAACAGACGGGCTACGTCCTCGGCTGTGGCCGTATGCTTGCATGGGATGAGCATGCAGAATTTACTAATGCGATCCACAATGGTAAAACACTGAGTGTTACGGGATCCAGTTGATGCTGGTAGAGGCCCTACAAAGTCCATAGATATGTCGATGAAAGGTCCGTCGGGGATAGGCAAAGGTTGCAGTAAACCTGCCTTCTTTGTATAGGGAACCTTGACTTTTTGACAAATCTTACAGGCTTGTACATGTGTATAGACATCACGCCTCATCTTTGGCCAATAAAAGGACCGTTCTAATTTCTCGAGGGTACCGTTGATACCCCTATGTCCTCCAACTAAGGAGTCATGGGCATCGTGGAGAAGAGCGGAACGCTTTTCCCGAGTAACACAGAGACGGTTCTTGTAGAACAACCAACTGTTCTGTACTGAATAGTGGCCAGGCTCAGAAGTGAGGGCCAAACTATACTGAGTACCAAACTCAGGGGAGTCGACATATTGGTCTTTCATACTATCCAAGTCCTTCCCTGTGATTTCGAGAATGGTAGCTTCTTGGACTGCCTGGATGCTGGACTTTCGACTGAGAGCATCTGCCTACTGGGTTGTGCTTACCAGGGATGTATTCAATCATACCTCCAAACTGTTGGAAGATTTGACTCCACCTGGCCTGTCAATCACTCCACTGGGCACTTGGCATAGTCTGAAGCCACTTAAGTGCTTGGTGGTCTGTTTTCACTGTGAAAGCCTGTCCATAAAGAAAAGGCTTCCAATGTTTGAGCGTTGTGATCACACCCAAAAGCTCTTTGTCATATACCGAATAATTCTTTTCGGCGACATCCAACTTTCTACTATAATATGCCACGGGTCTATTGTCCTGCTGGAGGACTGCACCTATGGCTACATTGCTGGCATCGGCGATGACCTCGAAAGGTTCGTCCCATGATGCTAACTTTAATACAGGTGCTTCTGAGGCAGCTTTCTGGAGTGCACGGAATGCATCAAGTGCCTTACTGTAACTGAGACTTTCTGCTTGCGAGTCTTCACCCCCTTGAGCAAATCGGTAAGAGGTGCTGCAAGGTTGGAAAACTGATGGACATGTGTGCTATAGACCTGGCAAAGACCTACGAATGAACGGATTTCTTGGGCGGTCTTAGGAATGTCCCAATCTAAGATCTCCTGAACCTTTGATGGGTCCAGTCGAATCCCATCGGAACCAATGATGTAGCCCAAATACTGAACTTCCTTAACACCAAAGATAGACTTTTTGGCGTTTATGTAGAGCTGGTTATCTCGCAAAAGTTGCAAGACTTTCTCCACATCTTTCTCATGCTGCTCCGCAGTGGCTGAGAAGACTAGTATGTCATCAAGGAATATGAAAACACACTTCCCAATGTGGACTGCGAAAATCCTAGACATCATCTTATTGAACGTTGCTGGTGCATTTGTAAGCCCAAAAGGCATGACTACAAACTCGTAGTGACCACGCTCTGTCCGAAAAGCTGTTTTTGGAATGTCAGCTTAAAAAATGCGGACTTGATGGTAACCACTCTTGAGGTCGATCTTAGTGAAAAACTTAGCACCGTCTAAACGCTCCAAAATGTACTGGCATAGGAAACTTATTCTTGATAGTGAGTTTGTTTAATGCCCTGTAGTCTACACAAAGGCGTGCAGACTTGTCCTTCTTTTGGACAAATAGGATAGGTGCAGCAAATGGGGAGGAAGAAGGCCGAATGAGTCCGGCTCGGAGAAGCTCAGATAACTGCTTTGCTAACTCGCCCTCTAAAGTCTTGGAAAGACGATAGGGAAACCTGCTAGGAGGATCTGATCCAGGGACCAAATCAATGTGATGGTCCTCAAGGCGAGAGGGTGGGAGATTGGGCGGGAGATCGTCCCTACGCGCAAGTGCGTGGATTTCGAAAAGAGAACGCATATGCCATGTGTACTTTTAAAAAAAAAAAAGAAAGAGAGAGAGGCCTTCGAAGAGTTTATTTATTTTTCAATAAACGAAAGCACTCCTAGAAGTTTTTCTCTAAGGGGGAAAAGCTATGCTTTTCACCCCCAATCTCGTATAAAAAAAGGGCCAAGGCTCTTGTTTCCCCACAACACAAACTGGGTGAAAGTTCAAGGAGATCTCCTCCAGGTGAAGCAAGGAGGCATCTTCTACGGGAATTGTACAAGGGCTACGCCGACTTCAAGTGATAAATAAATACCTGCGGGGGCGCCACGCTCTGGGGCCAATTGGTCTTTTATGCAGGAGCACTCTAGTTCCACTTATTCTTTTTCTTCTTCTTCCAAGTGTATTGTTCCAGTTCATAAAGAGTCTTAAGTGTGCTCACTGCCCGTCAAGATTCTGAAGGCCGGTTTCAATGGGCCAATTAGATGCATATTCAAGGCCTCATGGATGCACTGCGAACCGATTTATCTAGCACAGGGCTTTCATTTAATGTGTTGGAAAGCCCAAATGCATGGTGAGAACTACCATGCGTTCTCCCTGGCAATGGAGCCTCAACACGGTTGTCTTGTAAGGTTTGCAACAGCCAATGAGGTACCACCTTAGCTTCGTGCATGGCTCTCCTTTCCTTTGCCATTGCATCATCAACATCTGCCCGACCAATGAGCTTAACATCAGGCATGTCTGACTGCTGATTTTCAGCATGTATGGGCTGATTTCCAGCCGTAGGCTGAGTGTCCAAATGCCCAACACCTGGTAAATGTGTACCATACAAAGGAAGTAGTGTATCAAAGAGATCTTGTGAGCCTACATGTGGCTGTCTTTTGCACTCAAGCAAGGGCTAGCATGAATTCTCCACAAAAACCACATCTTTGCTAACCATAATCCCTTGTGAGGTAGGATGGTAGAGGCGATACCCTTTGCTCTCTATATTGTAGCCCACAAAAATGCATTTCACTGCCTTATCATCAAGTTTTGTGCGATGTTGCTTAGGCACAAGAGCATAAGGCAAGCATCCAAAGACACGCATATGAGCCATTGATGGCTTCTTATCATGCCAAGCTTCGTAAGGAGTGATGGTCTGCAAAGCCTTTGTTGGACACTTGTTAAGCACATATAACAACTTCCATCCAAAAAGGCAAAATTTGGCCCTTGACCATACATCGTGCCATCTCCATGAGAGACCTATTTTTTCTCTTAGAAACACCATTTTGTTGAGGTGTATAAGGCACGATACAGTGATGCTGAATGCCTCTTTCCAAGAAGTATGCATTAAACTCTTTGGACATGTACTCCCCTCTCTATCTATGTGTAGAGTTTGAATCTAACATACAGATACATTTTCAGCCATGCTCTGAAAGTGCTTAAAGCATATAAATACCTCTTCTGCTACATATCATAGACCTAGCTGAATCTGGAAAGGTCATAAATGAACGGAACAAAGTAGAGATAACCTCCAATGGATGATGTCCTCATGGGACCACATACATCTTTATGTATAAGCTGCAATTTTCGGGCAGCCCTATTGAACCATCCTTGGGGAAATGGTGCCTAATGCATCTTGCTTAAAATGCAACCCTCGTAGACATGCTTGACAGCTGCATCAAATGGCGGCAATGTGGAGACTATATCATGCCTTTGCAGGCGTAGCAGACTAGCAAAGTTGAGGTGACCAAACCGAGCATGCCATAGCTCTACATCTGTCACATTGGGTATACTAGACATCAAGGTTGCCTTTAAAACCCGTTTTTTATTATTTAGGACGTTTTGGACTTGCAAACGTTCTAGAACATTTCAAACCCATTTTTTATTATTATTTTGGACTTGCACTTGTTACTCTTTTTTTCCCCATGTCCTTTTTGGCTTGCCCATTGGGAGGTCTACGCGTTGGTTCTTCAAACTTAGCTTATTTTCATGTCATGACAACACATGGATGATGACCCATATGATTTTAACATTAAAAAGTACGTAACGTTTTTTTACGTACTTTATCAATCGGCAACATTCTATACCACGTACTAAACTTGTATCATTTCGTACGTTTGAAACTACCTTGCTAGACATTGCATGTGCATCACATGTAACTCTCATGTACATCAAGTCTGTAAAGACTATGACATAAAGTATCAGATGCAACAATAATATTCCCATCACTGCAGTCTATGTACAATGCATCTGTCGTCCATAAAACAGACCATTGGGATGGACCCAACAATGGCCGAAACTAATAGGAGATTCTTCTTGATACCTGGTACATACAATACACGAGAGAGAGTAATCATTCCACCATTTGCAGTAGTGATCTCAATCTTTTCAACTCGGAGTTGTTTGCACATGTAACTGCTCCCTTCCTCGGGAGCATCTTACAAGGAAGAGAAGAGATGACGCTATGATTTGATGTGCTTGCTAGCACCACTATCAAAGTACCATACATCAGCATCTCTGGAACTGCCATGCATGCATCATGTAAGGAAGGATCATAGTCGCAATGTACCAGGAATACCCATTCATCTTGAGCATAGCTGGCTGAATCCTTTTTGCTAGCGCTAGGTGCTGATGCATGGGCCACAGATATGCCAAAGTCTTTCTTCTCCTTCTCTCTTCGTCACCCTTGTCTACATCCTTGCCAGAAGAGGCAGCTGCCCCACCTTTACCCTTGTAGTCATTGGCACTGGATGCTTTTCCTTTACCTTTGCCTTGAATAGTAAAAGCTTGCTCACCAATCCTCATTCACCTGGTCGTCCGGGATTGCTCCTCTTGTAGGAGTAAAGACACGATCTCATCAAAAGACAAGGCATTTGCATTGCCTTTCATGAAAAACGAAAGTGTAGTAGCAAAGCCTTGATATGAGTTAGGCAATGCATTGAGGATGATAGTGACAAGTTAATTGTTTGGAATAAGCTCATCAATGTTGGCTAGCCATTCTCGAGGTCTTTCACCTTTGTGAGATACTCATCCACAGAGTCACCCTCATCCAAACGCAACACGTCTAGCTGCTTTTTTAGGTAGGCCACACAAGCCTCGCTGTGCACCTGATGTAGTGCTGCAAGGGCATCCCATGCTAACTTAGTAGTGACACATGAATGGGTATGTGGTATAATGCTTCTCTTCACTAAGAGAGCAATGAGGGAATGTGCCTGTGCATCTCTAGAATCCCATCATCTCTGATTTGCAGAAGGAGGTGCAGGTGCTAGTATGACTAAAGTGACTATAACACCTCCTGTAGAAGTAGTAGAAGCAGGCTGCTGCACTGCAGATACTGGATGTTCTTCATCTATTGTAACTATTTCCCAAAGCCCTTTGGCAATCAATAAGTGGCTCATCATATAAGGCCACAATGGGTAGTTAGTTCCATCAAGCGTGTCTTTGGCAGAGCAAGCATCCCAAACACATCATTACCAAGTTCCAACCATACTGTCTGCAAGTGTACTCTCTGTACCCAACTGATTGCAAGTCTATGAAGACTTGCAAAGGAGTAGGGATATAGATTACTTTTTGTAATTTTTGCAAGCTTGGTTTACGTATTTTGATGCCGGTACCACCGATGAGTAGCTTGAAGACTCTCGCATGCACCCCTATGCTCAGTTCAACTCTATTTGGAACAAGCTGAAAATTTGCATAGGTGATTTGGAGGCCCAAAGGAACTTCGATTTTGACAATTTTTGGCTTGGGAGAATCGGGAAGAGACGAGGAACACAACGGGGGAAAAATATTATTTCAAAATGGGAGCTACAATGGTGGTGCCGTCGGTTGAGCTGGGCGACGGCGGGCAGCAATGGGCTGAACCACCGCAAATTGAGTAGCACTAGGCGGAAGTACCCAAATCGAAAACTTGAAAAGGGGATTGTTAATCGGATTGTCGATGAGTTCGTGCATGTATGCGGCTTCCTAGAGGGGACTATGGAAGATGGCCGGGCTGACTTGTGGAGTGGTGGCTATTTTCCTACTTCTCCTAGCCCCAATGGAGCTTTGCCTCCTTGCAAATGAAGGCCTATAAGGCCCACCAAAACCGTTTGTGTCCTAGAACTCAAGGTCAAGATGTCTTGGGAGGAACTCCACCCACCCTTTGCATAGCCCGATATGGAAATTGGGTTATGGGTCCATTCAAACATGTAGCCTATTTGGTAGTGTGCCAAATCTTTCTAAGGTGTATGAAAGCCATGTGGCCCAATAGGCCACCTGTTGGTGATTATATCGGGTTATTGGGCATCCAGGCCACTCAACCATGACCACTCTTGAAGGAGGCACCTACATCCATAGGGCTCACTTAAGACCATGAAATCCCACCATCCTAAACACACATACAAGGAAAGACCGATTGAAGGGGTTGTTGGTAAGCTCTCTGTAGGAGTTACACATTATGTAGTGGACATGTATGTAGGAGTTATGCCTTTTCAGTGCAAGGCACTGAGTTTATTAGGGGTTTTTTAGACCTTAGTGTCACATGCATACTTTATAGTGACACATGGCACCTTTTGCTTGGACCCCTTGATTCTTAGACGTAGGAGGGCATATTTTACTTTTATTATTATGAGATTCTCTCACAAGCGTGTTACGAACTTACATGAGATCTTCCATTGCCATCTTTGTTCTTGCTAGCCACTGTAGGTGGAGGATTCCATTGCTTCCATTGCTCCAACACTTTGAACATTTGGTATCAGAGCAGGAGGATTGGAGACCCCTTTGACTGTGTGTTCTGCTTGTAACGGTCGGCTGTGGTAGGCGGTTATTAGAGCTGAAAGCAAAGCTTGGTCATCTCGACTGTAGTGCAGATGTCGGCTGTAGTGTTGGGTGTACACACAAGCATCACAGTAGTCCAACAATACCAAGGCAGCACAGACTGTTGTCAGATAGACTCTACATGTGGTCTGCACTGCTAGTGGGTTGTGGCACAGGCAAGCTGAGTAGCAGCACAAGCTGGAAGCCAAGGCGGCTGCAAGCAACGGCAGCAGCTCTGCAGACAGGTGGCGTAGCTCGAGAGGAGTTGCAGACAGACGTCACACAGGCACTGCTGACAGACAGTGCAGAGACTGCTATAAGGCCCGGAAGTGGCACACTACAGTGGTGCTACACGGAAAGCTGTGGCAAGTGGTGCTGCAAAGGCGAAAGTAGGCGCTGCACACGGTGGAGCAGCAGCGCTGCACGGGAGTGCCAGGCTGAAGACGGTGAAGCAAGCACTATGCAAGGCGGAATAGGGTGCTGCTGTGGTGGAAAACGGCGTTGTCGTGGCGGAAAAGAGTGCGGCTACAGTGTCTGGTGGCGGCGAAGGGAGGTTATGGGCAGGACGTGGTACTGCATAGGTGGCTCTGACATCGACGGGATTTCCTTTGCAACAAAAAGACAAATACCGATATCATTATAGCAAGTCATTAGGTATACCAATTTGATACAGTCACACATTATAGCGTTGGGATACATGCTCTAGTACTTGTGTTTGCAGTAGTGCAGTGTTGTTTTTGCATTGTTCAACAGCGATGACTCAGGCACAAGATGTATTTGGAATGTTGATCTGGGAGGACAAGTTGGATGGAGCCGACTACTCCTTATGGAGTTTTGTGATTCGGAATGTGTTGGTAGAAAGGGCTATGGGATATCGTGTTTGGTGAAGACACATGCCCACCAACACTTTAGCAAGCTACACCTCCTAGAAATGCTACACAAAGGGTTTCAAGTGTTGATGTACAGGCTGTAGGCCCTCCTCCTACACAGGAAAAAAGGAGATGGGACTCTTGTGATGGGCAAGCAGTGTCATTGATTGCCTGTCAGTAAAAAGGTCAATCCATTCCCACGTGAGACAACTAGGAATGGTTGGGATACATTGGGCTGTATGTATCAAACTCGGAATGAGGCTAGGATTGCCTATCTCAAGAGGCAACTGGATATTCTAGAGATGCATGAGGGGACTCTATAATAGAGCACCTTACAAAGGTCAAAGACTTGTAGGAACATGTGTTAAACATAGATGAAGTCATTCCTGACAAGTAGTTGGTTCAAAGCACACTCAATTCATTGCCTCCGTCATATCTTGGGTTCATTACTTCTCTCATTCTCATGATGAGGGGTGGTGCAAACCCAGTTCTTTTTGATGAACTTGTGGGATTGCTCCTACAAGAAGAGCAAACGAGAGCAAGTCTCTCTAGTTCTTGTGGTGGAGAACATGTATTTGCTATGATTGATAAAGGCAAAGCTAAAGTGGACTCTGGGCACACAACCACGAAGGGTGATAATACTTCCAAAAGGTGATGCATCCAAGAGCAAGAAGAAAAAGGGTAAATGTCATCTCTGCCATAAGCAAGGGCACTACATCAATGAGTGCAAGAAGCAATCCAGTTTTTCATGCACGGACCAAGCACATAGAGGTTTATTATCACTATGTGCAGGAGAGGCTTCATGCAGGTGACATTAGCCTCACCTATTGTCCATCACACTATAACGTGGCAGATCTCTTCACCAAGGTGCTTCCTCTAGAGAAGTTCAAAACTTTCTGAAAAGCTTTGGGCTTGATTCCATTTGGGGGTTGATATACTCTGTACATAGTACATGTACATTTCCATTACGAAGGAAGGGGGGGTGGGTTTGTAGGAGTTACACACATTATGTAGTGGACATGTATGTAGGAGTTAGGACTTTATTAGTGCTAGGCACTTAGTTTATTAGGGGTTTTTAATACCTCAGTGTCACATGTATAGTTAATGGTGACACATGCCACCTTTTGCTTGGACCTCTTGGTCCTTAGATGTAGGAGGGCACATTTTACTTTTATTGTTATGAGATTCTCTCACAATTGTGTTACGTGAGAGCTTCCACTGCCATCTTTGTTCTTGCTCTCTTGTTGCTGTACAACTCTGCAGAGGTAGCCATTGTAGGCAAAGGATCTCATTGCTTCCATTGCTTCCACACTTCCAACACTCACCACCCAACCATAGCTCCATCTGGAGCACCCATGAGTCTCAGGCTGGACTTGATCATCAGCTGAGCAATCTACGCACCATCCCGAAAATGGAAGTCCCATTCCACTGGTGCTTACTATTGTGTTAGGCTAGTGCTAGAATTAGGCCTAACTAATCCACGATTTCTTGGGAATCCTTGCAGATGAGGTACCTGAATATGAGCATTCCATTCACTTATCTAGGAACCGAGCTCCAGTAAAAGCATTTGCTATATTTTAAGTATACTCTAGGTCCTTACACTGGGTGCTTGTCCATGGCATGCGTGGCCTAGGCTCATTAATAAAGGCAGTGTTGTTATGGCCTTCGACTCATAACAACTCATACAATTCATAGCGGGGCCTTACGTACATGAGCCCACTGGAGCTTTAGCATTTTATTAGGGTGAAGCATCGATATCTACCACTCTCATGCCGTGGAAGAGCACATATGGCATCTAAAGCCGAGTTTGTTTCCTGCCCCTAGTGGAGCATAGATAGTGTTTTAGTGGCTCTTCTCTTTGCTCCTTGAAATTCAGTCTTCTCTCTAATGTGAGTAGCCGGTCATGGATAGAGCCTCTCCGCAGCAATTCTTTTCTTAGCTGATGGTTTCTAATGAGTCTCGTTTAATGTACTACTTAATTGATAGAAATATAGTTTCCTTGTTATTTTTAGGCCATTATGGTGGTCTTTGACTGTCAATCTAAGCTTGAGATTATTTTGGGTTGCATTAAATTTAGGGGTCGTTTCATGCCTAGAAGTTTGGGCTTAAGATGGATTTGTGCAGGCCAATGAGCAATTCTGAATTTTAAGTGGTTCTTTGCTTTCTTTCATGGTTGGCTGCTGTGGGAATGTTGCCCAGGACAGTCCTGTACGTTCGCTCATAGAAGGTGGGTTTGATGCACTCAAAAGATCTGATGTAAGATTGTACTATGGCACCAAAAACTTACAGTGGATGGCATATCAGGTGAAGCATTTTCTTAACAGATATCTCTCAATGCAGTCCATCATGGTTAGTGAATTGGCACATCATCTGTCATGGCTGGTGCAGTAGGAAACTCTCAACGTTTTCATGTTGTGGTATTGACTGTCAAAATAGGACAAATTCAAAGAATGGGAATTATCTGGAGTAAAGATTGTGCCTGTATTATCCCAATCTGATGACGATTGGACAGGGGAATCTGGCTATGTTCAGGTGATTTGTGATTATCATACTTGAAAGAACAATTGTACTTTTTATGGATAAAATATATTCAAAGCAGTGTTGGATATGCAGGCTTCATTTGCAAAGGAAAAGGGCATTTTCGATCCCCTCCATACTGGTGCAGTTTTGTCTGGGCAGAAAGACATGATACAGGCATGGAAAGCTTGTTGCAGTTCTTGGGGCTGTTTTGTATGACGGTTCAGACATGTATCAATGAGAAGCTTGTGTGTTGTGCAGGACGTTACCTCCTATTTGGTTGCTGAGGGTGTACCTCGGGAGAAAATTTTGACAAATTATTGAGGGTCGTAGAATGGCCCATAATGAAAGCTCTTAAAGGCCAGGTCTGACTATTTGACATGCTTCAATATATACTTTGGGCAAGCATTGTCAGCCATTCAGAAGTTGATTGTCTTTTAATTGGACCTAATGATGAAAGGCTTCTGAGAGCCCCCATGCTTTGCTCTTTCTTTTTGTTTTTGTGGAACTTTGTTCCATTTTTTGTACTCATTACATGATTTTGGCCTCTATATGATCATGCATTTATGCATCTCAACAATGGAAAATTTGATCATCCACGTTTATACAGTTACAGCACGCTATGGGTTGGAGTAGTAGTCAGATTCTGCAACTACTTGTGAACAAATGTTGAATTGAGGCACACTTAGCTGAGGCATACTCAAGGGGTTTGGATCGTCAGCTTGTTGAGCGCACGATAATCTACGCAAAGCCGGGAGGGTCCATCCTTATTTTTCATGAAAAAGATAGGGGCTGCGATCTGAAGCAGGTGGAAGAGGGGGTTTACGAGTAAGAGGCACCAAACAGTGGTGCCGGAGAAGCTGTAGGTTGTGCCGTGTAGCTCGTAAAGGGGAGCGAAGTGGAGGAAACGGGGTCGGAGCGAAGATGCCACTGGGCAAGGTAGCGAAGGTGAGCAGAGAAGTGCCGACGAGAAAAACATGTTATGGGCTACGAAGACGAGACAACCAAATGTGTCATGAGTTGTGAAGGCGGAACGGTGAGAAAAAACATAGGTGGAGAGGCCCGAAAATGGCATAGTAAAGATAAGGCCCTTGGGGGTGGGGGGTTTGGGTCCCACCTGAGCTGCCTGCACCACGCAGCTCTCCGGCATGCTATCATAAGGTCTGCAAGTGGGCAGTGGAAAGCAGGGGTGCTAGTGTGGAGAGTCCACCAAGGGGTGGAAATACAAGGCGGCACAGCTTGGTTGTCGGCCTTGGCGTGAACAATAGATGCACCTCTCGAACAAGCACAACGGCATGGTAGCTTTGATACCAATTGATGGACATTGAGCTGTGGCCATGGCTGGTTGCTCCCTTTGTACAAAGGGAATAAGGTCTGGGCGGTGGGCATTGGATTTTGTCCACCTTGGGACATCCCAGTGTGTGAACACAGGGCTGGTCATATCTTGTAAGTGAGTTTTGGTCGCCCAAAACTTAATGAAGTGTGTACAAACTCACTTATAAATTAGTGCTAATTCCTAAGGCTAGGTTTATGACCAATACTTACCACCCGTCACATGCCTCATAACCATGTTAGCAGACAGTTACACGCACGGTTCACGGGTGGGCATCCCTTTACCCGGAACTACACATTGGTCAGGCAAGCATGAAAACAGCATGCAATTTCAATTGCAAGTAAGCACATAAAGATGCTATGCAATGAAGCATTGGTATGGACAATCCCGGTCATGAAACTATACCAAAAAAATAGACGTGCTCTAGGCAAGTACACGAGGTACCACACCCAATGGAACACCTATCCTCCAGGCATTTCTGGGCATGTTAATCACCAAGTAGAATGCTGAGATCTCTTTTGGAAGAAGACATTGTATAGGCAATGGATCTCATAGCTGTGGCTTCTGACAGTGGGTCTGCTTTTATTTCGTCTTTTTGTGAGTTGGTGGCATATCACAATACTGTAGTATGAAGCAAAATTACATGCGAGTGCAATTTATGGAAGTGACTTGTGGCCGGGCTAATCTCATAAATGGGGAGGCTTTGAGGGTTTTCTCTTAAAAAACATCATAAATTTGCAATCTCTCTATCTAGGAGAATGTCCTACTGGCTGCGTCTTACTGGCTGGCCTAGTCAAACCTCCCCTATTTCTGGTTGGGCCCTCAAATGGAGTGCACCTCCCAATTTGGCCCTAACATTGGGTGGTGGTGTGCTCAGCTTGTATCTCTTGCCCACCGTGTCCCGTGTCCTGGCTTTTAGGTCTGATGTCCACTTAGTGATTACTGTACTTATTGTGGGGTGCTACCTGGCCTGCCTTGCATGTTCACATGTGACTTACCACTAGTTCATCTTTGCTGATCTTTGCTTTATCACTAGTCTCATGCAGAGGCATGGTCTGACCTTATTCAATAAAGATAATCCCAAGGCACCTAAAGATGTTACACGTTTTTTTATTTATAGATTGTCTTTACTATGCATGTTTGCCTTCAGGGCCGCTTATGGGACGTCATGCCTTGTGCAGAGTTTGCAATTGCTGTGGCTTCATGTTACTAAGATTCCACCTCCCTTTTTACTTTTGTAGCTGGAAGAACGCCAAGATAATATGTGGGAAGTCATCTCCAACCACACTTTACTGTGTTTGTACTTGGAGCACAGGCTATATAATCCAATTTTGGAGTGTCATGAAATGGCCACAAGGAGTGCTTTGCTAGGCTGGTAATGGAGGGTTATTTTTTTTAGGTGATTTACCATAAAACAACATCCCCCCCACCCCACCCCACCCCACCCCACCCCACCCCTGGCCGCGTCTTACGGGGCCAATTTTCAATATGGAGTGCTGTACTAGGGTGGTGGTAAGAATTGATGGAGGATTTTCGAATGATGTCATAATAATGTTAAAGATCCACTTTGAGTGGTCAAGGAGTACCTTGTACTGCTTGCTTGGTTTAAATTGAGGTCTATGAGCTCCAGCCTCCTTTCCATTCTCCAAGTAAACTAGTTTTCTGTTTTCAGCATCTTACATGTGTTTCTGAGGTGCATACTTCAACCAGACAAACGGGTTCTCATGGTATTGTGTAAAGGTAACTATGGGCTGGTTCCCTGATGTGTAAAAAGTTCTCCCTGCATGGGAGGATTATGGGAGATCTTATGCGTCAGTCTAATACATTTGAGTTTCACTAGATTTATGTGAAGGACATTAGTCCCCTTCTTGAAAATATGCTGATTTTAAAGAAGAAAGCTGCCACACTCTTCTATATTTTTCTCTTGGGAATCTTTGTTGGTGTTGAGCCGTGTCTGTTCCACAAGGTGTTTACAGACCTGGTGGGCAAGAAGGATTCAACTGTGGGTAGATGATTGATGAGGTTAAGAGAGCCACAACCCTCACAATTCACAAACACGTCTTAGAGAAGTTGATTCATGTAAATGGTGTGTAAATGCGTTTGTGGTAAAATGATAAAGAGAGAGAGAGAGAAAGAAATATGTTGCTAACATCTATGAAAGACCTGAAGTGTCTATGAGACTGAAAAGATGTTGCATGTGATACATTAGTAAACTGGATGTCAAGACAGCATGAAAAAAGAAAAACTAGCTGCCGAAAGAAAATTACAGGGCCAACGTACTACATAGGCACTGGAGTACAATATAGTGGGCAGCAGAAGAGCATCGTTTCTCCGAACTTATGTTGTGTCGTCTTCCTCATGGACCGAGTATCTGGCCACGATGTCCACTACATGTGGGAGTGCATCTCTCTGTTGTTGAAGCAAGTCCCGGATGTGGAGCTGTTGGGTGGAGGGTCTGGGTCTCCGGGACCGGGAACTCTCTCTCTCTCTCTCTCTCTCTCTCTCTCTCGGAGGACCCGCTGAGTGGGGGGTACTCGCTCGGTGGGGACATCTAGCCCTGTCCTGGTGGGTCTCGTGTAGGCTGAGAGTCAGCCGAAGCTCATTGGCGAAGGCCAAAAAAGTCAGTGATAGATATCTGTGCGGTATCCTGCCTCTCAGGCTGCTGTCCCAACAGTCTGTCTCTGTGGTGCCTCAGCCCAAATAGGTATAGTCCCATACATCTCTGATGTGAACCCCTCCTTCAAGGGACAGTGGTGGCATCGATGTATCTCATAGTAGACTGGGCATCTAAGTATGTAATACTCCTCTGACTCTCATCTCCCCCATGCTACATAGCCTGCATAACCGTTTGTCCCGTGGGATGCCCTCTGCTCTCTTTGTCTGATTCGGCGACATGACGAGACCCTCATCATGAAGTGTTTAGTGTTGGAGTGTAGGTTGCTTGACAAACAATATTCGCCTTAAGGGCATATGACCCCATAAATGAACTGCCAATCAAAGTTATACAAAGGGAGAAGGGTAGTGGCAGACAGGGCAGATGCATAAGCCAAATCATTCTGATTGTAGGATAAAGCGTCACAAAATATGGGGTTTAAGCTCAAAGTGGATGTAGCCAAATATTCTAACAAGATCACCAATAAAATCCGACTTCATGCAAGATATTCACATATATTTGAGTTTGTATATGTTTTGCAGCTACGGTACAGGAGCTGGAGTGAATAACCATTTGATTTCTAAAAGTTGAGGAACGAGGGGAGAAACCCAAGTGGCCACTAGTCAGTCACATTTTGACCAAATCTAATTCATTGCTAAGGTACAACCAGTGATATGGAAACATTTTGCTGATCACGCTGCGTAATTTGGAATCTAGATATGATACAGGTTCCTTAGAATCAATCAAGAAAAAGTTATGCTCCCTTGGAATCAATGAATGATATTTATGTGCAGATAGTTAAGAAAATGTAATCACCATGATCATGTTATTCAAGGTCATAAACGTACTATGTGCATTAATAAAATAAAATAAGATATTGTTCATGCAACTTAAAATAGTAGAACGAGACGCATATATAATACCTTCCAATTGGTGAGTACACCTCAATGTGTCAATTCGGCAACGTAGGTGGTAAAAGATAGTTACTTGTCAGAAACGAAAAAAGTGTAAATGTGAATAGTCGATAACATACAGATAAATGTGTTATAATAAAAAACGATATATCCTTGTAAAGATGATTCTTCTTGTTTTGGCTATTCCAATGTAGCTCTTCACGGCATCATGTGTAGGCATTGAACATGAGAAAAATTACAGTTAGTTAAAGCTATCAACATGTATTTAAATTATTCTTAAAACAGTGAAATGAATTGGTAGAGAAGAGCTTGACATGGGCCTTGTGCACTACGAGTATCGATTGTCCACTAACAGTTCAATATATAATGATTGAGAGATCCTTTTTCATAAATTTTAGGAATAGTATTTCTCTAATTATTGATAAGTTACCTTTATGTTAAGTTAATAAATCTATTTCAGGATATTTCTACATCTACACTCTTTCGCTTCTTCATCCCCATATTTACTTTATGATGAATCAAGCCATTCCATCTATCTGCTTGTTGGATCAATGCAAGCCTATTTTATTTTTTTGTGTCCTAACACCATAGGGATGACCATTAGTTCTTAAATTTGACCATTCAATACACATATGAGGTCTGCTTTTCATCATGCACAACCTCTTAGATTTCATCAAGTTCCCAATGGAACTAGGGGTATACACTACCCTTAGTCTACCTCTTAGATTTCAGCAAGCGCCCAATGGAACTAGGGGTATACACTACCACTTGCACACACCTTTTGTTGTGGCTTCTAAGGTGCTTGCCCACCAAGGTGCTTACCCTTCTTTACCTCTTGCGAGGCTGTGGCTTCTAAGGTTGCTTGCCCTAAGAGACCAAGGTGCTTACCCTTGACCTCTTTCGAGGCTGTGGCTTCTATGGTTTGCTTTATCTCTAGCCTCTTATCAAGATTGTGGCATGGGCTTTTACCTGTTGAAGTTCTTTTTTGTAGCCACCTTCACTTTTGCTTGTAGTCAAGTGAGCGGATGCAAGGAAATTACCAAGATACGGCTGTGTTGCTCACTTGGTAGATTAAGTCCTTTTTAAAGTGCAAGGCTTGTGTTGTGGAAGGTGTTGCAGCTCGTGATGGGCATTCTTTGTAAACTTGTTTGGTTCCACACTTGGTCACACATAAGTTTCAATGTATCCACGGGTATGGGTATGCAAGAGTGCGTGTTTGGGTACTTTCCCACTCTATGTGGGCTTGGCAATGGAAGCACTATGGTGGGGCCGTTTTCCTACATTGTCTGGAGTTCCCTCCCCTTTTAATGTTCATGTTTGAAACACTAAAAATGGCTTTGCATGTGGAGTTTCTTATTTTTTGAGGGTTTCTAGAATTTGTACTCCCCTCTTGTGGTTCACTAGTTGTTATATATTGATTTCAATCACTTCTTGCAATAAACACGGGATGTCAAGGTTAAGTAGGACAATTGTGTGTTGGGAAACCCTAAGATTCTTTTTTGTTGGCTATTCCCATTGGCATGGGTCAATGCTAAGCTCTTATTTTTGTTAAGGGTGGCACACGGAGTGTTAGTAGCTAACTTGGAGGAGAACTAAGTAGTGAGGGTCACATGTAAGTAATACGTTGGAGAGGACGTTGTGAGATGTCATGGCCCTGTCCAATAAATCATTTGGACCACAAGATAACCTCACAAGAAGAAAAACTCAAAAGTTCAGTTGATGTGAAAGACCAATCAAAGTTCATGACCATAAGTATCTCAAGTTCTTCACGTCCAAAAAAGGTAGGTGAAAAGCAATGTGAATCATATGAAGGCCTTCATAATGATCAAGTGCATCAAAAAATCAACTTAGAAGCAGGAAATTCAAAAGTTTCGATGTGGAAAAATAGTAAATATTTAGCTGTATGAGTATCTCATTTTTTCATGCCCAAAAAAGTGCTACAAAACTTGAAAACTCAAATTGCATAATAACAAATATAGAGAAAAATATTGTATTACTAAAGGACTGAAGTGATACAATAGATGGAAAAGCCCTAGATCCATGTGCTCCTCTAAAGGGAGCTTTGATGGTTGATAGAAGCTGATGAGATAGAGGTTGTATACCAGTAGAAGGCTAGGGAGTAAACTCATAGTGCGACAAAGGTTGTATGCTAGTAGAAGCTAGGGAGTAAACTCATAGCGACACAAAAGTTGTGTGCTAGTAGAAGCTAGGGAGGAAACTCATAGTAGCGAGACAAAGGTTATATGCTAGTAGAAGCTAGGGAGGAAACTCATAGTATTGAATGATGAGCTGTGTGGAGAAAGGGGATGGTCGTGTATTAATATAGGCATGGGCATCTATGATCGTGACCGTGTAGGTCTGTGATCATAGTCGATGTAGGTCTGCGATGTCGGGTGCCTGGGCTACTTAACCATGGCTACTCCTCATAATGGGGGCCATACAAACATGAGCTAGTTGATTGATGCCTAAACAAAACAATATGTGATTGAAGCTTTGATATCCAACCTCTTCAACTCTCATAGCCCATGGATGACTGCTAAATGTCCAAAAAAGCAAAACCAAGTGTTGAAGAGAAAGCAGAGAGATGAAGTTTTCACATGGAGGACACATGGGCACACCTTAAACCCTTTTAGCCCATGCATGACAACTGCATTATTCACAAGGGCTGTGGATTTTACAAGAAAATCTTGTATACTTAGGCACTCTTGATAGCTAGCACCCATATATCTCTAGATTGGGAGGGGGAGATTGTGTGGGGAAAATCCTTGTCCATGGTACAATCCACCCATCGCCTGGATCCTCAATTTGTAGAAACCTGTAATGATTTAAAGTAAACAACTCTTTCCTAGTCTCCATTTGGACCATTTTCCTCTTCTTCGACTACCTTCACCATCACAACAAGCACCTCACCACCAAAGATCAACAAGTAATGACAAAGTAGCCCAGTCTTTAGTTTCACCATGAGATTCGAAACTATACCTTGTTGTGGAAAATAATTCAAGACCACTATTTGGTCATTATCAATCAAAAGTAGGTGGTCTTGACGCATGAATCTTCCAAGCAAGCCATGGGCTCACTTTCCTTTCACATGGGCCCAACCCACTCATTACCAAACAAAGGGGTGCGTGTCGTAATCACGTACAAGCCTAGAGTCTCTCATGTACAAGAATCTGTGTTTGTGTGTTGAAAATCCATAATAAAAAAGGATTGTATGAAGCTTAACCCATAGTTTAACTTTGGTTTAACTTTGACATCCTAAAAGTTTTCCATTGGTTTATTTGTCATGTTGTTAGCTAGTTTAACCATGATGTTGTGTCATCAGGGGTGGTTTTCCCTAGGTCGCCAACAATGTTGTGAGATAACATTGACACCAAACCACCATCTAAGGTTGGGGAGACCTTTTTCCTTTTGTACACAACATTCATATCCTCTCCCTCAAAGTAGTGTCCCAACTTGTTTACTGGTATTTTGGGTGTTCATGGCACAGGTTGGCTTCAAAATGAGAACTTGAGTCTAATTAGGGAAACTCAATGGGTTCTTTGACATGTGCATGGAGGTTCTCATCCATCCAATATTCTTTAAGGTCTTTCTAGACATAGGGATTACCTTGCAAAAGAGAGAGAGCCTATGGGGATGCACATTTTTGAGGACAAGATGGATGTGAGGCTTGCAATGTCAAGGGGTTGATACTCATGTTCACTGGTGGGGTTGTTCCTAAGATTATGTCCAATTAGGGGATCACATATCTAATCACCAATCATATGAGAATATACTATATGTTGCTACACCATGGTGGGCATTCCCTTGGATTTCTCATCAATAGCATCAAGTGATTTTTCATGTAGCTCATCATGTTGTGAAGGTAAGGCTCCAAGTCCTTTTGCTAGGTGATTTCTTTAACATTCAAAAAATTTCTCTAAGGGGTTGTTTTCTAATTTAGATTCAACCAAACGATGGCTTGGGTGTTGATTGTAAGGTGGGTTGTAGTGGTGGTCTAGATGTGTGCGTTCATATTCCACCACCACTTTCTCAGCACATGGTTTAGTTCAACTTAGACCTCTTTGACCAACTCTCATGCCTTCTCAATGGAATAATTCTCCAACACTTACTTGGGGTACTACTTTGGGTCTTCTAAGATGTGTGGTTGGTCCATTGGGTCCTTTTCTTTATCAAGCCTAAATTCATGTTTAGATTTTGTGAGATCACTCTCATAGATGACCAAGATGAAGATGCTTCTTCATCTTGGTCACTCTCACAAATGACCAAGATGAAGATGCTTCTTCATCCGATGGTAATTTATTTTTCACTCTTGCATGTGTGCTTGGAAAGACAAGTTTTTTCTCTTCTTATGGCAAATTTGTCACTCAAAAATGACATTGAGCACCTTGAAGCCCCTCAAAATTGACGACCTTAAAGCCCCTCGGGGCCCTTCTCAAGCCATTTTAACCTTCACATAAGGGCTTTTGAAAATTTACCTTGCAAAAGAAATACTATTATGATAAAAGCTTTTCCCAATGAGGGGTAAGATTTTTTAAGATTTTAGGCTCAAATGTTTATGCAAAGCAACAAGTAGGCCAACGCATTGCTATGGCTTGCACTAAAAGGTCTTGACCCACTTTAGAGTGTAATCACTTCAATTTGTTTGACTAAAATTACCATGTTTCACTATGAATTTCACCTCTTTTTGCCTATGTTTACAATCACGTTTTGAGCTCATTTTCTCACCACATGTGGCCATATATGAGGCCCATAATTTTGAAGAAGTGTAAGGCTAAAGCTTAGGAGCTCACCAAATGTGATGTGCTCCTTTGCTCACCAAATTTGGCAATATATGAGGCCCATAATTTTGCACAAGTATAAGGCTAAAGTTTACCTTTGATAGTCTCTAATAGCACACAATAATTGTGATTGGCTAAAGTTCACATTTGATAGTCTGTAATAGCACACATCAATTGTGTTTGGCTAAAATTTACCTTTGATAGTCTCTAATAGCACACACCAATTGTGTTTGGCTAAAGTTTACCTTTGATATTCTCTAATAGCACACACCAATTGTGTTTGGCTTTGATAGCTCTCCAATAGGATTGGCGAACTGTGAGTAATGATGCCCACAAGACACCCTATTTTTAACTCTAAAAACTTACCTATTTTCCCTAATTTGAGGAGCTTACTTCTCTCTTCATACATAACCAATGGGACCACTTAAGTGCTAAAAAATGAAAGGTATATAGATAGAATATTACCCTAGGCTTAATCAATATTCGAGTTTAGAAAGTGGCTAGCTCTAATACCATAATGACATTTAAGGTGGTGTGAAAAGGTGGTGTGCATTCATTGTGACCACACATAATTATGGTATGAATCTCATGCTTAACCTTACTATGTAAGGTGATATAACATATTATATCTAAACTATTACACTATCTTCTACTAAAACATGCATGTGTGTGTGTAATGGCTTTGCCACACTTATAATTGTTTGAATATCTAGTCGACGAATCCTTCCCAAGAGAAAGGGTAGAAAAAAACTCTTTCATAAATCAAATAAATGACAAAGATTTTTTTGGAAATCCTTCAATACAAAAAGCAAAATGTTCACTATGGTATCAAAGTGGGTTCCCATGCAACTTCACCTTTTCTTTCTCATTCCCTCTGCTATCATAGCACACTGCCTTAAGGTCCACTCCTTCCATGCTTAGCCTCATTGACAAGAGGGTGGTGATTTGCATGGCTTCCAAAGTGTATTTGTGAACCCTCGAATCAGATTGAGTGGAAAGACTACCTCATCTTGCACACAAACCCTATGTCTAGTTGTAACTACAGTAAATCGTTGCCCATGCTAAAGTATGAGTCACTCTTATTAGTAACCTTTACTATATGTTACTTTTTTCAAGGTCTATGTTTGTTGATACTCCACCCTTATATTATATTATCAAGGCATAGGCTAGGTCATACTTGTACACAGCCCAGCCAGTAGGGCATTCCTATATCCACATGAGATGGTTTCCTAGGAGGCAAGATGGTTTAGGAACGATGGCTTGGAATAGATAGGCTACATGCTACATTGGACCATTATCCCTTGACTATTGTACTGCTAAACCGTTATCCTGTAATGGTCCATCTATAGAGTAGGTAGACTATCCTGTACTGCTCCATCTATAGACTTCACTCTTGGAAGAAGTGGACAACCTATCTTTACATTGAACGGCCCGAACGGGGCCAAAGAAGTGGACAACATATCTTTACATTGAACGGCCCGAACGGGGCCCAAGAAGAACCCAGATGGCTATTGGAGGTGGGAAAACTATATCGCACTTTTTGCCTTGCATCATATACATACCTATATAGATACATAGCTAGCCCCTTCATCATATATATGCCTATATAGATATGCAGCTAGTTCCCTCTCCATAGCACTGTGAGTTTACTCCTTAGCTTCCACCAGCATACTAGCATACAACCTTCACCTTAGTAGTTCTAGATGATTAGCCACCATCAAAGCTCCCTTCAAAGGAGAACATGGGTGTGGGGGGCTTTGCCATATATTTTATATCACTTCAACAATACAATATTCTTCCCAATTTCTCTTATTGTGCAATTTGAGTTTTAAATTTTGTGTTGTGATGATAGATGCTACTTCATGTGATTGTGCAATTTGAGTTTTAAATTTTATGCTGTGAAAGATGCTACTTTATGTGATTGTTCTTTTTATACACCACACATTATATATATATATATATAACTTCTTTACTAGTTGTTGTCCCTTAGAAGAAATAGCGTCTTCCATACCCCACCACCACCATTTTGTGTTAGTGAAAATCTTAACGGCTCTAATTATCCTTTCTAGAAGTTTAATCTCAAGGCTATCCTACACGATCATTAGTGTTGATATTCACCCTCTACTAATGAGGGATGCACACAACTGTCAAGATGTTAAGCTTAACATGAGCTGACACTCATCACATGCCTGGTGACCATTCTACATTTACACCACACTGACATGATGGATATTCGCTAGTGATTCTACAACTAGACTACACCTACCTAGTCCAATTGAGTTATGGCATACTTATCTTGTTAGCTCACCTACGTTGCGTGTTCACATTATGGATCACTTGTACATGTACTTCTAGTACTTATGTTGGTTTTCACTTATCTTTTGTAGCCTTCTTTTGAGAGCAAGAAGAAGAAGAAGATTTTATCCTTCCATCTTTGTGAGTGTGTTATTCATCGCGTTGTTGTGAGAGTGTGTATGTGCTCGTAAGAGCTCAAGAGCTCTCTCTCTCTCTCTCTCCCTCCCAATATTTCATGGTATCAGAGCATGGTTCAAGCTAAGGAGCTGAGCAGCAAGCAAAGGAAGCTATGAAGGCAAATGAAGTGGTACACGGGTAAGAGTATCATCATCTCTTCCCCTTCTTGTTTAGATACGACACCCCTTAAGTAGTTCTTAGAGCTACACATCTCTAATCGATGATTTGTGTTCATAGGCATGGAGGTGCTTGTGTGGTGCTGCACAGTACTTTGTACTATGTTTTTGTGTCTAGATTCACATTTCGGGCCTGTTTCAGCCTCTGTTTGGCCACTGTAAGTTGTTTTTGGGAACTTATGGAAAGTTTTGGTTTGGAATTGTTTGTTTCTGAACTTTGGCTATTGCAATGTAGCGGTGCATTTTGGGTATCTAGACAAAGATCACACATGTATCATTGATTGTGGGTGTATGTACATGTACTCGGTCACGTACTGTGACATATAAGTTGTGAAGAAGTACCGCTAAAATAGGAGCCACAACACATATTACTGTGTTGCAAGTTGCACACAAAAATTATCTGTTTATAAATTATATTGTGACATACAGGTTGTGAAGAAGTACCGCTAAAATAGGATCCACAACACATACTATATTGCAAGTTGCATAAGTATGCATTGAAGATTAAGGGTATTATTGAATCTATTGGATCTATTAATGTGTCAGTGGACGACGATGACTTGGTGGAGCATCTATTTGAATGGGCTTGACAAAGAATATAAGCCATTCAAGACCTCTACTAAGAGAGAATGTTTGTAACTTTCGGGATTTAGTGTCTATGTTAATCATAGAAGAGAAGTCTTTGGGTGACGGCTTTCTCCCAAAGTAAGAACACTCAGAATAGATCTTTAACTTAAATTCAGGTAGAGGTAGAGATAGAGGTCATGGTCTAGGCAAAGGTGGCAGTTGTTTTGGAAGTTAGAATTATGGACAGCAGTAGTCCAATGATTTACAGTAGCAACAAACACACACAGGTGAAAGAGGGCAGTTTCAACGCAGGGGGAGCCAGAGAGGCCGAGGCAATTGACAAAGACAAGAATCGGGATTAGGTTTAAAGGATTGCTTTTATAATGGCAAACCAAGTCACTTTTCGCAGTAGAATGTCGCAAGACGCAGAATGACAAAAAGTGATAGGTTGCAGCAAAACAATTGTGTATCTTCAAGTAAGCAAGCTGAAGATAGATGCGAGCAATTATTTGTTATGCATCACATGTTAATTTCGATGACTGCAGATGTATCCACAAATGCTGATGATGTATGGTCTGTGGATTCGGGAGCCTCTAACCACATGACTTATCATGGGGTGAGTGGTTTAGAGATGCCAAAAATCTTGAAAAACTAGGTTATGTAGAGATGGGGGATGACATGACTCATCCTATTGCTCACATTGGGAATGTGCCATTGGATATGCAAGATGGGGTACTTGGCTGATGTACTTCATGTGCTTAATATAACAAAGAATTTGGTTTCTATTGGATAGATGGTTGAGCATGGTTTATAGTAGGTACGCTTTAACCTTGAGGGATGCTATGTTGAGGACTTCATCTGGTTGCAAAGGGCAAAAGAATAGGTAGAATGTTTACTTTGGATGTAAGCATCCTTGAGGTGAAAGCTACTATGTTTGCACAAGTGCAAGTATTGTGAGCGGTGTTGTGCTGATATAGATGTGTGGTATGTATGTATTGGCCATGTAATGATTGAAGTCTATGGAGACTTCATAAATTGTTATAGGTTTACCAAAATTTAAGGTGGATCGAATGCATAAAGTATGTGAAGCATGCCAGTTTGGAAAAAAGCAAACAAAAAATATATTTTCACATGATAGGAATGTAAGTAAGAGAGCACTTGATGTGGTGCACTCAGATGTATGGGGCCAACAATGCCGGCATCAATGGGAGGTTGTCGCGTTACTATGTATCTTTCAGTGATGACCACACAAGGAAGGAAGGTGTGGGTCTATTTCATGAAAAAGAAAAATGAAGTGTTTACTCACTTTTAAAATTTCAAAATGTTGGTTGAAAATTAAATAGGTTTGCAAGTTAAGTGCCTAAGGTCAGATGGAGGGGGAGAGTACTTCTCCAATGATTTCAATGAGTAATTAGAAAGCATGGAATTCACATGCATGTACACTCCACAACAAAATGGTGTTGCTGAGAGGAAGAATAGGCACATTGCAATGGTTTCTCATGTATTGATGGCTGAGAAGAGCATGCCTCACCACCATTATTGGACTGAAGTAGTTGCGACTGCAGTTTACATTATGAACAAGGTCCCCCCACAACAATAGCGATAGTGTATGGTGTGACTCCAAAGGAGAAGTATACTAGAAAAAAACTAGATTTGTTTCCAAAAAGTGATTTATGTCATGAACCATTTCTGCAACTTCACGGCCTAAGGGTTCACGTCCTAGGAGCTCGCGTTGAAAAAAAAATGAAACTTAATTTTTTCATAAAGTCTGGTTCACGGTGTGAACCGTTAAGGGTTCATAGCGTGAGACCCTTGGTTCACGTGACCAAAAAAATAAATAAATTATAAAACCCATGAAGTCCCCTTCATGACGTGAACTGCTAGTTCATGACATGAAACCGTCGGCCAAAATTTTTTTTAAAAAAATGATTCACGTTGTGAACCATTTCTGCAACTTCACGGTCTAAGGGTTCATGCTATAGGAGCCCACACATTAAAAATAAAAATAAAAAATTTTTGTGCAGTCTGGTTGATGGCGCAAACCGGTAAGAGGGTTCACGGCATGAGACCCTTCGTTCACATGACCAAAATAAATAAATAAATTTAATTTTTTTGTAAACTCAGGTTCATGGAGTGAACTATTTAGGGTTCACACCATGAGACCCTTCGTTCACGGGACCAAAAAAAAAAAAGCAAAAAATGGTTCATGTCGTGAACCATTTTTGCAACTTCACGGCCTAAGGGTTCATGCCCTAAGAGCCCACATCGAAAAAAAATGGTTCATGTTGTGAACCATTTCTACAACTTCATGACCTAAGGATTCACGCCCTAGGAACCCGAGTCGAAAGAAAAAAAAAGGGTTCATGCGACCAATGTTTTTAATTTTTTTTTGTGAAGTCCGATTCACGGCGTGAGACCCTTCGTTCGCACGCAACATAAAAAAATGAATTTATTTTTTTCGTGAAGTCTGGTTCATGGCATGAGACCCTTCAATCACGCGGCCAAAGAAAAAACAAATTTTATAAAATCCGTGAAGTCCGCTTCATGGCTTGAACTGCACCCTGCTAGTTCACGACATGAAAGTGGGTCCGTCTCGAGAAAAAAAAATCTGAAAAATGATTCACATCGTGAACCATTTTTGTAACTTCACAGCCTAAGGGTTCACGTCCTAGGAGCTCACGCTGAAAAAAATAATTGAATTTAATTTTCTCATGAAGTCCGGTTCATGGTGTGAACCATTAGGGGTTCACGGTGTGAGACCCTTTGTTCACGCGACCCAAATTTTATATATATATAAAATTTCATGACGCGAACTGCACCCTGCTAGTTCACGACGTGAAAAGGGTCTATCGACCAAAAATAAATAAAATCCAAAAAATGGTTCACATCGTGAACCATTTCTACAACTTCACGGGGCCAACGATTCCTTCGTTCATGCGACCAATTTTTTTTAAATTTAATTTTTTCGTGAAGTCCAGTTCACGGTGGCGTGAAACGTTAAGGGTTCACGGCGTGAGACCCTTCATTCAAGTGACGCCGAAAAAAAAATTTAAAAAAATCAAATTTAATTTTTTCGTGAAGTCCGCGGCTCAGGACGTGAGACCCTTTGTTTATGACACGACCAAAAAATAAAAAACAATATAAAATCTGTGAAGTCCGCTTAATGGTGTAAATTGCACCCTGATAGGTCACGACATGAAAGGGGGTCCGTCAGCCAAAAAGAAAATTTCAAAAAATGATTCAGTCGTGAACCGTTTTTGTAACTTCATGGCCTAAGTAATCAAGCTCTAGGAGCCCGCGCCGAAAAAAATATAAAATAAATTTTTTCGTGAAGTTTCGGTTTTTGACATAAACCATTAAGGATTCACAATGTGAGACCCTTCGTTCTTGCAACATTAAAGAATTTTTTTTATATAAAATCCGTGAAGCCCGGTTAACGGCGTGAACTGCACCCTGCTAGTTCACGATGTGAAAGGGGGTCTGTCGCCCCAAAAAAATAAAAATCCAAAAAATGATTCACGTCGTCAACCATTTCTTCAATCCCACGGGCTAAGGGTTCATGCCCTAAGAGCCTCCGTTGAAAAAATAAAATCAAATTTAACTTTTTCATGAAGTTCAGTTATCCTTCGTTCATGCAGCAATTTTTTTTAAAAATAAAATCCGTGAAGTCCTCTTCACTCACGGCGTGAACTACACCCTACTAGTTCATGATGTGAAAGGGGGTCCGTCGGCCCAAAATAAAAAATAAAAAAATGATTCACATCGTGAACCATTTCTGCACTTCACGGCCTAAGGGTTCACACCCTAAAAACTCACGATGTAAACTGCACCTTACTAGTTCAAGACGTGAAAGGGGGGTTCGTCCGTTAAAAAAAATAAAAAAAAATCCAAAAAGCGATTCACGTCTCGTGAACCATTTCTACAACTTTGCGGCCGAAGGGTTCACGTCCTAGGAGTTTGCGCGTTGAAGAAAAATCAAACTTAATTATTCCGTGAAGTCTGGTTCACGGCTTGAACCGTTAAGGGTTCACAGCGTGAGACCCTTGGTTCACGCAACCAAAAAAATAAATAAATTATAAAATCCATGGTCCCCTTCACGGCTTGAACTGCACCCTGCTAGTTTACGATGTGAAAGTGGGTCCGTCGACCAAAAAAATAATTAAAAAAATCAAAAAATGATTCATGTTGTGTACCATTTTTACAACTTTACAGTCTAACGGTTCACGCTATAGGAGCTCGCACATTTAAAAAAATTGAATTTAATTTTTATGTGAAGTCTAATTGATGGCACGAAGTCTAATTGATGGCACGAACCTTTAAGGATTCATGACGTGAGACTCTTTGTTCACACGACCAAAAAAAATGAATTTAATTTTTCCGTGAAGTCCAATTCACAGCGTGAACCGTTTAGGGTTTAGAGCGTGAGACCCTTCGTTCATGCGGCCAAAAAAAAAATCATAAAATAATTCACGTCGTGAATTATTTCTGCAACTTCATGGCCTAAGGGTTTACACCCTAGGAGCCCTCGTCGAAAAAAACAAAATCCCAAAAATGGTTCACGTCATGAACCATTTCTACAATTTCACGGCCTGAGGGTTCATGCCCTAGGAGCCCACGCCGAAAGAAAAAATAAATTGAATTTAATTTTTTTGTGAAGTCCACGGAGTTCACGGCATGAACCATTAAGGGTGAACAGCGTGAGACTCTTCGTTCACGTGATCAATTTTTTTAAATTTTTTTCGTGAAGTCCGTAAATCAAATTTAATTTTTTTGTGAAGTCCGGTTCATGGCATGAGACCCTTCGTGTTCATGACCCAAAAAAAGTAAATTATAAAATCCATGAAGTCCGTTTCACGGCATGAACTGCACCCTGCTAGTTCACGATGTGAAAGGGTCTATCGGTGCAAAAAATAATAATCCAAAAAATGATTCACGTCGTGAACCATTTCTACAACTTCACGGGGCAAAAGGGTTCACGTCCTAGGAGCCTACGTCAAAAATATAATTTTTCCGTGAAGTCCTGTTCACGATGTGAATCGTTAAGGGTTCACAGCATGAGACCCTTCATTCACATGATAAAAAAATTAAATAAATTATAAAATCTGTGAAGTCCGCTATACGGCGTAAACTGCACCTTGCTAGTTCACGACGTGAAAGGGGATCCTTCGGCCAAAAAAATAAATAAATCCAAAAAGTGATTCACATCGTGAACCATTTCTGTAACTTTCCTAATGGTTCACGTCCCAGGAGCTCGCGCGTGCTTTAAAAAAAATCAAACTTAATTTTTTCGTGAAGTCTAGTTCATGGCGTGAACCGTTAAGGGTTCACAGCATGAGACCCTTCCTTGGTTCATGCGACCAAAAAAATAAACAAATTATAAAATCCGTAAAGTCCCCGGTGTGAACTACGCCTTGCTAGTTCACGATATGAAAGGGGATCTGTCGGCCAAAAAAAAATGAAAAATGATTCACGTCATGAACCATTTCTGCAACTTGACGGTCTAAGGGTTCACCCTATAGGAGCCGGCACATTAAAAAAAAATCAAATTTAATTTTTTCCCGAAGTCTGGTTGATGGCACAAACCGTTAAGAGTTCACGGCATGAGACCTTTCATTCACACACGATAAAAAAAAATTAAATTTGTTTTTTCTGTGAAGTTCGGTTCATGGCGTGAACCGTTCAGGGTTCAAAGCATGAGACCCTTTGTTTACGCTACCAAAAAAAATTTCAAAAATGGTTCATGTCGTGAACCATTTTTGCAGCTTCATGGCCTAAGGATTCACGCCGTAGGAGCCCGCGTGTCAAAAAAAATAAATCCCAAAAATGGTTCATGTCATGAACCATTTTTGCAACTTCATGACATGAGGGTTCACGCTCTAGGAGCCCGCGTCGAAAGAAAAAAATAAATTGAATTAAACGTTTCTATGAAGTTTGGTTCACGGCATGAACCATTAAGGGTTTACGGCATTAGACCCTTTGTTTACGCGACTAATTTTTTTAAAATTTTTCAGTGAAGTCCGGTTCATAGCGTGAACCATAAAGGGTACACAGTGTGAGACCTTTCATTCACACGACCAAAAGAAATCGAATTTAATTTTTCTGTGAAGTTGAGTTCACGACGTGAGACCCTTTGTTAACGTGAAAAAAAAACAAAATTTAAAAAATCCGTGAAGTCCGCTTTATGGCGTGAATTGCACCCTGTTAGTTCACGACGTGAAAGTGGGTCTGTTGGTTTTAAAAAAAAGATTTCCGTGAAGTTCGATTCATGGCATGAACCGTTAGGAGTTCACGGTATAAGACCCTTCGTTCACGACGCGACCCAAAAGAAATAAAATTTATAAAATTTCACGACGTGAACTGCACCCTGCTAGTTCACGACGTGAAAAGGGTCCGTCAACCAAAAAAAAAATCCGAAAAATGTTCTACAACTTTATGGCAAATGGATCCTTCGTTCATGATGCGACCAAATTTTCTTTGCAATTTAATTTTTCCATGAAGTCCAGTTGTTCACGGCGTGAACCGTTAAGAGTTCACGGCATGAGACCCTTCGTTCAAGAAGCGACGTCAGAAGAAAAATTAAAAAAAATAATTTTTCCGTGAAGTCTGGTTCACGACGTGAACCGTTAAGGGTTCACGGCATGAGACACTTCATTCAGGCAACCAAAAAATAAAAAATATATAAAATCTGTGAAGTCTGCTTCACCGCATAAACTACATCCTCCTAGGTCTAGAAGTGAAAGGGGGTCCGACGGTTAAAAAAAATCTAAAAAATGATTCACGTCGTAAACTATTTTTGTAAATTTTAAGGCCTAAGTAATCACGCTGTAGTAGCCCGCGCGCACTGAAAAAAATAATAATTTAATTTTTATGTTATGTCCAACATGAACCGTTAAGGGTTCACGAGACGTGAGACCATTCAGGCAACACAAAAGAAAAACAAAATTTATAAAATCAGTGAAGTCCGCTTTACGGCGTGAACTGCACCCTGCTAGTTTACTACATGAGGAGGTCTGTTGCCCAAAAAAAAAAAATCCAAAAATTGATTCATGTCATCAACCATTTTTGCAGCCTCATGGGCTAAGGGTTCACGCCCTCAAGGAGCCCGCGTCAAAAAAATAAAATCGAATTTAACTTTTTCATGAAGTCCAATTCACAGTGTGAGACCCTTCGTTCATGCAGCCAAAACAAAAATTATAAATCTGTGCAGTCCTCCGCTTCACGGCGTGAACTGTACCTTACTAGTTCACGATGTGAAAAGGGAGTCCATCGGCCCCAAAAAAAAATAAAAAAATGATTCACGTCATGAACCATTTTTGCAACTAAACGGCCTAAGGGTTCACATCCTAGGAGCTTGTGTCGAAAAAAAAAACGAATTTAATTTTTTCGTGAAGTCTGGTTCACGACATTAACCATTAAGGGTTCATGGCATGAGACCCTTCGTTCACGCGACAAAAAAATAAAAATAAAAAACAAAATCTGTGAAGTCTACTTCAGGGCATGAACTGCATCCTGCTAGTTCACGACGTGAAAGGGGGTCCATCGGCAAAAAAAACAAAATTTGAAAAATGATTCACATGATGAACCATTTATGCAACTTCATGGCTTAAGGCTTTATGCCTTAGGAGCCCGTGCCAAAAAATAATAATAATAATTGATTTTTTTTCGTGAAATCTGGTTTATGGCGTGAACCGTTAAGGGTTCACGACGTGAGACTCTTCGTTCACGCGACCCAAAAAAATAAATAAATTATAAAATCCATGAAGTGCGCTTCATGGCATGAACCACACCCTGCTAGTTCACGATGTGAAAGGGGGTCGGTCGGCGTAAAGAAAAATAATCCAAAAAATGATTCACGTCGTGAACCATTTTTGTAACTTCACGGCCAAAGGGTACACATCGTCCTCGGAGCCTGCGTCAAAAATATAATTTTTCTGTGAAGTCCTGTTTACGACATTAGACCTTTTGTTCACGCGATTAAGATTTTTTTTAAATAAAATCTGTGAAGTCCGCTTTACGGCGTAAACTACACCTTGCTAGTTCACGACGTGAAAGGAGGTCCGTCGGCCAAACAATAAATAAATCAAAAAAGTGATTCACGTTGTGAACCAGTTATGCAACTTCACGGCCTAAGGATTCACGTCCTAGGAGCTCGTGCTAAAAAAAATCAAACTTAATTTTTCTGTGAAGTCTGGTTCACGGTGTGAACCGTTTAAGGCTTCACAGTGTGAGACCCTTGGTTCATGTAAGCAAATAAATAAATAAATTATAAAATCAGTGAAGTCCCCTTTACGCGTGAACTGTACCCTGCTAGTTCACAACCCGAAAGGGGGTCCGCGTCTTTGGCCAAAAAAAATAAAAAAAAATGATTCACGTTGTGAACCATTTCTAAAACTTCACGATCTAAGGGTTCACGCTATAGGAGCTCGCACATTTTAAAAAAAAATTGAATTTAATTTTTCCATGAAGTCTGGTTGATGGCGCGAACTGTTAAGGGTTCACGGCATGAGACACTTTGTTCACACGACCAAAAAAAATTATATTTTTAATTTTTTTGTGAAGTCCAGTTCACAACGTGAATCCTTCAGGGTTCACAACGTGAGTCCTTCAAGGTTCACAACGTGAGACCCTTCGTTCATGTAACCAAAAAAATTAAAAATTGTTCAAGTCTTGAACCATTTCTACAACTTCATAGCCTTAAGGATTCATGCCCTAGGAGTCCGTATTCGAAAATAAAAAATAAAAAATGGTTTACGTCGTGAACCATTTCTGCAACTTCACGACTTGAGGGTTCACGCCCTAGGAGCCCGTGCCGAAAGAAAAAAATAAATTGAATTAAATTTTTTCGTGAAGTTCGGTTCACGGCGTGAGACCCTTCATTCACCTTACCAATGTGGGTTCACGGCATGAGACCCGTCGTTCAAACGATATCGAAAAAAATAAAAAAAATAAATTTAATTTTTTCGTGAAGCGATTCACGGCGTGAGACCTTTCGTTCATGCTTATAAAAAAAATTCTAAGGGGGGGGGGCGATTTTCCCCCAACGACTACTGCGCACCCTCCCCGGCGTGCGCACCGAACACTGAGAGAGAGGGAGAAGGATCTCCCTCTCCACTCTCCTAGGCTCTCCTTCTTCTCCAAATTTTTCATCTCTCTCACCACCCCTCCTCAGTTATATCACAGAAAGGATTAACAACTGATTAAATTACCTTAATCATAATAAAAATTTAATCATGATTAAAAATTAATCAATTTGTGCCTAAGAGGTGTTCACACGGGCAGAAGGAAAATAGAAGAGAATTTAGATTTGAGAGGCGAAGAGGATCCCACGCACACGGGAGAGCATTCCATGCGTCAATTGACTGCCCCACACTGCTTTTCAGCAAAAATTCACTGAAAATCGAAAGCATACCCGCGAAAAATCCACAAAATGCATTAAAAATACATTTTTTTCCATAAAAATGCTTTAAAATTTTCTTTAAAAATAGGAAAAATTCCTTAAAATTATAGAAATTTAGGAAATTCATTCTACCAAAAATATCCATAGTGAAATATATGGTATTTTGGTAAGAATTTCCATTAATGCTCTGATACTACTATTTAAACCCTAAGATCTCTCTAGAATACTGTTATGCATAAACATGCATAAATCAGGCATAAATTCATCCACCCAACCACCCCCGAGCCCAAGGGATGCACACATGAATTATAATGAAATACATCATACCTTTACCTTGATGTCCCATACCATCAAGAGGTATAACTCCAATCCAGTAGCATGTAGCTATAGTGTGAAATGGTAGGTGAGTAGTTATGATCCTCTACACAAGAGAGCATAACATAACCTAACCTCAAGATAACATCAAGAGACCATAGCCTAAGCCTCCCTTGAGTGTAACCCATGCCCCTATTATATACGAGGCCCTCAAGTGACTCTTGACTCTCCATCTCCCATGTGTGACCCTTGGATGCCTGACCCTAACCTTAACCCTTGAGGTTAGTCCTAAGCCATGCTCCATTAGAGCTTGTTCCCATGCTCCCATGCTCACAAGCCTAATGTGGGTTAGCCTCCTAGTATATGCACACATAATGTGCATATAACAGAAGCTAACTAATTGAATCATCTCATGCACGTGATCTATCTCGTCAAAGAAAGAAAAGCTCCTCAAATCTAATTATAAAGTTGCTGACAGATTCACCATCTTCCTGGATCAAGTCTTCCACATCCAACCATGTTACATACTAATCATCAGTAACTTCGAACCTATATATGAGAGCTTCGGATAGAAGCCTCCAGGTGCATTTGATCTCAGCATGTAAGTCTTGTCACCATAAGAGGGCATACTCCTTCAAACCTTATGTAAGGAAGAGTGCTTTCCTCCTATCATCCTCTGCATGTAAGTCTTGCCACCACAAGAGGGCATACTCCTTCAAACCTTATGTAAGGAAGAGTGCTTTCCACCTATCATCCTCCGAGCTACATATGTTGTCACATATTAAACTAATGCATGGACATTCTCATGTCCATCATCATAAAAATACCAAACATTTTCCATGCTCATTAAGGCTTGAGTCAAACCTGAGATGGATTGCCTAAATCAAAGCCTTGTTCTTCCTAAATGGGGGCACCAAAACAATGTGTGATGGTGGCTGGGTGATGGCCTCTATACACCACTAGCAGACACATAAGAAGAGAATGTAAAAGGAATAGAACTAAGGGGCATTCAAATCCTAGCTCCAAGGCACTAAAACATCAAAATAAAGATCTTTCATCCACTCACGATTGACATCGGCCAAGCTCTCAGATTTCTCCAAATAGAAAAAAACTCATCAATGTCTCAATAGCTCTGAGACATGAGCACAACCATAAGAAGAATACATCAAAAAAACTCAAGGATCTCCCTTGGTTAGACTAGACTAAACCAAATCTCTAACAGAAGGGCTACACAAAGAACCCAAGGTCACTCCTCTAGACCAATTCTCTGAACTTCAGCCACCTTTTGCTCTAATCCACCCTAATCCACCCGCATTGAGCTGTCTTCTCCTTTGCTGATTGGATAAAAACTGTAGAAACTCTAGCGTACATACTATTGATAGAACTGCAAGAGTCTGCACTACTGTTATGGTGCTCTCCACTCTCTTTGGTGATCTCTAACCACCGCAAAACTAGAGAGTCTCTTGAAATGAAGTCAATTGCCCCTTGCCTTCTTCCAAAATGTAGTGTGCCTGATTCTTTAGATCTCCCATGCACCTTCTATTTTCAATTTATACATGCGCTCTTATCCATTTAGCCACCATGCCATTTTTCGTCACACTTAGATTGATCACATACCATCATACATACATTTTACTTATGTACACACCATGTTTCGTAGGGGTCATGGATTCACCTCACAACGTTATCGCTCTCATGGAACTCCAAGACTGCCTCACATGGAAGTATACAGATATAAAGGGTGTACCTCCCAAACACACCATTCCCATGGTCGAGGAAGCAAGACCAGTAAAGCAAGGAGCCTACCCTATGAACCCCAAATACTCCAAGATGGTCAAGGAAGAAATCGAATAACTTATAAATGCCGAATTCATCTACAAGATAGAGCACACGGAATGGGTTTCTCCCATAGTGATAGTACCCTTAAAAAGGTCAATGCCACCATGATATGTCTCATGATCAGATGTAGGGATGTCCTTTGCACTGAGTTTCACATATGGAGGCAATGGAACTTCG
>NC_141085.1:21793029-21798029 GCF_041138505.1 Cibotium barometz
AAGGACCGCAATATCTAGGAGAAAGTTTATCACACTTTCCCGTTTGCATGGTTGCTGACTGCGCATGAACTTTCCTTCTGCAAAGGTCACTTGTCTGCGTCCTTTATCGGCAAATGTTTTAGCGCGATCCTGTGCGCTATGAATGCTCTCGCGTACAGCTTTGAGCATATCATTCATATCTTCAAGGAAATCCTTGACAGATTGAATCTTCTCCTTTTCTAGGCCTACAGCCATTGGAGATCTCGGCTGGAATCCATACATTAACATGAATGGTGTAAATCCAGTCGTCGCTGAATGCTTGGAGTTGTTATAAGCAAACTCCAATATGGGCAAATATTCTTCCCAATTTGATTGCTTCTTCTTACATAAGAACGCAACATATCCTCGAGTATTTGGTTAACTTTTTCAGTTTGACCATCAGACTCCGGATGATCTACCATACTCATACTCAGAGTAGTATCCAATTTTTTGAAGACTTCCCTCCAAAAATGACTGTTGAACTTTCTATCTCTATCCAACACTATATCTGCGGGCAGGCCATATAGCTTGTAGAGATGTTCAATAAAGAGTTTTGCCAACTCTGGCGTTTTAAAAAATTTTTTGTGGTAATAAACTTTGCCAGTTTAATTCACCTGTCCACTACCACCCACACCGAGTCATTCCTTCGACTCGTCTTGGGTAAACCGGTAATGAAATCCATGGAAATGTTTCCCATTTTCCTTGAGGAATCTCCAGTGAACGGAGTAGTCCTCCAACCTTAAGACGTTCATGTTTATTGACCTGGCACTTACTGCATTTCAACACATAAGTCTGGATGTCCTTAAACAAACTAGGCCAATAAAACTATCTTTTTACTAGTGCATAGGTCTTCTGAATCACAGGGTGACCCGCACTTGGACTATCAAAACTATACCCCGAAGGCTCGGCTAGCCTCTCCGGACTAACTCTCGCCTCGTTACCCGTCGCACCTACGGCTAGTCTCTCCGGACTAGCATTACGTGCCGGCGAGGAAGGTGGGCACGGCTGTGACAAAGTGTGTACGCGTACAGCACGCCAGACCTCTGTAAAGACAGGATCATGCTCACACAAGCCATGATTTGGTATTTCAACCAAAACCCCAAGGCAAATTTCATGCCTTGATTTTGCATCATGTCATTAGCACAGAAGCTAATGTACTGGAGAGCACTCTAGTAGCGCAAGTTGTTAGACTATGCTACTAGATATTTGTAGACTACGCTACCATGTTGCTTCACCAACTTGTTAAAACTTCTCCTTGGAAAGTTCTACGGTTATAGGAGAAATAAACTAGAGCCAATCTAATCATGCATCACAAGGATTAGTTCCAAAGCTGAGAGATACCTCTCTCTTAGAGTAACATCTTTGCACAAGCATATGCTCTAGAATCTTGTTGAGTTTCTAACTACCATCAATCTACGGATGGTTAAACTCCACTCTAACTCAGAGTAAATGTAAGTTTTGAAAATTTCCATTCAAATATAACAATCAAACTTCCTATCTCTTATGCCATACTATATATGCGGAGGCAGATCGTATAGTATGTGGAGATGTTTGATAAAGATTCTTGCACCACTACGGGTGTCTGGAGTTACATCCAATCACTTACAATTCTTTGTTGCTATTACCAGACACATCTTTTCAAGTATTGTCTGGACTCACACAACTATTCCAGTTTATGTGATATTTGAGGATATCCCTCCTTTCCCTCAGAAAGGTTTTTGTCCTCAAAAATTGTACTCTCAAGCGGACTACGCGCTAGTGTCATAGGTCCAAGAACAAATCGAGACCGTGTTTAATAGCATATGTTATATTCTTGAGTCCTTCCAAGAAACTTTTAAACATCTTGCAACGAAGATGTGGTATAGTGTCTACGCACATATGGTGGTACTATTGATAAAATGCTTTGCAACAGATCAGTGGTTTCACACTTGTAACAAAGTGCTTCATTGTTGCATATTATTACCCTTCATAAGCGGTTACACACTTATGAATCATTTGGGTGGGTTGTACCATCTATCAAGAGAAATTCCAAACTACTAATAACCACATTATCAATCCACAGATAATGACTGAGCTTGCTGCTGCGAAGCCATAGGTTGCTAGATAATTGATGGTAATTACACAAGCCCAATGTATCATTACATCATACATTCAATATAAATGCAAACTTCACAGTACTTCGTGATGATAAACTTAGGAATTTCATCCTATCCCTGTTTGGTGTTGGTATGAAGTATAACTATGAGAACATTATTTGCTGCCTCCTCATCATAGCGGCAAAGCTACCTACCCATCATAGGTGGCAATCTCTACCAAGCTATAACCAATGACAAGCAAATAAACGAGTACTTTTGTAAGAACTTCATAACCATATCTCACACCAAACTCATAATCACTACGGATTAAATGCCAGGGTTTGCAAAATTGAATGTTATCTGATAGGTAGAGGGGATCATCAAACTACGGATGACCTCGACAACTCACTAGGACTAGTGATGTGTAACTTTTAAGTTACTCCACTCTCCTTGCTTATTCCATACCATCGAACAAATCGGTCCCTCGATTTGAGCAATGCAACATATTTATGAGTACCTCGATACTCATGTATTGTGGTTCGGTAATTTAAAATGTTGATCTAGAGTATTTTTACTCGAGGATCTTAATTTTATTAGCAGCTATGTATTAGTAGTGAGTAACTACGTACCCACTATCATCACACTAGTAGCTCCATACTAGTCTTTGAGTAACTCCGTACCCAATGGTGTACCTCCCCCGAGTGGGAGTACCATATACAATCATCTATAACAAGATGATTAAGTCACTTGTTGCTAAGAAGTGACTAAACAAATTGACCCCTCCATTGCACATTGCAGTACAATCTCTGGTATTACAACACGAATTTTTGGACGTCCTTATCATAGAGGTCAACTTAAAAACTAGTGCATAGGTCTTGTGGAGTCTCGGCTGACCTAACCACACCACTGCTGGTGACTTCCTACAAAAATGTGGCGCCAAAGTCACCACCTATGTACTTTAACTCCGTAAAGTACATGGTCTTCATCTATCATCTATGGAAAGTTGTAAAACATTCCTGCGATGGATTTTTATCACCCTAAAATTATTGTGCACTATTTTAGTGTGAAGAGCTTTTTTCCTGGGTACCATGGTTCACCCCAAGCTCATCTTTTGCTAAATTCTCCGATTTAACAAAAGATATGTCTGCCTCCGAACACTCCGGTTCAGCCCCAGACTTTGAGTTTACTTCTTAACACTCCGGTTAAGTCAAAACTCACCAGATACAGTAGGATTTACCACTAAGCTCTCCGGCTTAGCCTTCTATCCTAACTCAGCCCTAGTGAATGTACACTATATATGTCGGATCCGATTAACAACAACCAGGCTCATCTGGAGTGAGATACTACTCACTATTGCCATGTAAAACCTTATTAAATCCATGGAATGCTCCACTCATTCCCAAGGGGTCTTATGACTTATAGGGTTTACACGCACATGAACTTTGTAAGCAAAATAGCCGGTCATGCAATATTACAATTGCTTATGTAGGAAAGTAATATATTTCCCAAATTCATATGGTAGCATTTAAAATGTGATCACAATTGCACACTTATGTTGAACATAGGCAAGACTACACTTGCAAAATGCTATAGGGCGTCCCCCATGCATGAAACTGTCCAACCAAACTAGTCTTACTGCTAACCTCTAGATTTAGATCACTCCGGAACTAAATCACTCTGTTAGCACTAGTACACCATCATGGCTTGCTACCTAGAGCTTCTCCAAACTCTATAACTGGGTTTTATCCCAACTCATGGCTATATTTGTAATTGTCAAAGTTCAAATTTTATCTTGCACACTTTATCACTACGGACAAGTGTACATACAACCTGCCAAAGAGTCAATTTACATTGAAAGCCTTGGCGTCCCATTCCACCAAGACTACAATCGATTCCGTGAGAACTTGATGTCCCATACCATCAAATTACCGCCAAACCAATTGATGTGACATATAAAAAGGCTCTTTCCCCTCTCGAAAGATCACCACAAACTCTCAAGCAGTGGGATGTCGACGCATGGCAATAAAAAGAAGAGAAAACCATGCTAGTAAGTTTAAGAACAGTTCTCTTCGATCAAATTGTATAAGGGCATTGAGCATTACATCTCAAGACTATACCCCTTCAGATTTGTTTGTCTAGCAAAACTTTAACTCTAGCAAGACGACGCTCGCAAAAGTGGTAATTGAAATCTGGCGAGGCTACGCTCCCAGAGTCTAACACTAGTTATGTCTAGAGAGTACGTTGCTAATGGGGTCATGTGATCAAGGCTATTAGCAAGTAATCGACAAACGCGACCTCAATCCCAGCTATCTTAAATGCCATTGACCAATTTTAGAAGTCATGACCATGGCAAGACTGCGCTTGCAAAAGTGTCTCTACGGACTACACTTGTTCGTCACAATGGACCACATCCAAGTAGACATTTTTCATTGGGTCTAAGCACATTGGAGCCACGAACTTCTTCTTGTGGACTTTCAACAAGAACAATGTGTCTGATCTGCTCTCATATTACTTTGTGGTAAACCACATGGTTAAACCACTAACAGAGAGAATTTATATCATGTATTTATGTATTATCAACGAATACTTCTCGAACTACGCGAGAACATTACCATCGATTTCCCTCTTGCCACCTTAAAAAAAAATTCTAGTGCACTACGGCACAATGTGGGTATGAGTGCACTTACTACGTGACACCAACATGTGCACGCCATGACATGACGTGTGTGCAAGATTGTCAATGGTTCAGCAGACATGGGCACGCTACGGCACCCTTAGACGTACGTGCACCGCACGAGCAAGTGCGTTATGCCACAAATGGCCAGGGTGCACTACGGCACGACTGTGCCACACTTCTCCCAAAGATTTTACTCCAAGTGTTGGTGGGGGTTATGCAGGCATTGCGCA
>NC_141085.1:21808029-22160529 GCF_041138505.1 Cibotium barometz
CACGGTGACCAGCATCTGTCCAGTGGCGCTAGAGGGAGGTTTGCCCAGCCAATCAGGCTGCATGGTGTGTGAGAGTTGACCAAAAGAAGTGGAAAAGGAGTTGCCACATGGATGATGACATGTAAAATAAGGCTAGAGAGCCTATATCATTGTATGGTTCATTGTGATATGCAGTGTTCGGGACTGTAAAAGTCTGATTTTCACTCATTTGGACAGCCAGGAGAGCATTTATTGCTACTGTACCTGTTGGTACAGATTTGGCACAGCTTTGTGCAAGTTTTGGCATGGCTGTACACTGATTTGAGTGAGGAAAAGGTTCAATTTCAGCTGTTGTACTTGCCGGTACAGGTTTGGTACATCATTGGTGAGCACTTGGTACTGCTGTACAGTACTTTGGAAGGGCAACAGAGCACATTTAAGGTGCTGTCCAAAATCTGCAGCAACCAGATTTTGGCGATTTCATCACATAAAGTGGGAGAAAAGTTGCATTTGTGCTTCCGCAGTGGGAGATAAAGCTTGGGAGAATAACTGTGAGCACTTTGTGTGCTTTTGGTGCAGTGTTTGCACATTTTGCAGGGAGTCAGGCATTGACAGGTTGCATATTGCTATGGCAACCACAGGTGAGAGCTCTTCATTGCTTCACATCAAGAAGCTTGAAGGCTCACATAACTATGATATTTGGCAAACCCAGTGCTATAATGTGTTGCTCCAGAAAAAGCAGCACAAGCCTATCAAAGAAAGGGGTGTAATGCCCGCTTCTCTTACTGCTGAAGAGTGGGAAGATATGGATGAGCTGGCAAGATCTACTATCATGTTGTCTGTGTCAGACTCTTTACTTTTCAGCATTCGTGAAGAGAAGACAGCTTGGGGAATGTGGCAGAGATTGCAGGACTTGTATGCCCAGCAAAGTGCCTCAAGCAAAGTGTATTGGTTGAAGAAACTCATAGGTCTTCAGATGAAGGAAGGGGCATCTATGACAGCCCATCTAAATGAGTTTAATGGTATTGTCAGCCAGGTCATTAATCAAAAGTTGGCAATGGACGATGAGTTCAAAGCCACTTTTCTCTTATGCACTTTGCCAGAGAGTTGGGACACATTCAGGACAACCACTAGCAATTCGCATGCTATGCTGTCATATGCAGATGTTGAGGGTGCTCTTCTTCAAGAAGAGATGAACAGGAAAAACAACTCTGTTGGAAAGTCCAATGCAATGAATGCACGTGGGAGATCCCAACAAAGGGGAAAAACCCAAGAACGGGGAAGGAGCAAGTCTCGCTCCAAAAAGGATTTGGAATGCCATTATTGTGGCAAGAAGGGACACATTAAAAAGCAATGCTACAAATGGAAAAATGATCAAAAGGAAAAGGGAAAAGGCAAAGACAAAGAGAAAGATGAAGCCAAAGATGTAAAGCCAAAGGGCAAAAGTGGAGTCAAGATTGAAGAAATCAATGTGTCACATGCAGGTGGCAGTGAGGATGAGGTCCTATTTACGTCTTCACTTGATGCCCATTCACTTCTTACAGGTGGTCATGGTATGCACTCATGGATCATTGATTCAGGTGCCTCCTTTCATGTCACAGGTTGCAGAGACTTGTTTGTCAGGTATACTGCTAGCAATGAAGGAGTGGTTTATTTGGGTGATAACCATGCATGCAAGATTCTTGGCAGAGGTGATGTGAGGCTTGTATTTTCAGATGGCTCACAGCTTATGCTCCATGATGTCAGGCATGTGCCTGAGATCAAGAAGAATCTGCTTTCTACTGGACAGCTTGATGATGCTGATTATGTTACCACATTTGGTCGTGGAAAGTGGAAGATTAGTAAGGGCTCACTGGTTGTTGCCAGAGGCTCTAAGGTGGACACTCTTTATTTCATGCATGCAGGTGTTTGTCACCATGCTAATGTAAATGCAACCGAGCTGCCGGAAATCTCTATGTGGCATAGCCGGTTGGGACACATGAGTGTCAAAGCAATTGTCTCGTTTGGGTTACTTGCCTTTTCTAAAGTTTTCAAGTTTTCAGTTTTGTGAGCATTGTATATATGGTAGGCAACTACAGTGCCCTCACAAGAAAGCTCTTGGACGGAAAGATGCTCAGTTAGAGCTTGTGCATACAGATGTATGTGAGATGCCTCAGCTTTCTTTGGGAGGGGCAAAATACTTTGTGTCTTTTATAGATGATGCCACACGCAAGGTGTGGGTTTATCCTCTTCGTTTGAAGAGTGATACATTCTCAGTGTTTCAGAAGTTTGTTGCTCATGTTGAGAATCAAACTGGTAAAACACTGAAAGCTTTGCGTTCCGACAATGGTGGAGAGTATATGTCCAAACAGTTTCAGGACTTTTGTGATGCTAAAGGCATCAAGAGGGAGCTCTCTACTCCTTATGATCCTCCACAAAACGGGACAGCAGAGAGGATGAACAGGACCATTCAGGAGAAGGTCCGTTCTATGTTGTCACATGCTGCGTTACCTCATGGTTTTTGGGCTGAAGCTGTTATGACAGCCGTTCACCTTATAAACAGGTCACCTAACACGAGGCTTGGTGGGAAAGTGCCAGAGGAAGTATGGACAGGGAAGCCTCCGTCATACAAGCACTTGAGAGTGTTTGGTTGCGTTGCGTACGTGCACATACGCAGGGAAATGCGCACCAAACTTGATCCTAAGTCTCACAAATGCATATTCCTAGGATATGGTGACAGAGGTGAAATGGGGTATAGACTTTGGGATCCCGTGAATAGAAAGATTATACGTAGCAATGATGTCATTTTTGATGAAACATGCATGTATAAGGAGCCTGGCAGAGTCATCTTTGATGATGATGGACATCATGGACAACAACCAAGGGCTGTAAATCCGCCATTACAGCAGGAAAACCAGCCCTTAAATGGTGCTGAAAATGGTCCAAATGGACAGCCAGAGATGGAAGAAGATATCCCTATGGATATACCACAGTTAGAGGAGATACCGGGCATGATTTTTCAGCCTTATGGCATGGAACAGGAGCCACCAATGGGTGATATGTAGGCTGGACAGCAACCTGCAAATGATGGTCATTGGGTATGGAGGTCCACAAGACCCTCCAGAGCCCCTGACAGGTTTGTTCCAGGGGTTGACTACTTGATGCTTATTGACTGTGGGGAGCCCTCATGTTATAAGGAGGCTTTACAGAGGGCAGACAAGGCTCTTTGGGAGCGTGCCATGAAGTCAGAGATGGATTCTCTGCACAAAAATGGAACATGGAAGTTGGTGCATTTGCCTGTAGGCAAGAAGGTTTTGCCATGCAAGTGGGTTTACAGGCTCAAAGTTACACCTGATGCAAAGCCAAGATACAAAGCTAGGTTAGTGGCTAAGGGCTTTAAGCAGGAATATGGTGTGGACTTTGAGGAGATCTTCTCTCCAGTGGTTAAAATGACCACACTTAGAGCTGTGTTGGCTTTGGTTGCGCATGATGATCTGGACTTGATTCAGATGGATGTGAAGACTGCTTTTCTTCACGGTGATCTCCATGAGGAGATATATATGCAACAGCCAGAGGGTTATGCAGTAAGTGGAAAGGAGAAGCTTGTATGCAAGCTGAAAAAGAGTCTTTATGGGCTCAAACAGGCACCAAGGGAATGGTATCATAAATTTGATACATTCATGAAATCACAGAAATTCAGGAGAAGTGACATAGATCACTGCTTATACACCAAGAAAGCTTTGGATGGCAGTCTATTGATCCTCATCTTGTATGTTGATGATATGTTGATTGCCGGGAAATCTCGTAAAGAGATGGATGCCTTGAAGCAGAGGCTGCATCAAACCTTTGATATGAAAGATTTGGGTGATGCAAATCACATTTTGGGTATGCGGATACTTCGGGACAGAAATCAGCATGTGTTGTATTTGTCTCAGAAGGAATACATTGGCAAAGTTTTGCAGAGGTTCAATATGGACGGGGGGAAGAAGACTAGTACTCCTTTGCCTCCATATGTGAAACTCAGTGCTATGGACAGCCCACAGTCAGATAGAGACAGGGGTGATATGGCCAAGATTCCGTATGCTTCAGCTTGTGGCAGTCTCATGTATGCCATGGTTGCTACTAGGCCGGACATTGCATTTGTAGTGGGAGTGGTTTCTAGATACATGGCCAACCCTGGCAAGAAGCATTGGGAAGCAGTGAAAGGTGTCATGAGATACTTGAAGGGCACACAGGATTTGTGCATTTGTTTTGGCAAACAGGATGCATTAGTGCATGGTTACACGGATTCGGATTATGCCGGTCATCCAGATAATCGGAAGTCTACTACCGGTTATGTGTTTACATTCACAGGAGGTGCTGTGTCATGGATATCCAGGATGCAGAAGTGCACAGCCTTATCTACTACAGAGGCCGAGTATATTGCAGCCACCACAGAGGCTTGCAAGGAGGCATTATGGCTATCTCGGTTAGTGGTTGATTTGGGTTATACAGGGGATATTCCATTGTTGCATTGTGACAGTCAGAGTGCCATCCAGTTGGCAAAGAACCCTGTCTTTCATGCAAAGACGAAGCATGTGGATGTGAAGTATCACTTCATCAGAGAGGTGATAGAGAACAAGCAAATTCAGCTTGTTAAGATTCATACGGATGACAACCCGGCTGATCTGTTGACAAAGAGTTTGCCTCCGGAGCGGTTTGCTCATTGCAGACACTTGATGGGCATTGGATGAGGCCAGTTTCAGCCTTGATATGGCCTTGTATATTATCATGTACATGCTGATTTTTTCTTTTCCTTTACTTAAGGGCACTTTGCCTTTAAGTGGGAGGTTGTTGGGGTAAAGGCATAATGCCCACCCTTATAGTGTGTACAAGCCCATAAGTTATAGTACATAGTACACTTAGTACTTTTAATGTACTAAGTGCACTATGTGTACTAGTGCAATATACATGTGTGATAGGGGAGTCACACACTCAATATTATGAGTTGACTTATTCCCACAACTCTCTCTCTCTCTCTCTCCCTTGTTCTCTCTGTGTATGTCTCCCACATGAATTCTAACCCTAATTCTCCCATTCAAAAGCTTGGCAAAAGCAGGCACCCCTATCAAGTATATAAGAAGCTTGTACTCTCTTGCAGAGATATAGAAGAACTCGTGGAGAACCACCTTGGGGAGAGCAAGAACCTTGTCATCATCTTCTCCTCTCCTCTACATCATCACTTGTGGAGAGCCATCTTGGAGGATTTTCCTTGTGGAGAACGAGGAGCTTCGTTGCCATTATCATCATCTTCCTCTCCACCTCTTTGCGTCACTCTGCTCTGCTTTAGAGCCACCGCCGAGCCGCCTCCGCCACCTTTGCCGGCTGAGCCAGCAGTGGTGTCTTCCACCCTAGAGCCGCCTGTCGCCCCCTTCCGCCCAGAGCCGACGATTTTTGTCGCCCAGAGCCACCTGTTCCCCCCTATTTGCTCCTCCACTGCCGCTTGTTAGCTGCCACCTGCCACCTCCGGCAGCCGATCTGCTTGGACTTGAAAGTTGAAGCTTGGACTTGAAAGTTGAAGCTTGGGCATGGAACTTGGATATGGAGCTTAGGCATGGAACTTGGATATGGAGCTTGGACTAGAAGCTTGGGCATGGAACTTGGACACGAACATGGAACTTGGACATGAACATGGAACTTGGACATGGATCTGGACTTGGTTTTGGATTTGGATTTTGATCCGGATTTGGACTTGGATTTGATTTGGATTTGGACTTGGATTTGTTTTTGGACTTGGATCTGGACTTGGATATAGAATTGGGACTTGAACTTGGATTTGGATTTGGATATTGAATCTGGTACGAGCCCTGTGAGAGATACTTGTGGGTCATCTCTGTGGTGTGCTTGGCATGAGAGATCTTGTGCCTAGACATCGACATTGACTTGGATATCCTACATCGACAGATCTGATTGTTTTGTATTCATTGATTGTATTAATCTTGGGCAGTGTGCCCGTGGATTGTTCCTGAATAAATTCTTTAAAGGGGGCGGGGCTTGTTCCCCACTCAGTGTTGTGTATTGTGCAACATCCCCATTCTCTTTTCTCTCTCCCCTCTCTCTCTTTATATCTTTATCTCTTGGACACGTGGCTGAGTCTGTCATCACTGCACGCCTTGATGGGCATACAGTGGTATCATAGTAGGATTTCTCTTGAAGAAACTTTCTTGGGGTGAGAGCCATGTCGAGAGCAGAGGGAGACCAAGGGCCTCATGAAGGGAATAACTAAGAGGTGGATCCAAGACTTCAGGATGAACTAGGGTCATCAGAAGAGTATCATGACTTTCAGCAGTTCAGGCGATTTCTCAGAGACGAAGAAGTTCTTGCTTGGAGAACCAAGAGGGAACAGGATCAGAGAAGAGCTCAAATGTTTGAAGATTTCATCAAGGATCGAGCCACCAAAGCCAAGGGAGTTTAGGCTGCTAAAGCTTGTCTCAGAAGGATCTAGAGCTACTTGGTCTATTTCTCGTGGAGGAGACAAGGAGGCTACTCATAGGCCTGCTATCTTAGACGCCACTTGTTCGGAATAGGTAAGGGAAAGAAGGGACACTTGGCTGCAAATTGTCCCGACAAGCCAAAGTAAGAAACCAGAGAAATTGAAAGATCATCAGATTGACACCATGCCAAGAAGCTCAACAAGAGGAGATTATGAAGCAAATGACCGAGCTATTGGAAAAGGGTTTGATTAGACCTAGCTCATTATCTTTTTCCTCCTTAGTCTTATTGGTTCAGAAAAAGGATGGTTCTTGGCGTATGTGTATTGATTACAGGGCTCTTAACAAGATCATTGTGAAGAACAGGTTTTCTATTTCTAGGATTGATGATATCCTAGATAGATTGGATGGAGCCACTATCTTTAGCAGGATCGATTTGAAGAGTGGTTACCATCAAGTCAAGATTGTTTCAGAGGACATTCACAAGACCGCATTCAGGACTACCTTTGGACTCTAGAGTATTTGGTGATGCCTTTCGGTCTTATCAATGCGCCAACTACTTTTAACTGAATGATGGAAAGAACATTTCGAGCATATAGAAAGTTTGCAGCCACTTTCTTTGATGACATTATTGTGCATTCAAAGAACGAAGAAGAGCATCGAAAGCACTTGGATATGGTATTTCAGGAATTGCGGAAGCACAAGTTGTATGTGAATGGCAAGAAGAGTGAGTTCTTTTTGTCAGAGATTCACTACTTGGGCCATATAGTGTCCAAAGAAGGGGTCAGGATGGACTGAGATATGGTCTAGGCTATTATGGAATGGCTAGAGTTGACTAGTGTGCATGCAGGTCGAAGTTTCCTTGGCTTATGCTCTTATTACAGGAAGTTCATCTATTGATTTGCCGTGGTAGCAAGTCCACTACATGATTTGACAAAGAAAGCCGTGGGATTTCGGTGGGCCAAAGCTAAAAAAGAATCCTTTGAAGCACTAAAGTTTTATGCTAGCAAAGGACTAGTATTGATTATTCCAGATTTATCAATACCATTTATGGTAGAGTGTGATGCGTCAGGAGATTGCATTGGAGCAGTCTTGAACCAAGAAGGCCATGCCGTGGCCTATGAGAGTCCAAGACTTCAAGGAGTTGAAAAGACCACACTCACTTACGAGAAAGAATTGATGTCTATCATTCATGCTTTAAAGATTTGGAAGCACTATCTTATGGGTGTTGAGTTTGTTATCAAGACAGATCATCTAAGTCTTAGGTATTTTATGTCTCAACCTAAGATATCAGAAAAGCATATAAGATGGGCTAGTTATTTGGCCCAATTTCATTTTCAGATTATGCATACCCATGGTAAAGACAACAAAGTAGCAGATTGACCTGTCGGCTGCACAGTGGACTGTCGGTTGCAAGGGCAAGTCAGAGCTGCGTTTTATGGAGAATATGCCCAATCGGCCAGCACTCCAATGGTCCAAGGGCCTATATAAAGGCATAGTTGCTCATAGATAGATTCATTCACTCCCCCTTTGGGTGAGGGTCTAGACTAGGATTAGAATAGGGTATTTCACAACCTTTTCAAGGCAGCTCATGGCTGTAGAACCTATGTACCTTTTTGTACCATATGAAGGTATTGAATTTCCAACCATCTCTCTCTCTCTTCTCTCCCTTCTGTCTGCGTCCTTGCATCAGCATGTTCTAAGTGGTGTTTAGGGCTGAAAGAAGACTCTCAGAGCTTCTGCGTGTTACATATTTCTATTGGCCTACTATGAAGAAGGACATTGAACTTTATGATTCGAGAATGTTTGGTTTGTTAGAAGGTTATTGCACCCATTGAATGATCTATGGGAGGATATTGCTATGGATTGCCAAAGTCGGGGAATTATGGCAGATCATTGGAAGATATATAATGTTTTCCATGACAGTTTATTGAAACCATGTACAGGTTATTCCTAGATTTGAAGGATCCACCAGGGGTGGAAGAGCCAGAACAGATTGTGTTTCATTATGGGAGAAAAAGAGGAAAGACTGGTCAAAAAGTTCCTCTTGGAATTCAAGAATTATTCGCTATTGAATGCAAAATGGATGCCAGAGAAGTACTTCTAGGACTATCCAGATATACTTCGAGCTTATGAGGAAGTGGTTAGTCTAGATGTATTTGAAGTACAGATATGGATGTCTTGCGCGATCACGACAGATTCAAGAGGGAGGGATTGTGCCTCTAGCTCTCTTCATTGTATATATATATATATATATATATATATATATATTGGACTCGAATTGACCATTATTCTGCGTATATAATGGTTACTTGACATGCTCTAGTTTGGGTGGCAACGATGACCGATAGCCCAAGGAGCAAGATTTGTGTATGGGAGTCAACAATGTCAGTTGACCCATTGGATGGCAACAATGCCAGATATCTAGGAGAGTCGGGTGGTCATTGCGACCAGATGGCCTAGATGACTATATTGGATTTCGCAATCGGGCGGTCATTGCGACCAGATGGCCCATATGACTGTATTGGATTTTATAGTCGGGCGATCAATGTGACTAGATAGCCCAGATGACTATTGATGAACCCTCGGGCGGTCCTAGGGACCAGATGGCCTTGAGGATAGTCTGAGCGGTCCTAGTCATTAGACAAGACAATCCATGAACAGGAGGATCATTACTTGTGCATTGCATACTGATGTGTGCTGTTTTTGATGTATGGACAATGCTTGGATATATGGCATGTGATAATCCACTGGGCTCCAGAATACTTGGCCAGTACCTGGAATACCCAGTAGACGTGAATGATGCATACTTGTTTGTTGACTAGCTTGTGTCTAGTTTTTGCAGGAGGTAAGTATGCATTTATTTTATGTAACACATGTGATAGGCCATGAAGATGTACCATCAAGAGCAAGGACATCGGTCAAAGAAAAGACATTGAGATGTTACCAGATGAGCAGATGACACTACAGATATGGGGAAAGACCAGATGCACAAGCTCACTAGATGGGGCAAGTACCATCAAACATATGGAAGTACTTCATGTACTTGAACACATGGATATACATGGAACATATGGATGTGCTTGGAACACTTGCAGTCCGTGGCTGAGGACAACTGCGATATAAGAGGGAGGGAATGTACCTATTTGGCCCTCGTAGCTCTTTTCACATGATAGAACTCATGCCCAGATACATGGACAAGTTGATGGACACATGGGAACATGGTTCCTAAAGTCGACATTGGAAAAAGCAGGAGTCTTGCTCAAAAAGCAAGAAAAAGCAAAAAGTCAAACTATGTTGACCAAAAGCGAAAGGTACCATTGGAAAGAGGACATCGAATTGGACCAAAAAGCTAAAAGTCACTTTTTCAAAAAGCAGCTCTAGGGCCAAAAAGAAAGGCCCTGAAGGTGTAAAAGCACAAATCAATAACTTTGGCTATCATTAATAATATTCTGACGTTAATGGGGATGTCGTAGTATCTAGTCCATACTATGCATAATGGAGTTGATAGTTATATAGTCTTGTCGGTTGACTACCATGAGTATATAACATGCACGTTCCTAAAAGGTGAATTTGTGCATGTTCTTGGATTCATCTAGGTATATATATATCATTAATAATATTTAATAAAAAGCAAAAGCAAGAAGATAAAACAAAGCAAAGCTTGGCAAAAGCAGGCTACCCCTATCAATTATATAAGAAGCTTGTACTCTCTTGGAGAGATATAGAAGAACTCGTGGAGAACCACCTTGGGGAGAGCAAGAACCTTGTCATCATCTTCTCCTTCCCTTTGCATCATCACTTGTGAAGAGCCATCTTGGAGGTTTTTCCTTGTGGAGAATGAGGAGCTTCGTTGCCATTATCATCATCTTCCTGTCCACCTCTTTACGTCACCCTGCTCCGCTTTAGAGCCACGCCATCGGCTGGGCTGCCTCCGCCAACTCCGTCAGCTGAATTGCCACTTCCGCTGGCTGAACCACCGCCTCCGCCGGCTGAGCCGCTTGCCGCCGCTGTTGCCCAGAGCCGCCTTCCACTGGCGATTTCTGGTGTTTTTTTCCTTGTTTGCTCCTTCACTGCCGCTTGTTGGCTACCACCTGCCACCTCTAGCAGCACCTTTTTGAGCCGCCCTGTTTGGAGGGCTGCCACCCTTTGAAGAAACACCACCTCCTCTCTTTTGGTGAAAGGAGCTTGGACTTGGAAGCTTGGGCATGGAACTTGGATATGGAGCCTAGGCATGGAACTTGGATATGGAGCTTGGACTTGAAGCTTGGGCACGGAACTTGGACATGAATATGAAACTTGGACATATAGCTTGGACATGAATTTGGACTTGGACTTGATCTGGACCCGGTTTTGGATTTGGATTTGGACCTGGATCTGGACTTGGATTTGATTTGGATTTGGACTTGGATCTGGATTTGGACTTGGATTTGTTTCTGGACTTGGATATGGAATTGGACTTGGATATGGACTTGAACTTGGATTTGGATTTTGATTCATTGGATTTGAATATTGGATCTGGTACTACCTTGGTGAGAGATACTTGTGGGTCATCCCCGTGGTGTGCTCGGCATCAAAGATCTCGTGCCTAGACATCGACATTGACTTGAATATCTTACATTGACATATCTGTTTGTTTTGTATTCATTGATTGTATTGATCTTGGTAGTGTGCTTGTGGATTGTTCCTGAATAAATTCTTGAAAGGGGGCAGGGCTTGTTCCCCGCTCAGTGTGGTGTACTGTGCAAGATCCCCATTCCCTTTTCTCTCTCCCCTCTCTCTCTCTTTATATCTTTATCTCTTGGACACGTGGTTGAGTCTGTCACTGCACGCCCCGCTGGGCTTACATTCTTCTATGTACCTGCAGCACACTTCAGGAAAAAGCCCATTCTCTACTCATTCACCATCGTCCTTTTGCCCTCACAGATGGAATCTATGTTTGGGTGGTGAGCTAGCCTGCAGCGCTTCTATTTGGTACTAATGTGGTTGTTTGTGTTTAGAGAGATCTTGGTGGATCTTATAGTTGGTATCAGAGTCAAAAGTATCACTGGAGAAACTTCAAGTTTTGCCCAACTACTGTGTGGTAATCCAATGTCACATGCACTATGCACGGAGGTGGAGTGTGACACACTGGCTCATCAACAGTGCTATACTTATACATATGTTTAGTACCCTTTTTAGGATTGATTGTCGTATGCCATGACCCCATTGTGAGCCCATTTCGGGACATGTCAGGCATGAGCTACGTAGGTCAATCTCCCAACCTTAGATGCCAGGGTCAGTCCCTTAACCCACTTTGAGGACAAGCATTTAGGTCATCTGAGGTTAGGCATGGTAAAAGTTAGTCTTTTAGATGCATATATAGAGCACATAGTTGTCAGGTATGATACTGCACGATTCGTACGATACGATACCGCACATGAAAATATGGTATGATATAAAAAAATTTCTTATCGTACGATAAAACACGGTGTTCTAAAAAAATACTTATAAACTTAGGTATTTTCAATTTCGAGATATGGAGTATTTGAAAAAGGAGGGAACCATCATAGTATAGAGGAAGCTCAAATAGCTATAGACAAGCAAAAACAAGACCATTACTCCCCAATTTTTTTTTTGGAAAGAATTTGTTTTCCTAGAAAAATCTGTATAGTATCGTACCGTACGGTATTCCGTACGATATGCCGTCGTACGTCGTACGGAAGCAACTATGATAGAGCATATTACAACATTTAGTTATCTTGGTATATGGGCCGGCCTATTGGCCAGCCCATAGGGCATGATAGGACATGGGCTTATGGGCTAGGCCATTGGCCAACCCATCGGAGAGCCCTAGGTACCAGTCGGCAGCCTGTATGGGGCTAGGAACCTGTCGGCCACTTAGGGATATCAGTCGGCCACCAGGAATAGAAGATGCCACAACAGCTAGACTCTCACAAAAGACCAAGCGCAGCATTTAATGCATGAAAGACCAGGTTGTGAGCTTCTGTAAACGCCGACAGCCAGTTGTCTCCACGACCAGCAGCCTGGACTCATATTAAAACAGCCCCTCATTCCATTGCATAAATCCATCTCATAAAATCAGTATTCTCAGAACACACTGCAGATGAAGACTTTGGTCTTTGCAAGCATAGTTCACAGCCAACCACCTAGTGCATCAGTCCAAAGGCAGCCTCAAAGTTTGCATAAGGAGTCAGCCTTCATTAGTGCATCTCCCTCAGCAAGGTTGGGTGTGCATAAGGCTATCTGAAGTGGCTTGAAAGTTGGCTTTGAACCGCTTGATGGTTCAGCAAACGTTTGGTCTACAATGCCCTTGTGTTTGGCCGTCCCCTTGTGTTTGGCCGTCTCCGTCAGTCAAGTCTTAGTAAGTTCATTGTAATAGTTCTCCAAATTAATACAAGCAAATACTCCTGCGTGCAGGGGGGCCCTTCAGTGGGTGAATTGGGACCGAATCTGGTGTTGTTTCTCTCTCTCTCTCTCTCTCTCTCTCTCTCTCTCTCGTTCTACCTCTTGTGTATAAAAGATTGCTTCATGCTCACTTCATAAAGGTATAAAGAAGGTCTTGCATGATCTGGCGAGTTGCATGTTACATTGGTATGAGAGCTTTTGGTTGTGACTACCTAAGTGAGAGAAAAACCGTTAATGGTAAAATTGAGGTTAGGGAAAACCACTCAGCCATTCACCATGTCAGGAGACGAAGAAAGAAGTTACCAAGAAGCATCACTGCAGAATAAAATGTCCACGAAGACACCATTGCAGAAGAAAGTGTCTTGGAAGAGGCAAGAAAAGAAGAAACGCTTTCCTAAAGCGCAATGATAATCCTTCAAGAGCTAATGGAACAAAACAGGTTACTCGGGCTACTTCTACAAGAAGCAAAAGAAGAACAGCCTAAAGAGCAGATTATGGTTGGATCCCCAAAGTTTTTAGCATATGCTTCTTCTCATGGAGCAACAAAGAAGACGGGAACTTGATGAGGCGTGATAGATAGAGGAAACCAAACGTAGGGAGGTTGAAGACGGATGCCAGGCAGAATGTGCGGCGGCATAATACCAATATAAGCTATATCAAGAAGCCATGCAACTCTAGCATCAGCAGTTGCTAGCAACTTGTCAAGCTAGTCTTATTGCAATGCTTCCCAAAACTGCAAGCACCTCATCCGCTCCAACAACTACCGTCATACGACCTCAACCAAACTTTAGTAAGTATGATAGTAAGTGATCATTCTACAGTTACACAGTTTATTCATCAATTTGTCGCATATTTCCCTTTAGCTAAAGTTTAAGATCCATAAAGCAAAGTCCATCTGGCTTTACATGCACGGAAGCTTTGTGTCTTCTTTCAACCCTAAGTGCCTTTCATAGGAACATATAGATGCACAACACAAATAGAGAGATGGTTGTGTATTTTCAGTATATTCATATAGTACAAAAGGGTACATGTTTTTGGCAGCCATAGGCATGCCCCAAAAAGGTGGAAAACCCTATCTTGTCTATCTACTGTGATCCAACACTTGTAAGGTGTCAGATGTTGAATCAAAGGCTGGATGCGCCTATATATAGTTCCCAACTCTGCCCAATAACTAGCCGATTAGCTGTCGGTCAGTTCAAGAACACAAAAACCCATGAGTGCTGCCGACTATCACCATTTGGTCCACCCTTATGATTCAGATAGTGTCCGGTGAGCTTGGGCCTATTATTCAAAGGATGTGAATGGGGAATTTTCCAAGGTATTATGGGTTACGAGACAATTTGGAACTCTATGAATTGTGATTTCACACATACATGATATGGTGTGCACAAGTACAGGCTCATATGTAACGCGCAGAAGCTCTGAGAGTCTTCTTTCAGCCCTAAACACTCTTGGAAACCATCTGATGCAAAACGCAGATATAGAGAGAGAGTAGAGAGAGAGAAGTGCTAGAAAATTCAGTATATTCTATGGTACAAAAAGGTACCTAAATCTGCAGCCATGGGCTGCCTTACATAAAAGGTGGTAACACACCAAAAATCTATCCCCTATGGGACCCCTAATGACCCAAACCCCTAGAGGGAGTGAATGAATACAACATGGAGCACTTGGCCCTATTTATAGGCCTTTCCAAGCTTGGCCAACTGGCCGACTGCCAGTTCCATGACCATGTGGTACTTCAGCGCTGCCTGACTGGACTCCAGTCCACACACACACTAGCGCCTGTAGCCGACTGGTGCTCTTACCATAATTGGGGGTACGTGAGAAATTGAAGAGCTAGTGGAATGCCTCTAAGAAATTTGAACAAGTGGGTGTCAAATCAGGTGAAATTGACCAAGAAGTCAATTTTGAGAAGTGTTATACATAGTCACAAGAAACATTTCATCTATTTCATCGTTTTGTTTTTTAAAGAAAATTGAGATAAAAGAGGAGAAGAAAGTGAAGGGGAAGAAAAAGCCGAGAAGAATAAGTTTTTATTTTTTAAATCAAATTCGGGAAAAATCTCATTTTTGGGCGAAATGGCATTTTGGTTGGGAGTGTTTCGATTCATTCCCAAAACTTTTCGTCCGTTTCGTCTATTTGTGTTTCATAGGGACAAAGGGGTTTTCATGTGACTATGATCAGGGATCAGATGAATACAAAAGGACTTGATCTTGCCTATTTATAGGAAGAAGAAGACGAGAAGAATAAGATTTTTATTTTTAAATCGAATTCTCATTTTTTGGGTGAAATGGTGTTTTGGTTGGGAATGTTCCGATTCATTTCGAAACGTTTTGTCCGTTTCGTCTATATCGTGTTTCGTATGAACAAAATTGGTTTTCATGTGACTATGATCAGGGATCATATGAATACAAAAGGAACTGATCTTGCTTATTTATAGCCTCCGAAATACCCCTAAGCTGTAGTTAGCCCGATGGACTCCTGTTGGCCAGGTCCTTGGACAAATAAATGCCAAAATGCTACTAAAATGCCAAATTGTCAGGTTATGTCCTCCAGCTTCTTCTGACTGCCTTGGGTAAAATAGCCACCTTTAATCTTGGCTGTTTATTGCCCCAAAAAGGTGGCTAATCACATACTAAAATTGGGGATTAAGCATGCCCACATGTTGTGCATGTGACATTAGGACATATGGATGTGATGGATAATGCTTTGGGTGTAGCTCACAAGATACAAGTGAATGATTGACTCGAGCAATGGCGCGTTGATGATGAGTTGGAAGATCAAGAATTTATGGTAATCAATGATGAGTTGGAAGATCAAGAATCTATGGTAATCAATGATAGTGATGTCATGGGCTGTATATGTTTGTGGGGGGCTGGAAAATTTGTAGGAGGAAGTGGATTGCAGAAGGAAATAATGTGGCGTGCCGTGCAACTATGTTTTGTATTTGATCATGGACGAGTGTTTGTGCTCGCGGAGGTGATGTTTCCTCTACAAATTGGGAGATTAATGCCTGATGGTGAACCGGATTTGTGTTTGGTTGACACTTGATTGATGGTGACAATGGGATCATGATGTATGTTCATGAAGAGATGAAGCTAGATCGTGGCACAATGGATTTGACATCAAATGTGAGAGAGGTATAAAAGCTTGTTGGTATTTATGTGGGTAAGGCAAACAAGTTTGTCTTGATTGACTTGAAGACAAAGACATGTCACAACTGCCAAGAAATTGTGGACTGAGGACATATCAAGTCTATATTGGATTTCGTCATCGATTGTTGAGGACGTGTTGAGATTGAAGACCTTGCCAAGTACATAAGTACTTATGAACTTTGGGGGTTAAAATTATTCTTATGCAAGGATATTCATGTTATCTTATGCAAGGATGTTCATGTTACCTTAGAGAGGAAGTACCAAGCTTTGTTATTTTGGAAAAGCTTTTAGAAAGCTATTATTGGTAGCAATTTTATATAAAAGGCTGTAAGGAGTAATCAAATAATTAGATCTTGTGAGGTATTACCTTTGTATCAGAGCTTTGGTTTCTCACTTGAAAGAATGAAAACAATCCAATGGCTTGTAAACATGGTAGTTTGAAATGTAATGGTGTCTTTACCTGTTTATAATGCAGATGGCCAGGACTCAAAAGAATAAAGCCACAGCTCATCATTTGGGTCTATTAAAGGTGAAAGCAAACCTCGGACTCTTTGTTCATATGTACACTGGGATCTGACCTCGGTTTATTTCAAAAGATGTTTTTTAGTTTTTCACACTCATGGGATTTTGTGTAATGTGGTTGTGCTCAGGCAAAACTTGCTAAATTACGCAGGGAGATTTTGGCACCTCCATCAAAGGGTGGCGGTGGCGGTGCAGGAGAGGGGTTTGATGTGACTAAGAGTGGGGATTCAAGGGTTGGTCTGGTTGGTTTTCCTTCCGTGGGCAAATCAACCCTTCTGAACAAGCTGACAGGCACCTTCTCTGAGGTATGCTATTGAGTTGAACAAGCCTTGGTGGCTTTGTGGTCACACATGGAACATCATTGGACAGTGTGCTTGCCATTGCATTGCTTTTGGTGATCTAGAGTTGAAATCCTGTGGTTCAGCTACTTTCCTTTTTGCCGTATGGGACTTTATGTGCATTGCCTCTGCAACCTTCATATAAGTTCATGCTATACATGCTGCACTTAGTGGAGGACCTTAAGGTGCAAGCCATTGACTTCTAACACTGGTGTCTTGACTACTCTCATCAGAGGTGAGGCTGTAGACTGGCTATGGAATATAGTAAATGTAATTAGCAGGGTAGGGAGGACGTGGGATCACTAACAATGGACTATTAGGATAATCCATTGTAGACTTAGGTTAGGGTAAGAGCTATAGCTTGAGTGGCTAACTATAGCAGACAATATTGTGTACACAAGCAGGGGGTTGTTTGCAATGCAGGTGAATGCTGTGGTGAGTGGTGAACATATCTCTGTGTTCCAACCCTAAACATGGAGCTCCTGGTAGCAGTTCTCCTCAGAAATCTCTGATGCTCCACCTATGTGGACTAGTTAAGTTTTGTCCAGGCTACCTGCCCCTTTATTGGGGTGGCTACCCAAGTGGGTGGTGATGCTTGGATGTCTGCCTGAGGTAAGAGAAATGGGCCTGATCTGCTTGCCTTGCTGTTCTTTATATGCTCTTAGATTCTGTTGTTCTGTCCTCACTCTCCTAAGCCAGTGGGGTGGTAACCTCATGTTGATAACTCCTTGTCCTTGCTAGTGCTTACCTCTAGCGATAACTCCTTGTCCTTGCTAGTGCTTACCTCTAGCGATACGTCACACTCACAAGCCATTTTGTTATGAGATCTCAGTTGCATGCGCAGGTGTGCGGGCCTGTGTGCGCACGCATGCACACACACACATACTCACACACACAGAGCATGCATACACGTGTGCACAGAGATGCACATGCACAGCTTTTCAAGTGTCTCGAATGGGATTAAGGGTTCTTTGCTCTTGCGTGCAGGTGGCTTCATATGAGTTCACAACCTTAACGTGCATTCCAGGAGTCATCAACTATCGAGGTGCCAAAATCCAGGTTTTTTTTCTCTCAGAAAGATGATCTTACTGCTGAAAATATCTTTGATGTTTTTTCCCATTCAAATGCAGCATCTTTTGGGTTTTTAAAGGAAATTTTGATTTGTTTGAAAGGAAAGCCAAGCATGCTGGTATATCAGCAGCCTAGGGCTTTGATAAAGGACCAACCCCTCCTTGTGTATTTGACTATTGTGCTTGTTACATGCTCTGAGGTTGATTGTGATAACGCACAACAGGGCCTTCTTTATACCTTTCTGTGGTGAGATTCTTTAGCATCCAATTCAGAGAGTAGAGAGAGAAGAGAATGAGAGAGTGAAGTAAACGACACCTTATTGGGTCCCAAATACCCACTGAAAGGCCTGCCCCCCGCCCCCTGCAAGCAGGAGTATTTGCTTATATTATTCTTTGGAGAATGCTGTACAATGCTTGAGAAACAAGCGATATGACTGCCCAACGCAAGGACGAGGAAGACCGTATGTTGGCTGCGTATCCACCAATCCGAGGCACTGCAAAAGACTCTTCGGGCCACTGATGCAAGTTCATATAGCTGTAGGACTCCACATATGCTGGCTGAATGCTGAAGAGGTACTTCAATGTTTGCCTGGAGAAGAATGGATGCTGAACTGCTGCTTGTACTTTGCTGAATTACTGAATGATTAATGGGGAATGATGCGCTTGACTTTTATATGGCAAAAAGGTGCTGGTCGGTCCATGGAAGGACTGTCGGCTTGCTCCATGTGGACAAATATTGCCTTTTTATGCATTTAAATGCTGGCCGACTTGGGAACTGCCCACAACTTGCTGCTGAACTGCCTGCATTGAAATTGTGGCCAACTTGGGTACTGCCCACAACTTGCTGCTGGCCGACACAAGACCTGCTGTTTGCCTATTGCCATGCTGGCCGACTATTGCCTATAGGCATGTAGTGCTGGCCAGCAGCTTGTTGGGAGGCTCTAATGCTGGCCGATTGCATGGAGGGGCATAGGTAGGCAGCCGACTAGCTGCCCATGCCCCTTCATGGCCTAGATGCTGCCTTTGGTGATCTCCCATGCTCAAGGGATGGCCTTGGCTGTCCCATAAGCACCTAATGCAACTATATGCTTGCTAATGCAAGACCTACTGCTAAAGCTGACTCTACATGCACTATGTGATGAATTCTCCAAGTGAGTTAAGAGGACAAGACCTACTGCTAAAGCTGACTCTACATGCACTCTTGATTGACCTCTATGGCTCGGAGAGTGACCTACGTAGCTCATGCTTGACTGTCCCTGGACTAAGGGCTCACAATGGAGTCACGGTGTTAGACAAATATTCCTATAAAAAGGTACTATACTCTACAAATGTTGCTCTGATGATCATGCCAGTGTGTCACTATGTACCCCAGTGCAGGGTGCATGTGACATTCCCTCTTGCTGAACTTGGCGGCAAGTTTAGGGCTTCCAAGTAGTCCGCCAACAAACGGGGGTACTCGTGAAAGAACTCTTTATCTTGTCATACTGCTTTATGAGTTCCTCAGTCTTTAAACTTCGTATAACACTGTCGTATTCTTCGACCGGAACCATGCTTCCATCTGTGGAGGAGAATTTGCTCTGGCTTTATGACTTTGGCTTCGTCGATCATATCTGGTTGTTGCTTTTCTGATATATCTTGCAATGTTGGACCTACATATGTCTTCAACTAAGAATATGAAAGACATTGTGCATAGTCCAACTTTCCGGCAATTTTAACTTTAAAGAGACATCACTTAACTTTTGAATGACGGGAAAAGTTTCGAAACTTTGGAATCAAAGTTTGGGACAGCGCTTGTCTAATTGCTTTAGCCGTTGTTTGATGATACCCAATTCCCTTCCTTAAAGTTGACATCTTGCCTGGATTTGTTGGCTTGCCAGGTATATGCTTCCTGAGCTTTGGCAAGGTGCTCGTTCATTGACTCAATGATTTTCGAGAAAGTCTCGGTTGTCTTATTGTCCTCTAGGGATGGTGATACCTGTCTCGTCAAAAGAGATAAGAACCGGCGACCAAATGCTGCCTCATACGGCGTCTGGCTAATACTTGATGAGTGAGTATCGTTTAAGATTGCCTAAACCAATGGAAGGTATTGTTCCCATTTTGACTGCTAGTCATGGCAGTATGATTTGAGAACGTCAAAGGTCAATTGACTGTATATTTCTGTTTGGCCATTTGTTTGTGGATGGAATGCACTGGACAGCTACAACTTAGTTCCAAATTTGTCAAACAACGCTCTCCAAAAATGGGATGTGAGCTTAGGATCTCTGTCTGATGTGATTGTCCTTGGCAAACCATCAATGGGATACCAAAACCGAATGAACAAGCGAGCTATGTCCTCGGCTGTGGCTGTCTGCTTGCATGGAATGAGTGTTGGAGGTGGCAATTCTCGTAGCTACTCTCGGGTTATCGCATGACTAGAAGTTGTGGTGGATTATCCCATACGCAAGAGCATGGGAAATCGAAGAGCCATATATAGGGTGTGGTGGCACTTTGTCATAGATATCTCCTCCGGCCGGGTTTGCAACGGCTAGGAGATGGGAGCCCAGCCACCGACGTTGCTTAGTGCCCTAGGGTGGTGTGCGTGCTTTTGCTGCTACGTGCCCTGTGCCCTGCATCTCCGGAGGTTTGACAGAAACTCAGTATGAAGGGCTTTGTGTGAATATATGCTCTTATGTGTGTGTGTGTGTGTGAAAGCATATCTTGATACAAAGGTCTACACCCACTATTGGGCACTGATGATGTTAGTGGGGATGTCGTAGTATCTAGTCCATACTATGCATAATGGAGTTGATAGTTATATAGTCTTGTGGGTTGACTACCATGAGTATATAACATGCACGTTCGTAAAAGGTGAATTTGGGCATGTTCTTGGATTCATCTAGGTATATAATTCTGCCGTATTAGCGGACATGCAGATTTCACGTTGTGAAGTTTTCGTTCGAGTTGCGGCCAGTTGATATTGTGCTTATTCTTTCTATCTTTAGCGGTGCATTTGCCCTATCAACTACTTATTTGCTGTACTAATTCTTTCTATTTGCTACTTCCCTTAGTGCTAGGCTTCATTATGGCTGAGTCTGCTTTGCATCTCCGGAGGTTTGACAAAAACTCAGTATGAAGGGCTTTGTGTGAATATATGCTCTTGTGTGTGTGTGTGTGTGTGTGTGTGGAGTGCGTGTCTGAGAGCATATCTTGATACAAAGTTTTACACCCACTATTGGGCACTGATGATGTTAGTAGGGATGTCGTAGTATCTAGTCCATACTATGCATAACGGAGTTGATAGTTATATAGTCTTGTGGGTTGACTACCATGAGTATACAACATGCACGTTCGTAAAAGGTGAATTTGGGCATGTTCCTGGATTCATCTAGGTATATATGGTTCATAGCTCGGCCTGTGTGGTCCTGGGCGGTCCTAACCTCTGTTTGATCGAGGTGCTCGAATTGAAGGAGGGTGTTGGAGGTGGCAATTCTCGTAGCTACTCTTGGGTTATTGCATGACTAGTTGTGGTGGATTATCCCATATGCAAGAGCATGGGAAGTCAAAGAGCCATATATAGGGTGTGGTGGCACCTTGTCATAGATATCTCCTCCGGCCGGGTTTTTACCTTGGGTAGCCTAAGATGCTTGCACAAAAGCAAGCATCTAGACTAGACCACATGGCTACCCAAATACCGCCAAAAAAGTTATTTTTAACAAGGTGAAAAATAGTTGAACGCTTTCTCTCTGTAGATTCCACGGGGCGATAAAAGGTGGGGAAGGAAGAAACCACCATGAAGAAGAAACGAAGAGGCTTGGACTGGTGATGTTGCAGTGCACTGGAGGAGAGCTATGAATAAATAGTGAGAAAGCTCAGTGTGGGTGGGCAAGGCATCGTGATGTCGTGTCAGGAGCGGGCTAGCGGGAGGCTGGTCGCCTCCAAGACTACGTCGGTTCACAAGAAAGACAAGAGGAGGAAATTGGATGGGAAGAAGAAGGCGTTCATTGAGTAGGACATCCAGATCAGATGGGAGGCCGAGGTGCTAGGGAAGATATTGGAGGGGGCGAGGACGGCTACATCCACCTGCACGACATACTATGAGAGAGGCGACTTGCTCGCCGTCGAATGCAACCTCGGTGTGCGCATGGCCGTGAGACTACTCACCAGAATCGCACATGCCCTCACCTCATGCCACAAGCTAGGCCTCATCCACAAGGATGTAAAATCGCAGAATGTGTTCTTGCAGTTGAAGGAAGGGGAGGATGAGTTCCTGCTATATTTTGGCCTCGCTGCGTACATCCTTCTAGGGCAAAGCCTCACCGACCCTATGGGAACCTACTGCTACAAGGCCTCCGGGTCACTACGACCAATGCGCCAATATCTGGAGCCTCGGCGTTGCCCCTCACCTCCTTCTCACTTGTTGAAGAAAACCACCACCACAGAAGCTGATGTCTACAAGGCCATCCTCCATAATGGCCTCCACCTTGACTCATTCATCCTCTCTCTTGGAGCCTGCGACATCCTCATAGGTATGCTTTGCAAGGACTTTGCGTGGAGGCTCACCCTAAAGAAAATCTCGCAACATCCATGGGTTGTTGTGAACATTGTTAACCAATTCGGCCTCAAGTTCAACAACTTCCCCGATATCGTTGTCTTCTGTCCTTGTGTGCACCTTGACGACTATCGTGATGCCCAAGAGCTCAGTGATATTGCGCTTGGATCATGCCGTAAGACTACCTCGCCCACTGCAGATCTATATCATCGAGCTCGAAAGCGCTGTCCATTCCGGATCCGAATGACACTAGGGCCAAAGCACCGCTATTATGTTGGGCAAAGATAGATCCGCTTGCACCACGTAATGCCCCGCTTGTGAAGCCATGCCACGCCCCCTCTTTTGTGCCCACAGTCTAAGTTGTCACAGTTCCGCGAGTCACCATCTATGCCTTTCGTCATTGTGGGCCGCCCACAGCACCACGCGCCCGGGCCGCTCAGATCTACCAGCTTGAATTATCTTGGCGATACTCATGAAAGTCTGGGAATACATCAAGGCGCAGAAGCTCAAGGTACTTCTCTCTCTCTCTCTCTCACTCTCGCCCGAGCCCTTTGGATTTGTTAACCTTACGAAATGATTTTGCCTAAAACTGCTATTGCTGGTTCTGTGCCGATGAACTGCCGTGTTTATGTATCCCTATAGTGGCCATCATGGTGGAACGCATGTTGTGAAGGGTACGGCTGTACCATTGTGAAGCCACGGCCGTACCCTTCTCAACAGATAAAAATACGGCAATGCTTGAAATGCTCGAATGAACATGAATTTGAAAGTTAGGGCTGCAACGAATCATTCAAAAGAGCCTTGCAGTGTACTCCCACAACACTTTACAGGAGCTCATAGACTCCGCAACTATTTCTGAGGAGTTGCATGGCAAGGGAGCATCAAAAAGACAAGAACTCAGCTCATACAAGGGAAAATTCAGAGCTGGAAATGAGCAGAAAAAGGGTGGACAGCCACCTAAGTTTATGCCTCATGAGTCCAAGGATGCAAAAGGGGGCTCAGAAAAGAAGCTGGGGGGTAAAAAGGATGATCCTAAGCTGTCCAGACAGTATATCTTTGATTGCATGAGAGAGGGGAAGTGTTTCTCATGTGGGAGCAAAGATCACATGAAAGCTCAATGCCCCCAGAATCTCAAAAAGAATAATGTGCAGGATGCCAAACCAAGTGTGAATGTTATACCCGATGTTCAGGGTAACACTGTACATGAACAAAGAGTAGGATTCTATGCAAAGCTTGGGGCAAGTTAAAGGACCAAACAGCTTTATTCCTTTTTGATAATGCCTCAACAGATAGCTTCATATTCATACAGATAGCTGCTGCTCTTGGGTTAAAGCCTGAGGAGTTGGGCATGGACTTTCATGCAGATGCTGCCTTTGAGGGCAAGGAAGTTAAGGTCACTCCCATCATTGGGAAGCTTCGCATACAGATTCAGGGATATTTGGATCATGAAGACTTCCTCGTGGCACCACTTACAAGATGTGATGTATTACTTGGGATGCCTTGGCATTACCGTTTGGATCCCAAGATTTTGCACAAAGAAAAGAAAGTTATGTTTACTCATAGGGGTAGGGAAGTTTGTATTGATGTGGGTACTACTGGGAGTACCATACCCGTTGTAAGCCATATATCTATTTCAAAGGCAATAAAGAAATCAGCTTGTTCTTACTTGGTCTTTGTACGTGATAATGTTGAGCATGATGTTGTAGCTCCCGTAGATCAAGATAAGATTGATTTCTTAAGTGAATATGCTGATTGTTTTGCCGATTCACTTCCAGGACAGTTACCTCCAGAGAGACTAGAGGATCATTGTATTGACATAATCCCTGGGAGCTCTCCTCCTAACCGACCCCCTTATAGGGTGAGTGCTTCCCAACAGGAGGAAATCTTGACTCAAGTAAATGATTTACTTGAGAAGGGGTTGATAAGGCCAAGTTCTTCACCTTATTGTTCTCCAGTTTTACTTGTGCAGAAATAGGATGGGACATACAGGATGTGTGCTGATTACAGGGCCCTTAACAAGATTACTATCAAGAATAGGTTTTCGATTCCCCGAATTGATGATATTCTTGATAAACTTGAGGGAGCTGCTTGTTTCAGTTGCATTGATCTTAAGAGTGGTTATCATCAAATTCGAGTGGTACCTCAAGATGTGCACAAAACGGCTTTTCGAACATCATTTGGATTATATGAGTATTTGGTTGTGCCATTTGGACTTATGAATGCTCCCGCTACTGTCAATAGAATGATGGACATAATTTTTAGACTTCACGGCAAGTTCATAGGAACTTTCTTTGATGATATTATCATTTTCTCAAAGAGTAAGGCTGAACATAAAGAGCATCTTGCCATTGTTTTTGAAGAGCTAAGGAAACATAAGCTTTTCATCAATGGGAAGAAGAGTGAATTCTTGTCAGAAATTCACTATTTAGGGCATATTGTTTCCAAGGATGGAGTACGCATGGATTCCACAAAGATTCAAGCAATCAAGGATTGGCCAGAACTGCAGTATGTGCATCAAGTTAGGAGCTTTATTGGTTTATGCTCGTACTATCGTCGATTCATTTGACACTTTGCTTTCTTAGCTTCACCGTTACATGATCTAACGAAGAAGAAAGTAGCATTCCGTTTGGTCAGAACCCGAAAAGACATCTTTTCAGAAGTTAAAGGATGCTATCATATCAGGGCCAGTTCTTATTATTCCAGATTTGCATAGGCCTTTTGTGGTCGAGTGTGATGCATGTGGAGATTGCTTGGGGGCTGTTTTGACCCAAGAGGAACATGCAGTGGCTTTTGAAAGCTGCCGCCTGCAACATGCGGAATTGTATTTGCAGGTTTATGAGAAAGAGTTGTTAGCCGTTATTCATGCCCTTCAAACATGGAAGCATTATCTTTTGAGGGTTGAATTTATGGTAAAAACAGACCACTAGAGTTTACGGCACTTTCTTACACAGCCTAAACTCTCGGAAAAGCATCTAAGGTGGGTAAACTTCTTGTCCATGTTTCATTTTCAGATTTTGCATACCCTGGGCAAGAAGAATTTGGTGGCGGATGCTTTGTCACGCAGGCCACAAGTGCATGCCGTAACTACCGTCTACCACTTGGACTTATCAGGGATGCCAGATATGTATGCTTTGGACATAGATTTTCAGCTTATTTGGGCTGATTTGAATCATGGTACTGTTGTCCCATCTTATTCGATTAGAGATGGGTTTTTGATGATGCAGAATCGTATTTGTGTAGTGCGTGAATTACGCCAAAAGGTTATGAAAGAGTGTCATGCTCCGCCATATGCTGGTCATCGTGGTATTCTGGCTACAGATTGGGAAAAGTATTTGCCAATGGTTTGTTGCCATATATATATAGGCAGTGATGTGTGTGAACACACTTAGGACCGCCGGGACACTTTTTCCCTCTTTAGGAGGTTTTTTCCCCCGGCTTGTATATACGCCCATCCTTCTAGGGCTAACTTATCTTTTGTACATTGACACAATCTAATACTTTGTGTTGTGTGCATTCTTGCTCCTTCTTCTCCAAGCTTTGTGTGCTTTCCTGCAACCCTAATTCCAACAATTGGTATCAGAGCAGGCATCGGCTCCCAGGGCTACGCCGCCAGCACCCTCCGACTCACGTTCTCCGATTGAGGTGAGCTTTCACGAGCGCTTCCAGGTCCCTATACTCTGCAAATAAGCCCGAAGGGCTTGGCGTTCTCAGAATTTGCATCTGAGGTCGTTTCGGGCTCCGTTTTTGCATTTCAAGTTCTGCACAGGTGTTTTCGTCATTTTCTGCAGAAATTTCGACAGTGCAGTTTTCTGCAAAATAGGCATACGTATTCTATTATGGACTGTGCTACATAGCACGAGTTGTTCTCTGTTCAGTCTTTGCTTCATTACAGGTAGCTTTTGCATTAGTTTCAGTCAGTGGCCATGGCTGATAACAGCAATGATGTATTTTGCATGTTGTCTGCTGAGGACAAATTGGATGGAGACAGCAACTACCCACTTTGGGCATACATGATGCAGCATGTTTTGGTTGCAAAAGGAGTGTGGAACATTGTGCAGGGTATGGATGTACGTCCAGGTTCTGTGGATGTAGGATCTGTTGAGGATGTTGTAGGTTCTACTGTTGCTGCTGTTTTACCCACTGCTGAACAAGCTCGTTGGGATGGTAAAGATGCGCAGGCTCATGCCTTGATTGCACTTTCTGTCAAACGTAACATCACCCCACATATTCGTTCAGCTAAAACAACAAAACAAGCTTGGGATATTCTAGTTGGTTTGTATGCAGGTCGTAACGAGGCAAAAATCGCTTACCTGCGTAAAGAGCTAGAATTGAAGATTATGCAAGAAGATGATGACATGAATGTTTTTCTTGCTGAGATTAAAGATCTCAAAGAACAGTTGATTTCTGCAGGTGAGATTATTCCTGATCATTCTCTTGTGCAGACTGTTCTTGATGCTTTACTTGAGACATATCAGACTTTCTATCACAAACTTCTTTCCACGCCTTTCCCCAAAAGAATCTTTTTCTCACTTTGTCATATGCCTTCAACACACCAAGATGACTTGCAAGTGGAGAAGAATGAAGCTTGTGAGGAATATCTTCATGATTACCTTATTGTAATTTCCTATAAATGTAGGCAGCAACCTCATTTAGGAAGAATTCCTCATAAATTCCCTTAGTGCAATCACTATAAATCTCCATAATTGATGCCATAGTGCAAACCCAAATTCTTGGCAATGCATCTGCTAGTACATTATTGTCTTTGCATGGTGCGTATGATATCTCGAAATCATAACTTTGAAGAGTGACCAACCACCTCTTTTGCTTGAGAGAGAGAGAGAGAGAGAGAGAGAGAGAGAGAGAGAGAGAGTTGGGATAAAAAAAAATTTCAGCACCCTACGATCACTTCTCACTCTGTGAAGTGGGAACCATACAAGTAATGATGCCACATCTTCATATCAAGCATCTCTTGCTCATAAAGACGCAATGCCATCTCCTTTTCAGTAAGCTTTTTACTTTCAAAAGAAATGACTCCATGCTCTTGATACAAAACCGCCCTAAGTCCTCTTCCCCTTGTATCCACTCTCACATAGAAAGTCTTGGAGAAATCGGGAGATGCTGTCAAGTATGATACTTTAGTCAACAAGCTCTTGCAAGAAGCGGAGTCCAGGCAAAACAGGGCCAGGCAGCGTGCAGTTGATCAAGCATTTATTGCTGCCCAGCAGCAGAGAAGAAGTGGTAAGGCAGCCCCTTCCACTGTTTCTTCTCCTATTAGTAGGTCTGCAACTTCTTCTCCTTCCACAAGTAGCAACAATAAGTCTGAGAAGGCTCTTGATAAAGGCAAGAAAAAGACCAGGTGCGACTACTGTAAGGCAAATGATCATGTCATTAAGAATTGCCCTAAGCTAAAGGCTAAAGAGGCAAAGAAGAAAGAGTCAAATGCAGCCACAATAGCGAATGCTTCTACAAATGCAGATTCTGCAAATGTTGTGCAGGATACAGAATGGGCGTTTAGCGTGTATTGCGAGTATGACCCATCTGTACATGATGCATGTTTGGCAGTTTCTGTTGACTCTAATGTATGGTATTTTGACAGTGGTGCTACAAAGCACATTGGGGGGAGTACATGTCTAAAGAGTTTGATGCATTTCTGGCTAGTCGTGGAATAAAACACCAATGTACAGTGCCGTATACCCCTCAGCAAAATGGTGTTGCTGAGAGAAAAAACAGATCACTTATGGAGATGGCACGATGTATGGTCAAGAGCCAAGCTTTGCCACATGCGTTTTGGCTTGAGGCTGTCATGTGTGCTGCATATGTGCTCAACAAGTGTCCCACTAAGGCCTTGCAGTCTATTACTCCATACGAAGCTTGGCATGGCAGGAAGCCTTCTATTGGTCACTTGCGTGTCTTTGGTTGCTTGGCCTATGCTTTAGTGCCTGTGCAACAACGCAGAAAATTGGATGATAAGGCTGTCAAATGCATTTTTGTTGGTTATAGTGCTGAGAGCAAGGGTTACAGATTGTATCATCCGCAGTCAAAGCGTATCTTGATTAGTCGAGATGTTGTTTTGGTGGAAGATGCTGTGCAGCCTTTGTTATCATGTACCAAAGAGACAGGTGTGAGCTCACGGGATGTATTTGATACGTTATTGCCTCTATTTACAGGTGGGAATTCAAATGTAAGTCCTAATGAGGCAAATATTCAACCTATGCAGATTTCAAACGACATCATAGATCAGCCTATTTCTGATGCAGATTTACAGGATATAATTCATGAGGATAGGGCTGAAAATGAGCAGGCTAGAGGTATGCCTAAATGGCTGGTGCAAACCTTGCGTGATAGTAAAATTGATGCACTTATGTCTAGTCGTACTCGTTCAGGTTTTCAGCATGCCTCTTATGCATCAGATTGTTATGCTTTGGCTGTGTCTAGTATGTGTGAAGAGGAAGAACCTCTTTCATTTGATGAGGCACAAAATTCAAAAAATTGGTTGGCTGCAATGCAAAGTGAATATGATGCTATAATGAAGAATGGTACATGGTCTTTGTGTGATTTGCCTATTGGTAAAAAGGCCATTGGATGTAAGTGGGTTTTTAAATTGAAACGAAAGCCAGATGGCAGTGTTGATCGCTATAAGGCTAGACTTGTTGCAAAGGGTTATGCTCAAGAAAAGGGCATTGATTTTGATGAGACCTTTGCTCCCACTTGTCGTATGACTACCATTCGTAGCATTTGTGCATTGGCAGCTCATAATGGTTGGAATGTACATCAGTTGGACATAAAGACTGCGTTCTTGAATGGAGATTTGCATGAGGAGGTGTATGTATCGCAGCCTCGTGGTTTTGTTCAAAGAGGGCAGGAAAACGAAGTGTATAGGTTGAAAAAGGCTTTATATGGTTTAAAGCAAGCTCCACGAGCTTGGTATGAAAAGATACATGCATATTTGACTGCATATGGTTTTCAGAATAGTCCAACAGAAAGCACGTTGTATGTTAAACATGTGGATGATGTACATCTAATCATTGCTCTCTATGTCGATGACATGCTGCTCACAGGACCAAATGAGAGTCATATTGCTGATTTTAAGGCTGATTTGAATGCCTCTTTTGAGATGTCAGATTTGGGGCATTTGCATCATTATTTGGGGATACAATTTAAGCAGTGTGATGGAGGTATTGCTTTGTGTCAGACAAAGTATATTGAGACATTGTTGCGGAGATTTGGCCTTGAAGACTGCAAGCCTATTGCTACTCCTTTGTACATTGACACAATCTAATACTTTGTGTTGTGTGCATTCTTGCTCCTCCTTCTCCAAGCTGTGTGTGCTTTCCTGCAACCCTAATTCCAACATGGTTGAATTTGCATACAATAACACAGTGCATTCTTCAACTAATAAGGTGTCGATCGAGTTTACCATTATACTTACTGAAATTCATTTTCTCGGGAAAATGATTCGAGGGCGCCGCCGGTGTCAGCCCTACAGGCTTCCGGAAGTGCCCAAGACATAGCCCAATGGTTGGGATATCTTTTGGGCATAGTTTGGACACAAAATATGACTTTTTGGACAATGTTTTGTGGGAAAAATAGGCAAAACCAACTTGATTACGAATTCATTCCTTTTTCCTATAAATAGGATCATTAGGCATTCATTAGAATCATCATTCAAAGATCAAGAGGATCCATTTATCAGAGGCTGCAATACCGCAAGGACACAGTGGTGGATCGGCAGGAGCTTCTCTTATTCGATTGCAAGTAGAGGGTTGCAAGGATCTTTGGTATGCATCATGAAGCTGTGAATCAGCAAGATCATTGTATATATAGCATGTTTTGGCAATATACATTAGATTAGGTCTATCTCTCCTTCTCTTTTGTGTCTTTGCTAAACATAGGATTAGCGTTATCTTCTTTGCTTAGCGTTAATCATGAACACGCTTCCGCAATGCATGTTACATTGGTATCAGAGCTTAGGTCATCCTAGGACAGCCCTTAGCTTATGTTGGTGCATGCTAAATTAGGGTTTTTGAAATTAGGGTTTGCGTTTTAGGATTTACAAGCAAAATTAGGGTTTGCGTTTTTGCATTAAATTTGCATTTTTGCATTAGCTTTTTTGCTCATTTTCAGTATAGTATAGTGCTAGAAAGTCTAGTTTTTAGCCTAGCATGATCCTAGGGAGTTTAGAAAGCATGTAGAACTCTAGAGTTAGGATTTTTGGGCTGAGTACAACAGAAAAAACAACAAAATAATATTATGAGTTTAGAGGCAATGGATGATGACTTTCTCAAGACTTTGCAGAGTCGTCGGGAACGGGAAGATGAAGAACGATACAAAAGGGAACAAGAACGCTATGCTCAATATGAACAAATCATCGTTAGGGCCAGGTTTAGGCAACAACTCACAGAAGAGCTTCAAGAAGAGGTGCATCAAGGCCAGCTTCTATACGAGCAAAGATGGACACAGCTCAAGGAGACATGGGCACAATTCATGGCAGCATCAACAAAGGCCAAGAAGGAATCACCAGGGTTATGAAGCAGCCCATGATCGAGAGCGTTTACCCAACGAAAAGAGAGCTTCTAAGACAAGAGTTCTCGGGAGACGTGATCACAGAAAGAGGTGTTTTCGAGGAGGTGCCATTACCCGGGATGCACATGCCAAAACCAAAACCAAAGCCAAAGCTAGAGCCAGAAGCCAAACTAGAACCAGAACCACAGATCGAGCAAGTGGATCTTTCCAAATCCTATTTGGAGGAGGATGAGGTCAATCCAATAGTTCCCAAGGAGGTGGATCTCCTCCAAATCCTATTTGGAGGAGGATGAGATCATCTCGATAGTTTCAGAGGAGTTTTCAGAAGATCCAGAGACCAAGCTAGAGAACTTGAAGACCAAGTCAGAGAGCTTGGGGATTGAGCCGATGGATATGAAGTGCAATCTTCAATTGGACTGGAACGGAATCAGAGCAAAGGTGTATGGATTACCCCAGTGCTCCAAGCTTAGCAAGAGGGGATGTCATGTGCATCTGTTCATTCCAATGCTCATAAACATGTATATTCTCATTAGCAAATATATGGGCAGTTTCAGGGGTAGAATTAGAGCAGATTTTGCAGCCCTACAGGCTCTTAGAAGTGCCCAAGACATAGCCCAATGGTTGGGACACCTTTTGGGCATAGTTTGGACACAAAATACGACTTTTTGGACAATGTTTTGTGGGAAAAATAGGCAAAACCGACTTGATTACGAATTCATTCCTTTTTCCTATAAATAGGATCATTAGGCATTCATTAGAATCATCATTCAAAGATCAAGAGGATCCATTTATGAGAGTTTGCAAGGCAGCAAGGACACAGTGGTGGATCAGTAGGAGCTTCTCTTGTTCGATTGCAAGTAGAGGGTTGCAAGGATCTTTGGTATGCATCATGAAGCTGTGAATCAGCAAGATAATTGTATATATAGCATGTTTTGGCAATATACATTAGATTAGGTCTATCTCTCCTTCTCTTTTGTGTCTTTGCTAAACATAGGATTAGTGTTATCTTCTTTGCTTAGCGTTAATCATGAACACGCTTCCGCAACGCATGTTACATAAGGCTCCATTTGAGATAGTCTATGGCAAGGTGGTGCTTCCACCTATCTTACGAACAAAAGATGACATCTTTGCAGCAAATGAGTATGTCCGTGATCTGGATACTGCGTTTGCACAGGTTCGGACAGCCATAGATCTCAAGCTAAGCAGAAAAAGGCAGCTGATAAACACAGGCGAGAGGTGGTTCCTAAGCTTTCAAACAAGTATTACGGGTCATTTCAAATTTTGCAGAAAATAAATGAAGTGGCATATAGATTGGTATTGCCCAATCACTGGAAAATCCACAATGCCTTTCATGTCAGTATGTTAAGGCCTTATGTGGGACCACCTCCTATGGAACCAGTTTTGGAAGATCCACCTGAAGTGGATGAACTTGAGGAGGTATTGCAACCTGAGCAGATAGTTTTTCATAAAGAGCGCAAGCATGCAGGTGTCAAGCTAGTGCGCAGGTATCTTGTGAAGTTTAAAAACTATGCAGCTATGGATGGACGAGGATTATCTTGCGGATTATCCGGAACTTCTGAAGGCCTACTTGGAAGCTTTTCAGTTGCGGTCAATTGCTTGGAAGTTGGGGGGAATGTCACAAAATTCCTTATAGCTTCTATTTTTCTACTGTTCATGTGTGGCATGTGGAGCCTGACATGACATACATGTATGGCTGGTGTAGCCTGACATGGTGTGTCTGTGTGGCATTGTGACATGTGAGGGATTGACCGTCGTAAACACAACCTTAGGCTAACTAAACTGCACTTAATGATGCTTAAGAAATAGACAGATAGTATCAATGCAATGCAATGCAGCTATATTAGATGAATGGGTTACAATGAGATCTAAATAGATCTATGATGCTGTCCTAGATGGAGATCCTTCTCGGGATGAGATGGATGGGCTGAATGCTGGAGATGAGGACTGTTCCTTGCTCCAATGCTGAGGTCCACCCTTTGATGCTGGCATCCCTCTATGTAGGAGATAGAAATGATGACTTATATGCTGAATATGCTGCCTATGATGCTGAATGAAATGCTGTCCCACTGACTTTCCCTTGTCTCTTGGGAAGGAAATGCTGAAGGGATGGCTTGGAACTGATGTATGCTGTCTATATGCTGAAAACGCTGATGCTCTCCTTGTTGCCTGGGAAGGAAACGCTGAGGAGATGGATGCTCAATGCGTTTGCTGAATTGATATATAAGAACTGAACTGAGATGATGATGCGCTGAACTGAGATAATGATGGATTGAATGGATGCGCCTCTATTTATATATGTGAATGATGCTGGTCGGCGAGCTTTGCTGCAATTGGCCAGCTCCTAGATGCTCACGATTGGCCATAAATGCCCTGAAGGCTGTCTGCTGCCCATAAGGTGCTGTTGGTTGGTGCTAATACTGCTGACCTGATGCAACTAAATGCCTTACAATGGGCTGAAAACTAAGGTGCTTATGTTGATGCTAAAACACCCCCATATACATGCTTATGCTGATATATGCCTGACTAATACTTAGATGTCCTGATTAATGCTTGATGATGCCATGCCACTTGTACACCTGATGGGTGTGCATGTGACAGGCATATGGAGCTTGACATGACAGTACATGTATGGTTGGTGTAGCTTGACATGATAGTACATGTGTGGCTTGTGGGGCCTGACATGGTGTACATGTATGGCCATGGAGCCTAACATGATGAAAGTCTCTGGGACTAGCTATCTTGGAGATCTTGTGTATTTATGTTCTGGGAAGGTTCTGGAAGGATCATGAGCCCTGGACATTTTATCGGATACAACTGAGTAGATGGGTGTTTCTTCCAATATAATTGCACTCATGTGTGTGCATGACTTTGATTTTATCTTTGGATGACTTGTCTTGTTTGCCTATACAATGCCTGAGATTTCTACCTGTGTTGTCCATGGGGCCGGGGACGCCTGAGCACCCTGTGGACGTGTATGTGCACACACCTGTTTGGGACTAACAGGTGGTCTACATGTGTTTTGCAGGTGGTAAGTATTCCCAAAAACTCAATTTACAGCTTTATGAGTTCACATGTTAATAATTATGGATGTAGGTTCACACTCACTTATAAGTGACCGGACAACTTATAAGTGAGTACACATTGAGCAGGACTTATTTAATACACGTGGCGGCCTAAGACCGGGCGTTGGACATTATTTGGACTCCCTTCATATAGGCACCCCTTTTTGGACCAAAAAAGCACACGTGTGGGCTATTTTCAGCGGGGAAGCCTCTATTATTGACAAAACTCTAGATTGGAGGGGGGCGCATGCTTTTCAGGAGTGCATGAGGGCTGGTCGGCTGGTTTTCAGCATGTTGGCAAGTTTCTACAGCCATCCATTGCGACTGAAGCTCACCGGATGCATGGGAGAAGCTGGCCGACTCCTTCTGCATGTTCTCCACTGATGGTCGGTGGATTTACAGCTTGAATAGAGGTTGGACAGAGGTTAAAAACAGGGAGGAAGAGTTGGTCGTGGGGCTTCTAGACAGTTTTTCTTCCGACTGGAGGTTTGCAGGCTTGTGCACAACTGCTGGTCGCTTTCTTCTGTGGCTACGGAGGGCTGGTCGACTGCTGAAAACAGCCTTTGAGGGCTGGTCGACTTGCTTTATGAGCCAGACAGGAGGAAGATGATGATGTTGAGTTGTTCCGGGCTGATGTGGGAGTGCTATGGGTTGTCCATAGTTGTCTTGCATGTGCTTGATGCCGGGAATGCTCAGTTGTGTTGAAATTGTCAGCAAATTCAGACATTGTGATGTTTTTCTTGTTTTCATATGGTATTGGAAGAAATAGGTGGAGCCAGTGGTGGTGAACCTTGGGCACCCGCAAAGTTGTATTGGAAGCAGACTCCTTTTTGGTAATCTAACCATAAAGGGGGGGGGGGGGGGTCAGCCCATCTTCTGGCCCCTAGTGTGGTGTACTATGCACCTTTGTCATCTTGTTTTATGTGGTATGCATGTGTATTTTCAGATTTCATGATTGATTAGATTTTCCGTGTTCAGTTGCCCCTTCCGTTTACAAAGCACATAGAGATACAATATCATTTTGTTCGTGAGAAGATTTTGGCTGGTGACATCTTGCTTGTTTATTGTTCAACAGAGGACAATGCGGCGGACCTCTTCACCACGAAGTCTACCTCAAGTGATGCTCCGGTAGCACTCCAGCTCACTGGGGTTGGTTCCCCATCCAAGAGCTGAGAGGGGATGTTAGCAGTCATCTCTTGTCTGTACCATATTACTCAGTGAGGGCCTCTGTTGTGGGTGTGCCCGCCCAGGACTTCTCTCCATTTTTTCCCAGTTCTTCCCTGTTTTGGTTGTGGGGGCTTTTTGGTTCTGGCCGACTTGTCTCTGTGGTGGCCAACTGCATATGTGCTGGCCGACTGGTGTTATTCTAGTCGTGGACATGTAGGCAGCCTATCGGCTGTTTTTGGGCTGGCCGACCAGCAGCATAGGGTGGTATAAATACCACCCTTGCCCCGCCCCCCACTTCATTTTTGTACCGGATCTTGTTTATATAGTAGAGTTTTTACAGCTTCTCTATCTCTACACTTTTGCATTTTCTTTCTCACAGCAGTTGTCTCATTTTCCGCTGTGCATTCCGACACTAAGTGCCTGGTGATCTGTCTTAACTGTGAAGTCCCTCCTGTAAAGAAAGTGCTTCCAATGTTTAAGCGCAGTCGTCGGTCATCACCCCCAAAAGCTCCTTGTCATACACTGAATAATTCTTTTCGGTGTTATTTAACTTACGGCTATAATAAGCCATTGGCCTACCATCTTGCTGTAAAACAGCCCCGATAGCAAGGTTACTGGCATCGGTAATCACCTCGAAAGGATCATCCAATGACACCAACTTCAAATCTGGTGACTCAGAGGCAACTTTCTTCATTGTCTGGAATGTCTCTAGAGCCTTGTATGTGACGAACACTTTGTGACGACGAGTCTTCACGTCCTTGAGCAAGCTGGTGAGAGGTGCTGCAAGGTCAAAAAACTTGTCCATGTGTGTGATGTGGGCCTGACAAAGACCCACAAATGAGCGGATTTTTTGAGCTATAGTGGGAACATCCCAACTGAGAATGGCCTGTACCTTTTCAGGATCGAGGCTAATACGTGATGAACTGATGATGTATCCTTGGGAATGGATTTCTAGTACTCCAAACTCACTTTTCTTGGCATTAATAAACTCATTGTCTTGCAAGAGTTGCGCCACATCACACTCATGTTGCTGTGCAGTCCTTGAGAAGATAAGAATGTCATCTAGGAAGATGAAGACGCATTTGCCAATGAGATCCCAAAAAATCAGAGACATCATTTTGTTGAACGTCGCTGGTGCGTTGGTGAGTCCAAAGGCCATCACCACAAATTCATACTGGCTGTGCTTGGTCTTGAAGGCAGTTTTTGGAATGTCTGCCTCAAAGATCCGAACCTAATGGTAGCCACTCTTAAGATCTATCTTAGAGAAAATTTTTGCACCATTGAGTTGTTCTAGGATGCACTCTATTTTGGGCATGGGGAATCTATTCTTAAGGGGAACTTGTTGGGAGGCTTTGAACTAGGAACCAACTCTATGCGATGGCCCTCAGGTCTACTAGGTGTGAGATTGGGTGGGAGGTCATCTCACAGCATGATGTTGTTATATTGAGACAAAAGACTAGCCATCTGCCACGCCACTACGGGTGCTATTTGAACTGCATTAGATTGAGAGTGGATATATAGTAGCGCACACTCTGCTCCTTTTCTGAGGGTTCGTTGGACTTGAATGTGGGAAATGAGTGGAATTCCAGGAATGCTCCCATTTCTGCGAATCACGATGGGCTCAAGAAAACCTTCAACGATAGTGAAAGTGTCCTGTCTCCAATCAAGAATGGGTGCATATTGTCTAAACCACCGGATCCCGAGAATCATGTCACACCCTTAAAGAGGGGGGGACAATGAGATCCTGCTGAAATGTCACCCTTTGAACTTGAAACTCAAATTGCTGAGCTTTATGAGAAATGTGTGTACATAGACCGGGGGTAAACCCATCCACGTCTAGATGATAAGGAACCAAGGTACAACTCATTGTTGGGTGTTGGACTCACACACTCACACACACAAACCTGCACATTAGGGTTAGGTGCAGGGTAGAGAAGCTCACACACAGAAATGAGAGAGAGCCAAAAGTGTGGTATCCACAAAATGCAAGTCAACACTTGCATGTGTGCCACATCCATATGATATAGAAGTACAAAATATTATATGTTAGAGTGTCCTTTCACACTTGATGTCCAAGGGGAAAAACCACATGGGAAAAAATGCCCTTGGTTAAGCCCTGTTCACACATAGCACTACCATAAGTGAGCATATGCCTACAAATCCCCCCTGTAGTGGAAGTGTGAACCTGTACAAGGTAGCAGATCACTCTCTGCATGAGAGTAAGCCCAAAGCTTTGCGGAAAGCTTCAAACTTTTCTCGAGGTAAAGCCTTTGTGAAAAGATCTGCACATGATATAGTGCGGCCATTTGAAGTATAAACCAAGTGCTGAAATACATCTTTGCATGAAGTGATGTGGCTCGAAGCACCACTATCAAAATACCATGATGCATGCTGTCTGTCAGATGCAATGCAAGACATATCAGTGTCTGAAGCACTTGGTGTGTCACTAGTGCATGTGACCAAAAAAGTGTACTCTTCCTGGATTACATTAGCTGATTGCTGTGCTTTGTCATCAGAAGAGTCTGCTACTGCATTGCGTGCTTCTTTCCTTTTCTCTTTTGCAAACCGCTTCCTACATTCACTGATGTAGTGTCCAGGCTTATGGCAGTAGTGACATTTGCCCTTCTTTTTGGGCTTGTTTGCATCCCCTTTGTCAGACTTTTCACCACTAGAAGAGGGCTGTCCATGACCAGCCTTGCTAGACTGTTATCCCCCATGCCTAAAGCTCTTTGCTTTACCCTTATCCTTGGCTGTAAATGCCTTTTCTCCACCACGGATGCTCGATATGTTTGCTCTTGTTTGCTCTTCCTGCAAGAGTAAACCCACGAGCTCTTCAAAAGTGACGGGATCACCACCTCCTCTCATTGAGAGGTTGAGAGAGGTGTGAAAGCCCAAGTAGGAAGGCGGTAAAGAATGAAGAGTGTTGGTGACCATCTGTCTGTCTGGGATAACCTCATCAATGTTGAGCAATTGTTCCTGCAAATCTTTCACTTTGGTGAGATGATCTGCCATGGAGTCACCCTCATCCATAGAAAGAAGATCCAATTGCCTCTTCAAGTAGGCAACTCTTGCCTCGTTGCGTACCTGATACATTGCTTCCAATGTGTCCCATGCAAGCACCTCCCCTTTGAGGCGTGGCTAGCTGTATGGTAAGTGGGCGTGTGTCATCACCACACACGATGCCCCAAAGCCCTTTGGCTACCAGCAAATTACGGATCATGAAACTCCAGAGGGAGTAGTTAGATCCATCCAGCTTGTCCTCCTGGATGAGCACACCAAATACATCTGTAGCATTCTGTGCCATGTCGACAAAATATATCTGCAAGCAAACCAAGCACCAATGTGCACTGCCAGGCAACCAAATGTCCTGTGCAAATGTATGCCTGCAAACCAAAGCAAGTGTAAACCTGCACCAAATTGTCCAATTACATACAATGTGTATACATATGCGACAAATCGCAGTTGTAATGCCCAATTTCATGCTCCAATCTGAAAATGTGTATACATACGCGACAAATCGCAGTTGTAATGCCCAATTTCATACAATGTGTATACATACGCGACAAATTGTCCAATTACATACAATGTGTATACATACGCGACAAATCGCAGTTGCTCCAATCTGAAAATCCCCAATTTTTATGCACTCCAATCGCTTCAATGTGCATCTAATTGGCCAATTTTCACAAAAGCCCCAAATTTCTGCAAGTGAAAGAGGCTCAATTTGCCGATTTTGACCAACTTGATACTTTGATACCAATGTTACATGCAGTGAGGCTGATCGTGATGATGCACAACAGGGCCGCCTTTATACCTTTATGTGGTGAGATTCTTTAGCATCCAATTCAGAGAGTAGAGAGAGAAGAGAATGAGAGAGTGAAGTAGACGACACCTTATTGGGTCCCAAGTACCCACTGAAAGCGCGCCCCCCCCCCCCCCCCCCCCCTGCAAGCAAGTATTTGCTTATATTATTCTTTGGAGAATGCTGTACAATGCTTGAGAAACAAGCGATATGACTGCCCAATGTAAGGACGAGGAAGACCGTATGTCGGCTGCGTATCCACCAATCCAAGGCACTGCAGAAGACTCTTCGGGCCATTGATGCAAGTTCAGATAGCTGTAGGACTCCACATATGCTGGCTGAATGCTGAAGAGGTACTTCAATGTTTGCCTGGAGAAGAGTGGATGCTGAACTGCTGCTTGTACTTTGCTGAATTACTGAATGATTAATGAGGAATGATGCGCTTGGCTTTTATATGGCAAAAAGGTGCTGGTCGGTCCATGGAAGGACTGCCGGCCTGCTCCATGTGGACAAATATTGCCTTTTTATGCATTTAAGTGCTGGCCGACTTGGGTACTGTGGCCACGACTTGCTGTTGAGCTGCTGGCTGACACAAGACCTGCTGTTTGCCCATTGCCATGCTGGCCGACAGCCTGTTGGGAGGCCCTAATGCTGGCTGACTGCATGTAGGGGGACAGGTAGGCAGCCGACTGGCTGCCCAGGGCCCTTCATGGCCTAGATGCTGCCTTTGGTGATCTCCCATGCTCAAGGGATGGCCTTGGCTGTCCCATAAGCACCTAATGCAACTATATGCTTGCTAATGCAAGACCTACTGCTAAGGCTGACTCAACATGCACTATTTGATGAATTCTCCAAGTGGGTTAAGAGGACTGACTCTTGAGTGGCCTCTATGGGTCGGAGACTGACCTACATAGCTCGTGCCTGACTGTCGCTGGACTAAGGGCTCACAATGGGGTCATGGCGTACGAACAAATATTCCTATAAAAAGGTACTATACTGTACAAATGTTGCATTGATGATCATGCTAGTGTGTGCCTGAATGCAGGGTGCATGTGACAGGGCTGGCTCATCTCAAAACTTTCATGTGAAGAGCAAGTTGTGGCATCTCATGGCCATCTACTCAAGCTAGGAAGAACTTGGATTTGAGTTGGGGCTCTCCTCGACTACATGTGCCTTGGATAGCTTCTTATTGCTTTGCAGACATCTCCCCCACCCAACCTGTGTGGGAATTGGACAGTCGAATGCTCCCCATACAAGCTCGTTTGCCACTCTAAGCTGCTCGTTTCTGCTGGTCACCCAACTTGAATCTACCCTCTAGCCTGTTTCTGCACGCCACCCCTGCAAGCCTTGCCTGTTTTTCCTCGTCGGGCCCGTTTGTCTCTTTTAGCTGGATGTTTCTGCTCGTCACCCCCCTTTCGTCTGACTGTCACCCCTGTTAGCCTCCCTGTTTCTTCTAGTTGTCCCTCCCTCCTCACCAGTTTTGCCCGTATCTACACTGCTCCCCCTTCCGTATCTGCGACTTCTTCGTCCTGTTAGTTGGCTTGCATATTTTTCCTAATTTTTGTTCTCTGTTTTATATTAATTTTGATTTTAAACATTTACATCATCCCATTGCTGGTTGCCTGTTGCTACTATCTGCCCTTGTTTTAATTTTCCTTATTTTATTTTCTTAAAAATGGACTCCATACTTTATGTAAGCTTAGGCCATTACATCTCATTTTCACCAAGCAGGGCAGAGTGCCCAAACAATCCCAACAGGCATGGTGCTGCAGGGCTGACATTGAGTGGCTGGGTAGTTTGCAGAAGGTGGCAGGCTTTTGTTTAGCCAATAACCTCAATAAAAGCACACAAGACCTAGGCTCCACACCCTTAGGGGTGCTTTGAATTTTTATACTTCATAGGTGCCTTTGGTTGATGCTTAGCTTCTCACCATCATATTGGTTTGATAATGTTACGGTGTGTGGGATATGGTGCAGCTTCTTGATCTTCCGGGCATCATCGAAGGTGCAAAAGATGGCAAAGGCCGAGGTCGTCAGGTGAGTTTTGTGCCTCTACAGGTTGGTGGTGTTCTCTTGTTTGAAAAGAGTACCTGATGTCTTGCCTTTTATAATGGAACAGGTTATCAGTACAGCAAGAACCTGCAATTGCATATTGATAGTGTTGGATGCTATTAAACCCATCACCCACAAGCGCTTGATTGAGAAGGAGCTGGAAGGATTTGGTATCAGGTGGGATGGGTGGTCTTCTGTATGGTTATCTCTGTGTATTTCTTTAGACATCGAGCTATGAAATCTAACTTAACACGATCGAGGCTGCTTTACAGGCTGAATGCAACCCCACCCAATCTGACCTTTAGGAGGAAGGATAAGGGTGGCATCAACTTTACCTCAACTGTCACTCCGACACATCTGGATCTAGACACTGTCAAGGCCATCTGTGGAGAGTATCGAATCCATAATGCTGATGTATCTCTACGGTATGACGCAACTGCGGATGATCTGATTGATGTCATTGAAGGCAATAGAATTTACATGCCTTGCATTTACGCGGTGAACAAGATAGATCAGATAACACTTGAAGAGCTTGAAATCCTGGACAAGCTTCCACATTATTGCCCAGTAAGGTGTGTTGACATACATATTACATACATTTATCTTTTTGTTTCAGTTCCTGCTCTACACACTCCCCTCAATAGGTGAAGAGTTGTTGCTGCATATCCTCATGAGAAGTATGAAAGATTACGTGGACTAGTACACCTATCAAAGACCTTCCATAATACGATTTGCTAAGGCTAAAGTTACCAAGGAGTGTGGCGCTGTAACTTGGCTCATTTTTTCGCATGCATTACTAGCTCCCATCAGCTTGGGGTAGATAGGCCCTATGGAGACTTTATAGAGGGAAGACAGATGGCCACGTTGGAAAGCACATTCTGTGTTTTTTTGCCAAGGATGGAGATGCATGTACAACTGTGAGGCAAACAAATTTGGCCATAAGGGAAGATGCATGGTATGTATTACGATAAAGATGAAATCTTACACACGTGATTATTCATGAATCTCTTTTTAGTAACTTCGTGCCATTGCCCTTGATGATGGGGACATGGCAGCGGGGATGGTAATTCATCTTAGGGAATAATAGTTCATCATTAGGCCCTTTCCAAGTGTCCCATATGTTGAAATATATGATGTACAAGTGGTAAAGGGTGAGAGAAAGAGGTCATGTAGGTGTGAACACACCCAAAATAAAGTGGGCAAGGGATCTAGGCTTGGCCAACCCTAGCCCTTGGTAGATAAAGGGCAAGAGGCCTCAGGTTTTGTAACATAATCAAGACATTCACAAGGAGAAGGTGAAGCCAACTTTGGAGTGGTTGAAATAGAAGGTAATATAGAAGCTTTCTATACATCTTGTGTTCTTGCTCTCTCTCATATATGTTGCTCTATCTAGCCATCAACTATTGCTTCCGTTGTGCATACTTCCCATAATTTTGACACCATAGGAGGAACCATCACCATTCCTCTCATGAGGGTGAATTATGGATGGCGGGAGGGTTGTCCTCTCCAAGGCATTTTAGTTATGAGATAATGAATCATCAACACAATTAGAGAAATGTCCATGAGCACTGCATGCGGAAGTGGCAGGAAGCCTTCTTGAGGCTTTGGCGGCTTGGTCCTTTTCTCACAGATAGAGGTGGTGATTCCACTTGGCATTATAGACCACCTGTGTGGTTATTCCCTCCCCCTCCCTCTGTATGAGATAGCCTTCTCCTCATAGAGCGGCCAGCCGGAGGAGAAGTGATTTCTCCACCCTTTGATTCTCTGATCCCCGCCCCGTACATGGAGGCGAGCTTGTATCTAGCCCTTTGTGGTTGTATGTAGCTCTTCGAGGCTGGTTTTTTGTTAACTAATAGAAGGATCTTTTTCCCAGAAAAAAAAAAAGCATTTGATATGCTTGTAGGTCTACTTGCTACGATGCATACCAATGCAAAACATTAAATTGCAAGTTAAAGGAGGCTCACACTTGGGGCTAAATGGGGGATCGCACCCTGTTGAGAGAACTTGTTGCTTTGTCGAGAGTCACAATCAATCCCTCCCGTATGAGCACTGTCCCTTTAGTGCGTGTTGTCGAGTGCAAATGGTCTTGTAGATATGGTGACAACTAAGTAGAGCAAGGAGGGGCATGGTTTAGGGTTTCAAATCAACTCAAGTCCAGGGCTGAAGCTTGAGCAAGGGGCTTGATTTTAGGGTTTCAAATCATCTCGAGTTTAGGGTTGAAATAGGGTTGAATTAGAGTGGAAGAATAAGAGTTGTGGCAAAGAGGTGGTTGGGCTAGCTATGGCTTAGAATACCCTTGAGAATGTGTTTCCACTGTTTCATAATGAAGTGGATAACTCTTTCTTTACATTTATTGGCTTATGATAAAATCCTAGCTCAATGATTGGACCCTTACACCCTAGGCAATGATTGGACCATCACACTCGAGCCAATAGGTTTGCTTTTAGTCGTTTTCATACTTGACTTGCCTTATCACATTTTAAGGCAAGCTAGGAGCTTGACTTTAATTAATATACAAGCAAGGGATTTATGGTACATACAATGCATGGAGGTGGTTCCCATTAACCAATTACTCACTTGATAAGCATGACCCTTCGAGCATGCCCTCCCAAGAATCAAGCACCTCCACATTTATGAGACTAATGAATAGCGTCTTGAGGTCCTATTTAGGGGAATATGTTGTGGTCTTTTTAGAGGATATCTTGACCTTTAGAAGGAGCATATTGAACATCTTCGTATGGTGTTTCAATTGCTCAGGGAGTATTCCCTATTTGTTAAGGAGTCCATATGTTACTTCTTAAGAAGTAAAGTATCTAGGACATATTATGTCCCACGAATGAATCCGCATGGATCAAGAGAAGATTGAAGTACTACTTAAGTTGGTCACACCCAAAAAATGTTCAGGAAGTATGTATATTTTTGGGATCGAGAGAAGTTTGAAGTACTACTCAAGTTGGTCACACCCAAAAAATGTTCAGGAAGTATGTATATTTTTGGGATTTTGAGGATTCTATCATATATTCATAAAAGAGATTGTGAAGGTAGCTTTCCCAATTACGGATCAGCTCAAAGGGGAAGGTAAATCCATTACTTGGGAAGAATCCCAAAAGCAAAGCTTTGAAAGGCTTAAGCTACTTATAGCTACAGCTCGTGTGCTGAAAAAGTAGACCCAAATGAGAGTTTTGCGGTCGAAACTGATGCAAATAATAATGATGTAGGAGTGGTTCCTTTACAAAGAGGAAAACCAATTGCTTTTGAAAGCAATAAGATCACTCTGAGCATAATTATTCAACATATGCGAAGTAGCTTTATGTTGTAATTCATGCTTTAAAGAAGTGGCGTCATGATATAAATGGTGTCAAATTTGAAATCTTGGCTGATTATGAAAGTATCAAATGGATTTGTAATTAGCCAGACCTTTGTGGCAAGAAGGCTCCTTGAGCTGAGATGATGTAACTGAGGTATCGGAAATGAAAGTTTAATGTGGTAGCGGACTCCCTTAGCTGGATGTCTATGGTAAATGAATTAAGTTTTATTAGATGTGAGCATGATGTTCTCTACTCTAAGGTTTGGAAAGCAATCAAAATGAGGGGTCCCATAGAAGAAACGTTGAAGATGGATGCTAATCCTACTGAAGTTGCACGGAAAAGAAAAGGCTTTTTAAAGAGGAATGAAGTTGCATTGAGTATGGGTGCAAATGAGGAAGCACAAGAGGAAGGTTGTGAGGAAAGACTCTAATGGAATAGGGTATCTACTCTATAAAGGAAGAGTATGCATACTAGGGGATCATAACTTCAGGTGCCAACTTCTTTACAAGTGTCATGATAATCCTAGTATCGGATACTCAGGAATATATAAGACTTATGTGCTTCCCGAAGAGGCAAAATTTTTGGTAGGATGTCCAAAATTATATTTTGAAGTGCCAAAAATGTCCAAAGTGTTGAAGGCAGTACGTCTTATGGTGGGCGGTCTGCTAAATCCTTTGGAAATCCCAAGTGGCAGATGGGAAAGTATTTCCATGGATTTTATTATCAGACCACCCAAGATTCTGTGTGGGTGGTAGTTGATTGATTAACGAAAATGATTCATTTTATTCCAACGAAAAAAGATAAGAAAACTCTCGAATTAGCTCATCTATTTGTGGAGTGTTTATTTAGACTTTATGGGCTACTAGTTGGTATTGTTAGTGATCGGGATAGTAACTTTGACAATCACTTTTGGATCACGACCAAACATCCATAGACGGATGGCTAGAGCGAGAGAGTCAATCATGTCATTGAGGATATGCTTCGTGCATATGTTAATAAGAGGCAAACTAATTGGAAAGAGTATATGCGTTAACCTTGTCAGCTCGTGTATCTTTAGTTCTTTTGGGTTTAGGAGCATGTGAGTTATTTTTGTTTATTTGTTATAAGACATTTTCCTCCAGCCATCATGTAGAGTCTTTTTTTGTAGGTTGGCTTGCAAGTGGGTGAGCACATTTAGTGGGACCATGGACAACTATCCATTCTGCACACTTGAGATATTGAGTGTTGAGTATTGCGAGGTAGCTAGCAATAAAGCATCTCTCCTTGGGCACTCCGGCTACCCACAATGGCAAGTGATCGCTACTATGTGGTCAATCCTACCAGGGGTAGAGACGTGGAAGTGTGGGATCGAACGGTGCCTAGGCTTGAGGTTAGGTTCAGGACTCCCGAGAGGCTTTGGACTTCCACATCATGAACCTTGACAGGGTGGAGCACCCTACGCAAGAGCTCCCCCCATGTGCGTGCGTGCAACTACCCGCCTTTGCCTTCAGCTTCCAGCCTTGGCCCCCCCACCCTTTTTTGGTGTCAATTGTCCCTCCTCCTCGCTGCCCTCTACCCCTCCCCATGTGCGCTCCTCCCGGGTGACCTCTCCCCCTTCGCCTTCTCATTCCCTTGCACCTCTTACCTCCTGGCCTCGCCTCCTGCTCAGTCCGCTTACGTGTGCCGCCCTCAGTCCCCTCTGCCTTCCTCTTTGCCACCCACCCACCCCCGCCGCCTCCTCGCCACCTCCCTTCTCTACCTCTCCGGGCACTGCCCACTCCTTTGCGCTTCTCCGCCCTCCTCCTCTCCATAGCCTCCATCGCCTTCCTCTTTTTGCTGTTCCCCCCCGCCTCCCCTTGTGCTGTGCGTATTCTACTAATCATCTCTCCTATCTTCCCATCCAGGTGTTTATCACTCACAGGATTTTATATCCGTTGGCAAGTTTTGGCATCTTCTGGTCTTGAACCCCCAACAGGAGGACTTTATGGCAACCGCTTCTTCATCCCCGACGAGGTCGCCGTCCCTTGCCTATCCTTTTCAGAAGATCTCTAGCTCTCGCTATGACTGTTGCTTCTTTGGAGGCCTCCACCCTAGATTGCAAGATTGTGGGTAGCCACCCGGTGTGCGGACAGATCAGGGATCTGTTTTACAGGCAAGCCTCCTCAGCGTGTTTGGAAAGATCATTGACATTCACCCCTTGGGACGTGGCTACTATCATGTTGAGTTCGATTCGCTTGTAGTTTCGGATAGAGTCATGCAACTAAGTCCCGTCGCATTGCGTACGGCCTAGGCCTTCTTTGCAAGGTGGCAGCACGGCTTCGACCCGGTGTCTGATTCTTTGGTTGGTGTCTCAGGCTTTCCTATGACAGTCTGCTTTCCAGGTCTCAAGAAGGAATACCTTCCTCTCCTCTTGGTGATAGGAGGTGCTATCAGAAGAGTGATGGAATCCTCCCCCACCGTCGTTTCGGTTCTTGCATTGAGGACGACAAGACCGACGTAGGAGCATGGCAGACCATCGGCCCGAGGCGGAACCATCGGCCGATGTCCAGGAGCAGAGGAGAGTAGTGCCGATAGGCGCACCAAGGTGGCAGGATCGTGGAGGATATGGTTGTGTCAAAGAACTGTTTCGAGCATTTACCTCAGCAGCGCCTTGACGGTGATTGCCCCCCCCCCCCCCCCCCTTCCCCCTAAAGTACCCTCGAGGAACGTGCCCCCACCCCTCTGGGAGACTGTTACTTCATCGAGATCCCCCACCAGGCTTTTAGGTTCCGGAGGGGCCAACTAACCCTCTAGCCCGTGGTGGGCCCGGACTCTCAGCCTCCCCCCCCCAGCCTTTGCCCATCCCCTCACCCTCCCCCCCCTCCTTCACCCTTTGCTTTGACCCCTCTCCCTACAGCTCCCTCGGCTCCGGCTGCACCGAACCCCCCTCCCTCCCCTCTCTGCATCTCTAGAGCACTCCCATTGCCCCCTGATTGCGCAAGACTCGGAGTAGAGACAACCAGCTAGCTCGGTCCGCTGTTTGATTCATCATTATTCGGAGTTGGTAGCGATGACCATCGCTGCTCTCCGGTGCGGGCTCTCCCTCCCGAGTCGCGAGGCGGCCCCCCCCTACGGTGCTGGGGTAGCCAGTTGATCACAGTTTCGTCCGGTGTCTCCTTGTCGAAGGCATTGGCATGTTTGAGGAGACGGTGGCTCCCATTCGCATGTGTGTGGTACTTCATCACTCTAGACCGTCCACCCCAGAGAGTGCCGCGATGATCGTCTCCTCCCCCCCTGAGTGCAGCACAGGGAACGGATTGGAGCACGGAGTTAGCGTCCACCACGATTCAGATAGAGCTCTCGCATCATCTGCATGACCTGTGTATCACTAATGTGCTTACCCACCTCTGGCCTTTGGCTTGGATGGAGTTGGGTGAAACCGGCCTTCAGAAATCTGACGGGCTGTGAAGTAGACACTCGCACACAAAACACTTCATCACCCATGGGGACCTGGAAAAAGAAACAAACAGGGGGAGCTAGAGTGCTCGTGCAAATAGTACAAGGACACCGATTGGCCCCAAAATGTAGTGGCGCCCCTTGCGGTATTTCTTTATTTGATCAAATTTGAGTACAAAGTACAACTTGTCCAATCCTCTACCAATAGGATCCCTCGAAGCTTTCACCCAGGGTTTCCAAATAAGAACTCTCGCTATTACAGCAAAGCATTCCAAGAGAAGGCACACCCGTATGACACCTCCCCGCTTGAAAAGGTCTTTTCCATCGCTAACATGGATCCCTCAAACCCTTTCCCAAACAGGAGTAGGGCTGTACCAAACCATATGTCCTTCCCTATAGTCACAGCTTGCATGTAACCTTGAGAAGTCTACAACCTGTTCACACGAATCCAAAGACATGCTTTCCACATGAAACCAAAGACCTGAATCCGATAATCCAAAGACCTGTATCCCATAAACCATAGGCCTGTTTCCTCGAAACCAAAGTCCTATTTCTTCTCGAAAACCAATGTCTTGTTTCCATGACAGATAAACCACATATGCACCATCCAATCATGGTGCCAAAAACCAAGGTTGTTTTCCATAGCACCAGGTGAGAGAAAAATAGAGAACCTGTAAGCGAATCCGTGAGCACATATAAGTTCGACACGAAGAGAAATAACACCATCCGTAGCTTGTTCTGTTGTTTCAGAGTCTCTCATACTTCCATGGCACGCAGAAGAGAATACACACCCGGCCCTTATGATGAAAGAGAGGTTATACAGTGGTTGGCAGCCTCAGCGCCTCCCCCCTGTTCGCCTGCAATCTGCCCGACTGGTTGCCCTGCCTGGCTGCCCGTTGCTGCCCGCCTGGTCACCCTTACGCGCAGCCTGACGCCCATGCTAAAAAAGAGCCTCCCGCCTGGCTGTAGCCCATGTGCTGCTGCGTACGGGTGACCAGGCGCTGCTGCGTGTATGGGCTACAGCCAGCAAAAGGGGCGCTGCTGCGCCCATGGGCTTCAGCCAGCCGGGTGCTGCTGCGCAGCCTGGTCTTCCACACGTGCAGCTGCCTGGTAGCACAGCCACCTGAACTCCCTCACGTACAGTCGCCTGTACCACACATACGCGCAGCAGCACCCACTTGTACCACAAGTTCGCGCAGCAGCTCTAACTCCACACGGCGACCTGCATCCAAGGTGATGTGCCTGAATATTCCACGTGCCAGTGCGATTGCTCAAGAAATACCATACGCCATGCGCCACCCTTCACCTTTATAAAGAGGCGATTTGCTTTTCAAAAAACGCCAAAAGCAACATAGCAAAAACGCATGCCTTCAAAATAATAATATTTTTTTTAAAGTCTTAAAAGGTTTTTTTAAAATAAAAAAAACCTTAAATGAGTTTCCTTTTTCAGATCCAACTGACGCCTGTTCACACTGTCCATCCCGTGCCCGTGCCCACTTGCTTGTTGTCCAGAGGGAAAAACACAGGGTCGTAACATACCCCCTCTTGGGCTGGCCACATACATGAGTTTCCTTTTTCAGATCCAACTGACGCTTGTTCACACTGTCCATCCCGTGCCCGTGCCCACTTGCTTGTTGTCCAGAGGGAAAAACACAGGGTCGTGACATACTCCCTCTTGAAAAATAGCAAGCGTCCTTGATTGCACTCAATAACACAGTAAGTATCCAATGAAAAAAAATTCCCCATATGACCAAAGCAATGCCCCTCCAGTGCATCTGGGTGATGAAACAATCATCCTGAACAATAAGGCCATACCGTCACATCAAAGTGACAAACAACTCTTGCTTGTTCCTTCAGAACCTGCGGGAAAAGTCTAAAACCAAGTGGAAACACGTAACCTATGGTAGCCAAAAACAAAACCATGCATCATTCTACATATGACAAACATATGCATGACACATATATGCATTCGCAAACAATATGCTCCTCAAGATGCTCTACCCACTCCAAAATAACAGTCTTAGGCTTGCTCGCAAGCCTTACACCCATGAGTATCCCTGCACAGGACCCACGACTGAAGGTACAACATGAGCATATGAAAGCACTCAATGCATCCAAACAAGACATCCACTAAGTACTTCCCACATATGTCCCTCTTGATGCTTTACCCACTCTTCACATGACCATCGTGCAGAAGCTACACTCAGTGATACACCATGAACATAGTAAAGTACTTGGTGTATCATACCAACATACATGCATCTGATCGTGACACATCCAGAGGTTTACCTATGTATTCTCAATGGGTACCAAGATCCAATGGTACCAGAATACCATAATACCTCAAAAAGTATATAAATACATGCACAAATAGAGTTCAATCCATATATCCATGAACCAAACCAACTATAGGAGTGCTCACAAGACTTATGCCCTCCATAGAGTCTCGAAGTGTTAACTCAGGTTGTTGCAGACTTTGAGCTAAACCAAACCATGCCATTCCAAAGGCAAAAACCATCTCTGTTACCCATAGATGTAGATAGAGTTATCCATAGTTGTAGTTATAGTTCATGGTGCGGCCGACTGGGAACCATACCCAACTTTACCATTTCATGTGACTAGTACACAATATCATAGAAGTCCCATAAGCAGATGTACTGTCAGCTATTAGGACCTTCGGGTGAATACAAAGATGTCACCAAGCGACTCCGAGATGAAAAACTGAGCCTGTTTGTATCAAGGGAGCGGAGGTGCTACCCCCCTCTTGAGCATCAGGCAATACTCTAGACCTATGCTCTGCTGAACCTGAATGAGCCGTCGCAAGAGGTGGCTCCAACTCAAAGGTAGCAAGATAAAGTTGCAATACCTAAGGTGAATCTGCTAAGTCACTGTAACTTGGTTGAACACAATGCTAATCAATACACTTAAATACACTAAGATTTGAAGGACACTTGCTCAAATACAAGAAGTAAATTGCTGAATTGACAAGAGACACACAATGAGCCGGAACGGCCGACCCCTCCCTTGAGTAAATTGTATTACTATTGGAGAAATTCAATACATAGCTTCACGGTCCATTGCCAAATCCTCCATGCCAATGCATATGAAATTCAGCATTTAGAAAACAATGGTATGTTGATGTAGATCACCAAGGAGCTGCCTTGATGCCCGGCCCGACTTCAGTGCCCATATTCTCTACCATTGGCTCTATGTTCTACCAAGCAAGGTAGCAACATCTTCAAGACCACATAGGACAAGAGAAATACTACACAAGGGGGCTAAACAAGGAGTCCTGCTCTTCTACTGAATAAGTAATGACAACACATTGTCCAATTAGCTTACCAGTCTTCATAGAAGTTGTTGCAAGCGGAAGCCTTCGCGTTGGAATCTTTAGAAGTGTTGATATCTTCGATTTGTCGCAATCCTTCGCGACAAAAGTCTTCAAGAGGATGAAGGGAACCCGGGGAAAGCTTCCCCTATGGTTCAATTTGAGAAAGCAAGGCTGAAATTAGTGTTTTCAGCAAAAAGACCAGAAATTACAGCAAAAATGAGAGCTCTTTTGCTGAATTTCAGTCATTGGGAATGAGTAGGAGAGTGATTAGCACTTGGAAAGACTCTTGGAAGCTTGGAAAACACCCTAGCAAGTTGGGTATGGCTATGGAGAGCTTGGAAATGGAGAGAAATGGTGGAAAAACAGAGTTTTCAGCAAAAAGACCAGAAATTACAGCAAAAATGAGAGCTGTTTTGCTGAATTTCAGTCATTGGGAGTGAGTAGGAGAGTGATTCGCTCTTGGAAACACTCTTGGAAGCTTGGAAAACACCCTAGCAAGTTGGGTATGGCTATGGAGAGCTTGGAAATGGAGAGAAATGGTGGAAAAACAGAGTTTTCAGCCTCCAAAAATCCTCATGAAGAGAAAACACGAATTTTCTCTTAATAAGTAAGTGAATTGGGGTCCAATCAGGTGAGGGGACATGGGGAGATGCCCATTTATGAGTAAAAAGGGAGGATTAGGTCCTGGACATTGAGTCTTGTCTGCCTCGGGACTTCAGTGAGTGTGAACTTGGAAGCGGTTGTCACCATTTGGCCACCCAAATGGTTCACTCTTGCTTTCACACTATGTACATATTGGATTGGTGTCCATGGCTTATGGAATATGCCTATGCAGGTGATTGACACGTGTCATGCTGTATAGTTGGATATGATATTCCGCTGGGACTTGATGTTGTCATGCCCGGAATATCTGGAGGACTTGGCTTTCCGCTGGGACTTGTGCGTTTGTGTACATGCCCGGAAACGCCTGGAGGACTTGGCTTTCCGCTGGGACTTGTGCCTTTGTGTACATGCCCGGAAACGCCTAGAGGATTGGCTTTCCACTGGGTCTGGTATTGCGTATACTTGCCTGGAAACGCCTGGTCTTATATGGTTTCATGAACGGAAATTGCTCATGCCAATGCTGCATTGCATAGCATCTTTATGTGCTTGCCTGCAAATGAAATTGCATGCTGTTTTCATGCCTGCATGACCTATGTGTAGTTTCGGGCTAGGGGACGCCCGCCCGTGAACCGTGCGTGTGAAACTGTCTGCTGACATGGTTGTGTGGCATGTGAACAGGTGGTAAGTATTACCCAATCTAGGCTCAAATAGCCCTTAGGACTTAGCCAATATTTATAAGTGAGTGCGTTCCCACTTCATTAAAGTTTGGGCGCCCAAAAGTCACTTATAAATTATGACCGCTTCCAAGTTCACACTCACTGAAGTCCCGAGGCGGACAAGACTCAATGTCCAGGACCTGATCCTCCCTTTTTACTCATAAATGGGCATCTCCCCATGTCCCTTCACCTGATTGGACCCCAATTCACTTACTTATTAAGAGAAATTCGTGTTTTCTCTTCATGAGGATTTTTGGAGGCTGAAAACTCTGTTTTTCCACCATTTCTCTCCATTTCCAAGCTCTCCATAGCCATACCCAACTTGCTAGGGTGTTTTCCAAGCTTCCAAGAGTGTTTCCAAGTGCTAATCACTCTCCTACTCACTCCCAATGACTGAAATTCAGCAAAACAGCTCTCATTTTTGCTGTAATTTTTGGTCTTTTTGCTGAAAACCCTAATTTCAGCCTTCCTTTCTCAAGTTGAACCATAGGGGAAGCTTTCCCAAGGTTCCCTTCATCCTCTTGAAGACTTTTGTCGCGAAGGATTGCGGCAAATCGAAGATATCAACACTTCTAAAGCTTCCAACGCGAAGGCTTCCGCTTGCAACAACTTCTATGAAGACTGGTAAGGTAATTGGACAATGTATTGTCATTACTTACTCAGTAGAAGGGCAGGACTCCTTGTTTAGCCGCCCTGTGTAGTATTTCTCTTGTCCTATGTGCTCTTGAAGATGTTGCTACCTTGCTTGGTAGAACATAGAGTCAATGGTAGAGAATATGGGCACTGAAGTCGGGCCGGGCATCAAGGCAGCTCCTTGGTGATCTACATCGACATACCATTGTTTTCTAAATGCTGAATTTCATATGCATTGGCATGGAGGATTTGGCAATGGATGCCCGTGAAGCTATGTATTGAATTTCTCCAATAGTAATACAATTTACTCAAGGGAGAGGTCGGCCGTTCCGGCTCATTGTGTGCCTCTTGTCAATTCAGCAATTTACTTCTTGTATTTGAGCAAGTGTCCTTCAAATCTTAGTGTATTTAAGTGTATTGATTAGCATTGTGTTCAACCAAGTTACAGCGGTCATAATTTATAAGTGACTTTTGGGCTCCCAAACTTTAATGAAGTGGGAACGCACTCACTTATAAATATTAGCTAAGTTCTAAGGGCTATTTGAGCCTAGATTGGGTAATACTTATCACTTGTTCACATGCCACACAACCATGTCAGCAGACAGTTTCACACGCACGGTTCACGGGCGGGCGTCTCCTAGCCCGAAACTACACATAGGTCATGCAGGCATGAAAACAGCATGCAATTTCATTTGCAGGCAAGCACATAAAGATGCTATGCAATGCAGCATTGGCATGAACAATTTCCGTTCATGAAACCATATAAGACCAGGCGTTTCCAGGCAAGTATATGCGATACCAGACCCAGTGGAAAGCCAATCCTCCAGGCGTTTCCGGGCATGTACACAAAGGCACAAGTCCCAGCGGAAAGCCAAGTCCTCCAAATATTCCGGGCATGATAACGTCAAGTCCCAACAGAATATCATATCCAACTATACAGCATGACACGTGTCAATCACATGCATAGGCACATTCCATAAGCCATGGACACCAATCCAATATGTACATAGTGTGAAAGCAAGAGTGAACCATTCGGGTGGCCAAATGGTGACATTCCCCCGGCTTCTAAACAGTTGTCCGCAACTGAAATGCATCCAAATATGTCTGAAGCACATGCGGGCAATCTTTGAAGAACTCTTCATCTACCCATTTAGCATCAATGGGAAGATAGTTCTTAAACTTCACAAGGTAACGCCTCACAACTTTGCCTACAGCAAGCTTGCGTTCCTTGTGATACACAATCTGCTCTGGCTGCAAGATCTCCTCAAGCTCATCCACTTCTGGTGGATCCTCAATGACCATTTCACTGGGCTCCGGCCCTACATACTTGCGAAGGAGACTCACATGAAAAGCATTGTGTATGTGCCAATGACTAGGTAATGCCAATCTGAAAGCCACTTCATTGATCTTCTCGATCACTCGAAAAGGCCCATAGTACCTGGTTGCAAGCTTAGGATATGCACCCTCTTTGCCAGGCCTCTTTGCAAGTCTTGCTTTCTCAAATTTCAGCAATACCCAATCATTCTCTTTAACATCCAATTGCCTTCTATGCTTGTCGGCAGCCTTTTTATGCTTGTCTTGTGACCTTGCAATGGCTGTCCGCACCTGAGCAAAAGCAATATCCAAGTCTCTTACATACTCATCAGTTGCAAATATCTCATCCTTTGTGCGAAGGATGGGCGGCAAAACCACCTTACCATAAACAATCTCAAACGGGGTCTTTCTCGTAGATGCATGTACTTTGTTGTTGTATGCAAATTCCACAAGCGGTAAGTACTTCTCCCAAGAAGACTTCTGATCCGCGATATAACATTTCAAGAGATCCAACATGGCTGAATTTGCAGCCTCACTTTGCCTATCTGTTTGAGGGTGATAAGCTGATGAGAAGTCCAATTTGGTACCCATATTATCAAATAAGGCCCGCGAAAAGAGACTTGTAGTCCTGGGATCTCTATCCCCCACAATGGACTTCGGCATTCCATGATGTTTGAACACTTGTGCAAGATATATTTTAACCATATGCTCAGCTTTGATGGTCTTTTTGACCGGCAAGAAATGAGCTTGCTTGCTAAACCTGTCCACAATTGTCCAAATTGCATCATTACCCTGTTGGGTACGTGGCAAGTAATGAAATCCATTGTAATACTTTCCCATGGCTGCGTGGGAATAGGCAATGGCTGAAGCAAACCTAGTGCCTTTTGCCTATCAAATTTGACCTTTTGATAGGTGATACATGCATGTACATGTGCCTCTATGTCCTTCCACATACCTGGCCAAAAGAAATACCGCTCAATCATGTGCGTAGTAGGCATTATGCCTCTATAACCAGCATATGGAGGAGCATGGCACTCATCCAAAACCTTTTGCCTCATGTCAGACACCACACATAGGCAATTATCTTTCATGAGATAACCCTCTTTGATTACATATGAGGCATGTGCATGACCAGCCATCAAATCAGCCCAAATAGTGGCAAAATCAGCATCCGTATGATACAAATCACGCATGGTAGACAAGTCCCCATGAGAGGCAACCGAGATAGCTGCTACATACGGCTTTCGTGACAATGCATCGGCCACTACATTCTTCTTTTCCGGCGTGTTGTGCAAGATCTGAAAATGAAACATAGAGAGGAAATTGGCCATCCTCATATGCTTCTCTGATAACTTAGTTTGAGTAAGAAAATACCTCAAACTCTGGTGATCTGTCTTCACAGTGAAATCAGCCCCAAGAAGGTAATGTTTCCATATAGTAAGTGCATGAATTACAGCCAAGAGCTCTTTCTCATAAATACCAAGAGATAGCTCTGCATCATGCAATCTACGACTCTCATAAGCCACAGCATGTCCCTCTTGATTAAGGACAACCCCTATGCAATTTCCAGATGCATCACATTCCACACAAAAAGGCTTTTGCAAATCCGGAACGATCAACACTGGACCATGAGTAGTTGCATCTTTCAATTTGAGGAATGCATCTCTCTCTACATTAGTCCATTTGAACACGGCCTTCTTCTTTGTTAAATCATGCAAAGGAGAAGCAATCCATGCAAAGTGCCGAATGAACCTGCGGTAGTAAGAGCATAATCCAAGAAAACTACGGATCTCATGCACCGAACTCAATTCGGGCCAATTCCGAATTGCATCAATCTTTGCAGGATCCATCTGCACTCCATCTTTGGACACAATATGCCCAAGATAATGTATCTCTGACAAGAAGAACTCACTCTTCTTTGCATTTATGAAGAGTTTATGCTTATGGAGCTCTTCAAATACAATAGCCAAATGAGCTTTATGCTCTTCTTCGGTCTTCGAGAAGACTAGGATGTCATCAAAGAAGACACCTGTAAATTTCCTGTACCCATGGAATATGCGATCCATCATTCTATTGAATGTAGCCGGGGCATTTGTAAGACCAAAAGGCATAACAAGATACTCATAAAGTCCAAATGCTGTCCTGAAAGCAGTTTTGTGTACATCCCCAGGCACTACACGCACTTGATGATATCCACTCTTGAGATCAATTCGGCTAAAGCATGCTGATCCATCTAACTTGTCAAGGATGTCGTCTATGCGTGGAATCGAAAACCGATTCTTGATGGTAAGCTTATTCAAAGCTCTATAATCCACACACATACGAAAGGATCCATCCTTCTTTTGAACTAAGAGAACGGGTTGAACAATATGGGGAAGAGCTTGGCTGAACCAAACCCTTGTCAAGAAGCTCATTTACTTGCTTCATGATCTCCTCTTTTTGGGATGCACTTACACGATAGGCTGGCCTATTAGGTGGTGAGCTACCCGGCACAAGATCAATGCGATGATCTTCCGGTCGTCAGGTGGTAACTCATTTGGTAACTCATCCGCAAAACAATCATTGTGCTCTTGCAAAAATTTCAACCTATCATTACTAAGAGTGTTTACATGTACATTATTTTGCTCAACAGGATCTCATACAAAAATCAAGTACGTAAAAATACTCTTTTTCATTACTTTCTTAATTTGTACATGAGATACAAGGGGAATGGTATCACCCTCTTCACCAGTATCAATTACATGTTCTCGGCCTTTATGCATGAAGGTGATCCTGTTAGTCTTGTAAGCCTTGCACGGATCAATACGTGTATGCCAAGGCTTTACAAGCAATACATCACAGCCATTCAAAGGCGCCACAAGAAAATCCTCATGATCCACATAGCCTTGAACGTGTATGCGCAACTTACCAAAAATAGGCATGACCTGCACTTCTCTACCAACAAAGGCAGCCCCTGCTTCAATTTGAGGACCATGTCCTCCACTTCAATATCCAAAGCAGCTGCCATCTGAGTGGATATGAAATTTTTCAGATGCACAATCATCAAACATGAACAAAGCGGGCTGATCTTTGAGTTGTCCCCAAGCTTTGCATACAACCCTATCTTTGCTATCATGTGAAGTGTTGCCCTGCACATCCGGAATCATATGCACATTAGGTTTCGGTACATCAGCATTTTCAGCTTTGGTCTTCTTATTTGGGCATGCTCTTACCATGTGCTCAGTGCTGCCACAAGTAAAGCATTTGCCTTCACGCATATATTGCTCCTTCTTCTCAGCACTAAGACCAAAGTTTGCCTGCTTATAAGGGCGCTTTTTAGCAAACTTATTTTCAACTTTTGGACCTGATTTGGCTTGGTTTTGGTCCCTTTTAGGTGGCTGTCCATCATTTTGCAGGTTTTGGACAGCCCTCTCTTTGCCTTGAAATGAGGGTTTAGCCTTATTGGATCGACTCAATTTGAGTTCCAATTGCTCGGTGGCGATGGCGGCTGCGATTAATTGGTGTAAGGTATGACCAGGATACATTTGTAATCCCGCTTTGTACACGGGTAGCAATCCCGATTGAAACCTTCTCTTCCTTTCCGCCTCGGTGACATGCATAAATGGAGACACCTCCAAGAGCACTTTCCAAAACTTTTGTACATATGCATTTACCGATTCCCCCTCATTTTGCTTTACCCTATCCCACTTCATTGTTATCTCATTCAATGCATTGGGAGGCAAGAATTGAGCATAGAACCTCTCCTTGAACTCTTCCCATGATCTAACAGGATTCGGTGAGAGCTTCTCCGTGAGCCACCAATGGGCAGCAGTGCCTTTCATGAACATGCTTACATGCTGGATCATGGATTTGTGAGTGAAATCCTCATCACTGAAAGCAATATCAAACTGGGCAATAAAAGCAAGTGCCTTTGATGTATCATATTCCCCATGATATGTGTCAAACTTCACAGATTTGTCTCCGGCTTTGAAGTCACGAGACTTTGATGCATGTGTGTGCATCTCAACATGTTTTCCCCCATGTTTGTCCATTGGGACAGTCCCTGTGACTGGCATCATTTTTGGACCAAAAGGTGATGCATAAGGCATAGATACATGTGCCCTGTAAGCATGAGGCATGGATCGCCCCTCAACATGCATTGATACATTTTCAGCCATAACTTCTCCCTCACGAGCACACTCGAAGGCATGAGTGGCATGAGAGATACGCGGAATACCTGCACCAACAGAAAATTGCAGCCCATGTTGCATGTGTTGTGCATGCACATTTTCAGCCGGCAATGGCATTTGACATACATTTTGACCACTGCCATAAACATTGTATCCTTCATGGGCTACATGAGGTATTCCTGCATGGCGTGAAGTCACTGATTGTTCCTCTCCCATAGCATGGAGATTTATCCTCTTAGACATAAGTTCTTGTTCGGGCACCAGTGGGGATTCCAAGACATGTGGGATGGTTGCCTTTTCTGCATAGGCATCCTCGGTACGAGCCAAGTATGCACGTGCTGCATCCCTCGGTTGCATGTGCAACTCTTGAGCAATCATTGCCATTGCATAATCCATATAAGATTCAACTTTCTTGGCCTTCAAACGATCATGTACCAATGGATCCTCGTGGCGATAGAGATTCAATTCTTCTTGTTGTGCATGGAGAAGAGCCTGCATACGGGTAAGTTCAGCCCTCAAGACTATGGACTCTTCTTCTTGCATTTCTCTTTGCCACGGGACGGCTGTCCCACATATTCATGTTCCCTATTGTGCACCACATGAGTTTGCTCATCTTGTAAAGCATTGGAGGCATGCATTTCATTGTCCCTGCCTCTTGTATTAGCATCTCCAATATTCATTGTATGGCTGTCTATAATGTTCTAAGTGTAGAGATAGCTAGTGTTCACGGTGATCGTCTCTCACAATAGAAGTGAAAGAGAACCGTATGCTCTGATACCAATGTGACTTGGTTGAACACAATGCTAATCAATACACTTAAATACACTAAGATTTGAAGGACACTTGCTCAAATACAAGAAATTGACAAGAGACACACAAAGAGCCGGAACGGCCGACCCCTCCCTTGAGTAAATTGTATTACTATTGGAGAAATTCAATACATAGCTTCACGGTCCATTGCCAAATCCTCCATGCCAATGCATATGAAATTCAGCATTTAGAAAACAATGGTATGTTGATGTAGATCACCAAGGAGCTGCCTTGATGCCTGGCCCGTCTACCATTGGCTCTATGTTCTACCAAGCAAGGTAGCAACATCTTCAAGAGCACATAGGACAAGAGAAATACTACACAGGGAGGCTAAACAAGGAGTCCTGCCCTTCTACTGAATAAGTAATGACAACACATTGTCCAATTAGCTTACCAGTCTTCATAGAAGTTGTTGCAAGCGGAAGCCTTCGCGTTGGAATCTTTAGAAGTGTTGATATCTTCGATTTGCCGCAATCCTTCACGACAAAAGTCTTCAAGAGGATGAAGGGAACCCTGGGAAAGCTTCCCCTATGGTTCAATTTGAGAAAGCAAGGCTGAAATTAGGGTTTTCAGCAAAAAAACCATAAATTACAGCAAAAATGAGAGCTGTTTTGCTGAATTTCAGTCATTGGGAATGAGTAGGAGAGTGATTAGCACTTGGAAACACTCTTGGAAGCTTGGAAAACACCCTAGCAAGTTGGGTATGGCTATGGAGAGCTTGGAAATGGAGAGAAATGGTGGAAAAATAGAGTTTTCAGCAAAAAGACCAAAAATTACAGCAAAAATGAGAGCTGTTTTGCTGAATTTCAGTCATTGGGAGTGAGTAGGAGACATAGTTTCCACGAGTTTCGGAAACGGGGGTGCGGAGCACGGCGGGAAACTGAGTTTCGGAGTTTCGGCCTTCGGGAAGAAACGGGGAAACGGAGTTTCGGTTTTAGGGTTTAATACATACATATATAATTAATAAAAACATTACAAAAGCTTGAAAAATACATCTTTGCTCAAGTTCAATGTCAAAGACTCAAATGATAGATCAAAATTCAGAAATGACAACTGTAGGCTCAAGGCTCAAGCCTCAAAAGAGTCAATACAAAACAAGATCCATCATCCATCATCCATCATCCATAATCCATAATCCATATGTACAGAGGGGCATGGCCCTACATCTTTGTTTGGAACATGAGCAAGATGGTCCTTCACACGGGTGACACTCCCCGTTTTGACCAACCCACAATATTTACATCTCCATTTCCTAGAGCCACCAGATCCTGCATAACCCCCCACTTGCTCCACATGCTGCCAAAAAGGATCCGGAGTCCGAGCCATGTTACTTAACTTACTTGTGCGGTTCGAGGTCGGAAGACTCGGAGAGATTCGAGAAGTGGAGGCTGTTTTTCTGGTCCTGCAGGCTGCGAGCAAGGTGTGACTCCTTCTTGCTTGGTAGAGCTTAGATGGCAAAGGTGGAGGCCCCAAGTAGAGAGGTAGAGGGCGTGGTAGAGGGCTGATGTGGAGGTAGAGGAGTAGAGGGCAAGGTAGATGGGTAGAGCAGCTCCAAACAGGCTGCGGAAAAAAGGCACAAAATGCCGGCGAAAGAGAGCACGCGGGTTTCTAAACCCTGGCGTTTCTGGAAACTATGGTAGGAGAGTGATTAGCACTTGGAAACACTCTTGGAAGCTTGGAAAACACCCTAGCAAGTTGGGTATGGCTATGGAGGAAATGGAGAGAAATGGTGGAAAAACAGAGTTTTCAGCCTCCAAAAATCCTCATGAAGAGAAAACACGAATTTTCTCTTAATAAGTAAGTGAATTGGGGTCCAATCAGGTGAGGGGACATGGGGAGATGCCCATTTATGAGTAAAAAGGGAGGATCAGGTCCTGGACATTGAGTCTTGTCCGCCTCGGGACTTCAGTGAGTGTGAACTTGGAAGCGGTCATAATTTATAAGTGACTTTTGGGCGCCCAAACTTTAATGAAGTGGGAACGCACTCACTTATAATATTGGCCAAGTCCTAAGGGCTATTTGAGCCTAGATTGGGTAATACTTATCACCTGTTCACATGCCACACAACCATGTCAGCAGACAGTTTCACACGCACGGTTCACGGGCGGGCGTCCCCTAGCCCGGAACTACACATAGGTCATGCAGGCATGAAAACAGCATGCAATTGCAAGCACATAAAGATGCTATGCAATGCAGCATTGGCATGAACAATTTCTGTTCATGAAACCATATAAGACCAGGCGTTTCCAGGCAAGTATATGCGATACCAGACCCAGTGGAAAGCCAATCCTCCAGGCGTTTCCGGGCATGTACACAAAGGCACAAGTCCCAGCGGAAAGCCAAGTCCTCCAGATATTCCGGGCATGATAACGTCAAGTCCGAGCGGAATATCATATCCAACTATACAGCATGACACGTGTCAATCACATGTATAGGCACATTCCATAAGCCATGGACACCAATCCAATATGTACATAGTGTGAAAGCAAGAGTGAACCATTCGGGTGGCCAAATGGTGACAGTCACCCCCCTCCATCCACTTCGCATCCATGGGTGAATAGTTCTTGAACTTCACAGGATAGCGACAGGAAACTTTACCTTGTTCCTTTCTTTCCTTATGTGCCAGTATCTGCTCGGGAATAAGAGCCTCATCAAGTTCCTCTGCTTCCATCTGAGCCTCATCTGATACATCCTCAGGCACCCAAAACCTGATTGCACTCCACCCAAGTGGTAAGCACAAGTTCCTGATGAAGCATAGTAGACCACCACTGCGAAACATAGAAAGAAGCTGCCTTCCAATCCCATGAAGCCTCCGCGAAGATACCACCGGTGACAAAGTGTCAAAAGCCTTAGCCTTCAACCCATCTCTTGCACCATAACTCTTCAACTGCTTTGTTCCTAGCTGACTACTTCCTATCCTTGGTGTGTTTTCTCCTGAGCTTCGTCGTGTCTTTTCTCCTGAGCTTCATCTTTAGCTTTTGCTCTTCACCTCATATAGGCAAAGACACACAATCCTGCACTCTTCTGTACTTCCTTTACACTGTCCCATGTTGAAGCTTTTGATGTGACAACCATGAAACAATCACGGGCTCGCCTCCTTGAGAAAGTCGACGATATCCAAAGAATGGAACGATGAAACCGGCCTTCAGAAATCTGACGGGTGGTGAAACAGATACTCGCACACAAAACACTTCATCACCCATGGGGACCTGGAAAAAGAAACAAACAGGGGGAGCTAGAGTGCTCCTGCGAGAAGTCTACAACCTGTTCACACGAATCCAAAGACATGCTTTCCACATGAAACCAAAGACTTGTATCCGATAATCCAAAGACATGTATCCCATAAACCATAGGCCTGTTTCCTCGAAACCAAAGTCCTGTTTCTTATCAAAAACGAGTGTCTTGTTTCCATAACAGATAAACCACATATGCACCATCCAATCACGGTACCAAAAACCAAGGTTGTTTTCCATAGCACCAGGCGAGAGAAAAATAGAGAACCTGTAAGTAAATCCCTGAGCACATATAAGTTCGACACGAAGAGAAATCACACCATCTCTCCCATGAACATCGTCCTGTGTATCCGTAGCTTGTTCTCATGTTTCAGAGTCTCTCATACTTCCATGGCACGCAGAAGAGAATACACACCGGGCCCTTATGATGAAAGAGAGGTTATACAGTGGTTGGCGGCCTTTGTCCAGCAGTGCCTCCCCCCTGTTTTGCCTGCAATCTGCCCGATTGGCTGGCTTGCCTGGCTGCTCGTTGCTGCCCGCCTAGTCACCCGTACGTGCAGCCTGACGCCCATGCTAAAAAAGAGCCTCCCACCTGGCTGTAGCCCATGTGCGCAGCAGCACCCGGCTGGCTGAAGCCCATGGGCGCAGCAGCGCCCCTTTTGCTGGTTGTAGCCCATACACGCAGCAGCACCTGGTCACCCGTACGCAGCAGCCGCCTCGTAGCACAGCCGCCTGAACTCCCTCACGTACAGCCACGTGTACCACACATACGTGCAGCAGCACCCACCTGTACCACAAGTTCGCGCAGCAGCGCCAACTCCACACGGCGACCTGCATCCAAGGTGGTGCGCCTGAATATTCCACGTGCCAGCGCGATTGCTCAAGGAATACCATACGCCATGCGCCACCCTTCACCTTTATAAAGGGGCGATTCGCTTTTCAAAAACGCCAAAAGCAACATAGCAAAAACGCATGCCTTCAAAATAATAATATTTTTTTTAAGTCATCAAAGGTTTTTTCTAAATTAAAAAAACCTTAAACTTAAAAACTCATTTTTGTCCCTTTCTTGAAAACCTTTTGTCCCCTTCACACTTGGGCTAGCCACATACATGAGTTTCCTTTTTCATATCCAACTGATGCCTGTTCACACTGTTCATCCCGTGCCCGTGCTCGTGCCCGTTGTCGAGAGGGAAAAACACAGGGTCGTAACAGTTGGGTGGCTTGGGCGTTGGGGAACAAGCAGGGGAGATGGTGTCGCTTGCTTGGGCCTTGGGGAACAAGCAGGGGAGATGTTTTAGTGGTAGGACCACTTTCCCCCTCCTACAGATACCTGCACTGTGACGGATGGTGAAATCGGCCTTCAAAAACCTGACGGGCGGTGAAACAAACTCGCACACAAAACAGTTCAACACCTTTGAGGACCTGGAAAAGGAAAACAAACAGGGGGAGCTAGAGTGCTCCTGCAAATAGTACACGGACACCGATTGGCCCCAAAACGCAGTGGCGCCCCTTGCGGTATTTCTTTACTTGATCAAATTTGAGTACAAAGTACAACTTGTAGAATCCTTGAGCAATAGGATCCCTTATAGTTTCACCCAGGACTTCCAAATGAGAACTCTCGTTAGTACAACACAACATACCATAGAGAAGGCACACCTGTACAACACCTCCCTGCTTTCCAAAGGGTCTTCTCCATCTCTAACATGGATCCTTCAAACCTTTTCCCAAACAGCAGTAGGGCTGTACCACACCACATGTCCTTCCCTATAGCCACAGCTTCATGTAACCTCGAGAAAACTACAACGTGTTCACATGAATGCAAAGACATGTTTTCCACATGAAACCAAAGACCTGTATCCGATAAACTAAAGACCTGTATTTCATAAACCATAGGCCTGTTTCCTCGAAACAAAAGTCGTGTTTCCTCTCGAAAAAACCAATTTCCTGGTTCCATGAGAAATCCACAAATACACCATCCAATCACGGTGCCAAAATCAGGGTTGTTTTCCATAGCAATACCCTGTGCTTCTTCCATAACCCAGAGAGAGAAAGATAGAGGACCTGTGTCAAGCAACCCCTGAATACACATAAGTTCAAGACGAAGAGGAACAACACATCTCTTCCGTGAACATCATCTCGTGTATATGTAGCTTGATCTCTGTATCCAAATCTCTTCAACAGGGCCTGCAATCCACGATGAGAGAGAGAAAGAGAAAAGCCTATCTCTAATCTCCTACATCAAGAAGGTTTGGGGAATAAGACCAGCACCACCGGTCCCCTATAGTTTGAATACAGCATCACTGTAGTACAACAGCAGCAGGAGCATCAACAGCAGCCTTGTTCGGCTGTACAACCCATACAGAGTCGCCACAACAGCAGCTGCGAGCAGCAGCGCCTCCTCTAACAGCTCACGCGCACGCGTGAGCGCCCACCAGCACACACACACATGCGAGTGTGCACCCACATGAGAGAGAGAACCTGCAGCCGAGAGCAGCACGGAGGCTTGCACATTCAACAGCCCAACAGAGGCGCCACACAGCAGCTCGAACGGCCCACACAGCAGTGCGAATGCCCACACATAAGTGATAGCACGAGCAAGGGGGAGGAGGAGCGTGTCCTGTTGCGCAGTACCACAGGGGCCATCGCCCCGCCTGCACCACCACCTGAGGCCATCGCCCCGCCTGCACCTCCACCTGAGGCCATCTCCCCGCCTGCACCTTCACCTCCACCTGAGGCCATCGCCCCACCTGGTTGCTTCCACACACGTAGCCGCCACCAACACGTGGCCTGCTCCATGTTGCAGAAAGTCGCCCAGCTAACTTGATGCCGTGTGCCAACGACCAATGTTGCAAGGAGATGCGCCACACCCACGTCGACTCTACCACCTCCTTTAATAAAGAGGCGCTTCAGGTCGCTTTTCTCCAAAAAGCCAAAAACCAAAAGCAATAGCCCAAAAATGCAGCCTCCCTAAAATATTATTTTTAAATCATCCAAGGTTTTAAAACCTTATAAACTTAAATCCTTTTGTCCCCTTCACACTTGGGCTGGCCACACAGGTTTCTTTCTTGATTCCAAGCTGATGCCTTTCACACTGTCCATACTGTGCCCGTCCCACCGGCTTACTGTCCAGAGAAAACACGGGGTCGTAACATACCCTCTTGAAAAATAGCAAGCGTCCTCGATTGTACTCAATGGCATAGTAGGCATCCAATGAAGGAAGAGTTCCCATATGACAAAAGCAATGGCCCTCAAGTGCATCTGGCTGATGAAACAATCATCCTGGACAAAAATGGCCACACTGTCACATCAAAGTGACAAACAACTCTTGCTTGTTCCTTTAGAACCTGCAGCAAAAGTTTTAAAACCAAGTGGAAACACGTAACCTTTGTTAGCCAAAAAGAAAACGAACATATGACAAACATATGCATGACACATATATGCATTTGCAAACAATATGCTCCTCAGGATGCTCTACCTACTCCAAAATAATAGTCTCAGGGCTGCTCACAAACCTTATGCCCATGGATATCCCGCAGGACCCACGATTGGAGTTACAAACATGAGCATATGAAGGCACTCAATGCATCTAAACTATACATCCACGAAGTACTTCCCACATGTCTCATGGCTATCCCACAGGAGTCACACTCAGTGATGCATCCATGAACATAATAAAGTACTTGATGTATCATACCAATATATATGCATCACATGACACAATCCAGAGTATTACCCAATGTATTCTCAATGGTACCAGGATCCAATGGCACCAGAATACAATAATACCTCAAAAAGTGTATGCATACATGCACAAACAGACTTCGATCCATATATCCATGAACCAAACCAACTCTAGGACTGCTCGCAAGACTTATGTCCTTCATAGAGTCTCGAAGTGTTAGCTCAGGTTGCCGCAGACTTTGAGCTCAACCATTCCAAAGGAGACCAACTCCACAAATAGCATCATCTCAATATCCAATTGACTAACACCCTGGTCAAGAATAGCCAGAACCCTATGACAAAGATCAACATCCCAATCTTCCTCAGTCATGCCTTAGTTCCAAAGGGAAAAAAAACCATCTCTGTTAACCATAGATGTATACAGAGTTATCCGTATTCGCAGTTATAGTTCATGGTGTGGCCGACCGTGAACCATACCCAACTTTACCATCTCATGTGACTAGTACACAATATCATAGAAGTCCCATAAGCAGATGTACTTTCCTCCAGTACCTTCGGGTGAATACAAAGATGTCACTAAGCGACTCCTAGATGAAAACTGAGCCTGTCTGTAACAAGGGAGTGGAGGTGCTACCCTCCCCTTGAGCATCAGGCAATACTCCAGACCCATGCTCTGCCAAACCTGAATGAGCCGTAACAAGAGTCGGCTCCAACTCAAAGGCATCAAGATAAAGCTGCAATACCTTAGGTGAATCTGCTAAGTCACCCTCCTCTATCCACTTCGCATCGATTGGTGAATAATTCTTGAACTTCACAGGACAGCGATCGGAAACTTTACCTTGTACCTTTCTTTCCTTATGTGCCAGTATCTGCTCGGGAATAAGAATCTCATCAAGTTCCTCCGCTTCCGACTGAGCCTCATCTGATACATCCTCAGGCACCCAAAACCTGCTTGCACTCCACCCAAGTGGTAAACACAAGTCCCCAATGAAGCATAGTAGATCACCACTACTAAACATAGAAAGAAGCTGCCTTCCGAACCCCATGAAGCCTCCGTGAAGATACCACTGGTGACAAAGTGTCGAAAGCCATACCCTTCTACCCATCTCTTGCACCAGAATACTTCAACTACTTCTTGTTCCTAGTTGACTACTTCCTGTCCTTGGTGTCTCTTCTCCTGAGCTTCATCTTTAGCTTTTGCTCTTCACCTCATATAGGCAAAGACTCATAATCCTGCACTGTCTCTTGCACTTCCTTTTCACTTTCCACATGTTGAAGCTTTTGATGTGACAACCACGGGCTCGCCTACTTGAGAAAGTCGACGATGTCCCGGCAATGGAACCATAAAACCGGCCTTCAAAAACTTGACGGGTGGTGAAACAAACACTCGCACACAAAACACTCCAACAGCTTTGAGGACCTGGAAAAGGAAAAAAAACAGGGGGAGCTAGAGTGCTCCTGCAAATAGTACACGGACACCGATTGGCCCCAAAACGCAGCCGTGCCCCTTGCGGTATTTCTTTACTTGATCAAATTTGAGTACAAAGTACAACTTGTAGAATCCTCCACCAATAGGATCCCTTATAGTTTCACCCAGGACTTCCAAATGAGAACTCTCGTTATTACATCACAACATACCATAGAAGGCACACCTGTACAACACCTCCCTACTCTCCAAAGGGTCTTCTACAACATGAACCTTTTCCCAAACAGGAGTAGGGCTGTACCATACCACATGTCCTTCCCTATAGCCACAGCTTGCATGTAACCTCGAGAAAACTACAACCTATTCACATGAATCGAAAGACATGTTTTCCACATGAAACCAAAGACCTGTATCTGATAAACTAAAGACTTGTATTTCATAAACCATAGGCCTGTTTCCTCGAAACCAAAGTCCTGTTTCCTCTCGAAAAAATCAATGTCCTGTTTCCATGAGAAATCCACAAATAAACCATCCAATCACGGTGCCAAAACCAGGGTTGTTTTCCATAGCAATACCCTGTGCTTTTTCCATAACCCAGAGAGAGAAAGATAGAGGACGTGTCAAGCAACCCCTGAATACACATAAGTTCAAGACGAAGAGGAACAACACATCTCTTCTGTGAACATCATCCCGCGTATATGTAGCTTGATCTCTGTATCCAAATCTCTTCAACAGGGCCTACAATCCTCGATGAGAGAGAGAAAGAGAAAAGCCTATCTGTAATCTCCTGCATCAAGAAGGTTTGGGGAATAAGGCAACCACCACCGGTCCCCCATAGTTTGAAAACAACATCACTGAAGTACAACAGCAGCAGGAGCATCAATAGCAGCCTTGCTCGGCTGTACAACCCATACAGAGTTGCCACAACAGCAGCCAAGAGCAGCAGCGCCTCCTCCAACAGCCCGCACGCACGCGCGAGCGCCCACCGGCACACACACACACACACACATGCGAGTGTGCAACATGAGAGAGAGAACCTGCGGCCGAGAGCAGCACGGAGGCGCGCACATTCAGCAGCCCAACAGAGGTGCCACACAGCAACACGAACACCCACACATAAGGGATAGCGCGAGCAAGGGGGAGGAGGGGCATGTCCTGTTGTGCAGTACCACAGGGGCCATCGCCCCGCCTGCACCACCACTTGAGGCCATCACCCCGCTTGGCTACTTCCACACACGCAACCGCCACCAACACGTGGCCTGCTCCATGTTGCAGAAAGTCATCCGGCTGACTCGATGTCGTGTGCCAACAACCAGTGTTGTAAGGAGATGCGCCACACCCACGTCGACTCTACCACCTCCTTTAATAAAGAGCGCTTCAGCTGGCTTTTCTCCGAAAAGCCAAAAACTAAAAGCAATAGCCCAAAAACGCAGCCTCCCAAAAATATTATTTTTAAATCATCCAAGGTTTTAAAACCTTATAAACTTAAATCCTTTTGTCCCCTTCACACTTGGGTTGGCCACACATAGGTTTCTTTCTCGATTCCAAGCTGATGCCTTTCACACTGTCCATCCCGTGCCCATGCCCACCTGCTTACTGTCCAGAGAAAACATAGGGTCGTAACAGATGGAGTCTTGAGTATGCATACTCAAGGGTTCGAACATAGTGGCTACACATCATAGTCACATGGAACGGCGTTCCAGAGTGCACGGAACGTGGGAACGCTAGATTGCTGTCCATGGGAGCGTGGGAACGCCAACTGCACCCGTCACACAAAACCTGTTCTGGGAACGCCTGGACCCCGTTTCGGGAGCACCTGGACCCCGTTCCAGGAACAGCTAGTGTGAATTCAGCATTCGAAACAGTTATTTCGTCGTTTTTTAAAAATCTTGGGCCACTTGGCTGTTAGCAGTCATCTCTTGTGGGTGTGCCCGCCCGATTTAGGTGTTTTCTCATTTTTCCCCACTCTCCATATTTTTCCCTATTTTTACGAGGTGTGGGAGGCTGTTTTGTGGCTCCTGGCTGATCTAGACACTGGCCGACTGTTGGGTGGTCTGTGTGTCCTGGATGCTGGCCGACTGCCCGTGCTGGTCCACGTCTCCATCTGTGTGCTGGCCGACTGAGTCTTTGCTGGCCGACTGGAGACAGGAGCAGGTGGTGAGCTTTTTGCTCCTGTCGGCTGCTGTTTGGGCTGGCCGACTGGCTAATAGGGGCCATATAAAATGGCCCCTTGCCCCCAGACATGTTGTAGTGGGTATTCAGATCTCGGGATTTTCTTGGGTATATATAGCAGAGTTACACGCCTCTCTCTCCTTCTCTATTGCTGTATTTTTCTGCAGTGCACTTGCTCTTGTGTTCTCAGATTTTGTCTTCATGTCCGCTGCATATTCTGACATGGTATCAGAGCTCTAGGCTCTTGATAAATCTTGGGAACTGTGTGAGTAAGAGGGGGGCTGTTTTGTTGCTGATTGGTGGATTGTTTTGGACCGTACGGGAAGAGGAGAAGCAAGAGGAAGGCGGGTTGATTTGCTGGACAGCCACTTGCAGGTTTAGTTCTTCATTTTTCCCACCCACCCAGGTGCCCTATAGCACCTTATCTCTTCCTGTTTGTTGCCGAGGCCATGAGCAGTTTTCTTTGTGCCTAGGAGACTGGGCTTTAGAGACTATCTTCCCTTCTGAGCACAGGAGGAGCAGCTCGATTCTAAGTTCGCCAGTGATACGACAGCATACCTGTCGGGGGACGAGGGGAACTTCTAGAGATTTGCCAAGGCGATTTAGATTTTTTGCCGTGCATCCGGAGCACAGATAACCTGGCACAAGTCATGTGGATTTTGGGTTGGCTCATCGCTTGCCTTGACTTGGCGTCCAGTTGAGGCTTTTCAGTGGGCCCGAGGGGCACTCTAGTGCGTTATCTTGGATGCCAAGTTGGCATCGACATCTCTGTGCGGAGCAGCAGCTAGCCCCTCTTCTTCTGAGCATTCAGGAGAAATTGCTTTATTGGAGTTCCTAGGCTTTCCTTAGTTAGTTGTGGTGGCAAACTAGGTTCTTCTCGCCACCATGTGGTACATCACCTCCTGTTGGTCTTTCTCTCGGGCCTGTATTGGTCAGGTTCAACGTTTGATCAGCAAATGTCTTTGGGTAGGTAGGAGACCTGTCTGGGCCAAGGTGGCTTGGAGAGTGATCATCGAGCCTCGCGACGTAGAGGGGGCATGGTTTTCATCGACCCCTCCATTCAGAGCCGTGCCCTATTGGGCAAGTTGATTGTTCGAGGTCTTCCAGGAGAGTGGACATGGCAGGATCTAGAGGACAGAGAGAAGTTGCTTGGTACCCCCTTCTCTGCTTACACTGCACGGGTGGGCCACAAGGTTCAGATGTTAGAGGTGGAGGGCACTCTAGCAGCAATAGCACATTGGCAATCTCGAAGGCTCCTGCCATAGTTTCTCTCAGATTTCTAGAAGCAGTTGTGGGATAGTTTTCGGCCGTGGAAGGTCACTCTTTTCATGTGGCAGATGGCTCATAGGAGCTTAGTAGTTGGCACTTGGTTGGCCATTGGGGGTAGACTAGCATTATGTCAGAGGTGTGGCCATCCCCACGAGTCTCAGCGTCACTGTCTTTGGGATTGCCCAAAGGCTGAGCAGGTATGGTAGAGGATCCTACGCATTTTCACTGTGGATCGAGCTCCTGCCCGAATTATTACATGGGGCACTGTTGCTCGGGCCACTAAGGCCGCGATCATCATGCCGTATGAGGAGGAAGGTGGGGACTAGCCCTTCGGGTTTGTCACCTTCGTATTTCCACTATGCCAGTTCTAGCTCTGCCTAGAGGTCGTTGGGCTCCAGGTTGTTGCCAGAGATGGGAGATTTGCAGGAGTATAGCCACGTGGCATATATGGAGAGCTCGATGCAGTGAAGCCATCGAAGGCGTCCTCACCCCGCTAGTAGCCTAGTGCAATCTATATGGAGCATTTGGCTTGATATCATTCATACCCTCCGAGGTCAGTGGGGACAGCTTCAGGGTGGCTCAGAGACCGTAGGAAGTGTTGGGAGGCCTTCCTCAGGATCTGGTGGCACGGTCTGTGTCTTACAGATAGTGGTGGAAAGCCCACTTGGCATTACAGACCACCTATGTGGTTATTCCCCCCTCCCCCCATTGTACAAGATAGCCATCTTCTCCTAGAGCGGCCAGCCGGAGGAGAAGATAGCCATCTTCTCCTAGAGTGGCCAGCCGGAGGAGAAGTGCATCCTTCCCTTTGTTTCATCTTGACTCTCGTTCCCCATTTGGGGACGGATTTGTACTTCAGCCATTTTGGTTGTTTTTCTCAATAACTAATAGAAGGATCTTTTTCCCGCGGCGGCGGCACGGGAGCGGGGGACTTGACAGGGTTGACATGATCTTGGGAATATCCTTGTTTTTTGATAAGAACAAGGATATCCTTGTTTTTTGGGAATATCCTTGTCTTATAGGCTCTCTTATTTTTTATCCAAATTCTGAGTCATTTTGTTGTTTTCATGATCTTTTCAATTCTGAAATTTTGCTAAGATCATCTGCTTGTGTATGTAATTCAATCTCAAGTAGTGAAATTTCTAAAGAAAAACAAATCGTGGATGATATTGTAAAGGAGTTCGTGATGTATTCTTCAGTGAGTTATTTGATGGTCTACAAGGGGTGTTGATCATGCGATTGAGCTATTGCATAGCAGTAATCTGGTCTCCGGGAAACCATATCGGTTTAGCCAGAAGGTGGAAGACGAGATTGCTTGGCAACTGCAAGTTTATCTCAATAAAGGTTTTATTCAATCTAGTAAGTCTCCATGGGGAGCTCCCGTTCTTCTACCATGAAAGAAAGATGGTAGTATGCGCTTCTTTGTTTGTGGATTACAAAGGCTCGAATAAACTCAATGTCAAGAACATGTATCCTTTGCCGAGGATGGATGATGTGTTAGATCATCTTCAAGTTGCTAAGTGTTTCACTAAGATTGATCTACGGTAAGGCTATCATCAAATAAGGATTAAACTTGAGGACGTGCCTAAGACTGCGTTTCGGACATGCTATGGCCACACTGAGTTTGTGGTCCTACCTTTTGGGTTGACCAATGCTCCTGCTACTTTTTAGCAGATGATGAACGATTTATTTCTCCATAACTGGGAAAATGGATTGTTGTCTTCTTGGATGACATATTGATTTTAGTAGGTCATTGGAAGAGTACATACATTATCTCAGAGTCGTCTTGGAGATTCTCATACAAGAGAAGTTATATGGGAAGGAGTCAAAGTGTGACTTCTCAAGTAGAAATTCTTGTATTTGGGTCACATCATTTTTGTTGATGGTGTGAGGATTGATCCAGATAAGGTTCGTAAGGTCCTGGAATGGCCAATTCCACAACCTCTTGGAGCAGCATCTGGACAGAGGAATCCTGAACCTGCGTGGTGGGTGGGGCCGCCCCACCATCAAGTTCCTGGTCATGAGGTAAATGCTCATATGGTTACAAGGAGTTCCCGTTGCCTTGGGGGACCCACCAGTCCGATCCTGTGGTTGTCACCGGGCTGGCCTCTGGTCTTGTCCGCTCTTGTCAAGGGGTTTCGGAGCAGGTCTGGGTGTGGATTTGATGGGCGTCCTCGGTGGGCCTGGCGTCTTGGGTAGGCTTTGGCCAGGTGTCCCATCAGTGTGCAAATGAAGCAATGTCCGGGGAGACCTGAGTACTCCATGCGTTGCATCATTTTTGTTGATGGTGTGAGGATTGATCCAGATAAGGTTCGTAAGGTCCTGGAATGGCCAATTCCACAATCTCTTGGAGCAGCATCTGGACAAAGGAATCCTGAACCTGCGTGGTGGGTGGGGCCGCCCCACCATCAAGTTCCTGGTCATGAGGTAAATGCTCATACGGTTACAAGGAGTTCCCGTTGCCTTGGGGGACCCACCAGTCCGATCCTCTGGTTGTCGCCGGGCTGGCCTCTGGCCTTGTCCGCTCCTGTCAAGGGGTTTCGGAGCAGGTCTGGGTGTGGATTTGATGGGCATCCTCGGTGGGCATAGTGTCTTGGGTAGGCTTTGGCCAGGTGTCCCATCAGTGTGCAAATGAAGCAATGTCCGGGGAGACCTGAGTACTCCATGCGTTGCAGAATCAGTTGCTCTTGAAGGAGGCTAGGAAGTGTGATGACCTGTGGGGGAGGCTATGTATACTCTGATGGAAGGAATCCTAGCTGCCCTAGCCACCACTGAGGCGACAGTCCAAGGCCTGTCCAATCGATCGACCCATCGACTGAAGCAGGGGATATACTCCTTTCGGAGGCCTGGGAAGCAAACCGTGACGGGAAATCCCCCGAGTCCATGATTTTGCTGGGCTCACCAATGAGGACTGCCTGGGGCAAAACGCGAGTCTGACCACGTGCTGGGTGGCTCCTCACGAGCTTGCAAACCAACGAAGAGGCCTCGAGGGAGGAGACTGTCGATGCCAAGAGCTGGAGGTCTGCTTCAGAGATAAGCAAGTGGCGGCGGCTTCCGCTGGGAATGGTGGAGCGGCTGCCATGGAGTCCTCCTGAAGGGGCGAAGACCAAACGGAGCTGACACTTGCTAAAATAGCTGTAAACCGATCGCTGAAACCTGACAGAAAGGTGAAGGGAGAGAAAGGGCGTGGGCAGAAGGGACAAAAGCAAAAAACAAAAAAGGGGGGAGGAAGGGGCGGTGGAGATGGACTTTAGGGGGAGGAAAATAGAGAAGCTAACATGAAAGGGCCGGGCAGAAAGGTGGTTGGCGGAGAAAGAGCACCGGGAGGGAGGGCGGACGGACAATGAAAAACGACGGGTGGGAGGAGGACGGGTGGGGGGAGCAGCAGGACGGGAGGAGGGTGGAGAGAGATGACAGGGGAAGGAGGGCGGAGGTGGAGACTAAGGGTGGGAGGGCTGGCCGAAATCAGATAGGAGATGGAGGCGACGGCAGGTGCACGAAGGCAGCTGGAGGGGAGGTTCCGAAAGGAAAAGGCAGCAGGCTGGAAGACGACAAAGGCAGCAAGGGGGGCAGTGGGGGGCTGAGGCGCACTGGGTGCGCTGGCAGGAGGGCGACTCGAGGCCGGAAAAAAGCAGAGGAAGGGGGGGGTGGGCGACATGCAGTGACGGGGGAGCTCCAGCTGGCTCGTCACACTCAATAAAAGTCCATTCTCAATGTGATAGAGGTTCCGGTCCCACTGCCCCGTCTATCTTGAGGTGACTCTCAATATGTTGAGAAGTCACTTCCCACACACCAAGCATCAGCCTGAGGGAGCTTCTGGTGTCCATGTATCCAATGGATAATCCTGCCCCTCAGCCAGTTAGTGGGCATAGATGATAAGGAACCAATGCCTATGTCAACATCGTGAAGGAGAAGCCACTGTGTATGTTGTGGGACCAACACTGAGGAGTTGATTACTTAGAAAGCACGTGGATGCTCTGTGAGATGGAAGTACCTGTGACAGTGCTTCTCCACTGGGAGGTCAGTGGGGATTAACAAGGCATCAGGCCTCTGGAGGGAGTGGAGGCTGTCCTCCAGACAGCAGCACCAATCCAACTGATAATTGGAGATTTGTGGTTGTCCTCAAAACATTGTTTGTAGTAACTTGTTTAACTTCAAGGCCCAGACAGATTGCAGGCCACCTCAAATTAGAATTGTGGGTGGCCCCAGCTTTGTGGCCAGCCAATGGAGGAGGCAATTACTGGCAATAAAAGGGGGAAATTGAGAGGGACACAGTTTTAAGGCAAGGGGCAAGCTGGTTTGATGCTTTGCGAGTAGATTCTTATGGAGTTCAGGTTGTACTTGTGTTTCAGGATATAGACTAACTTCCATATGGTTACAACTTAGTATTGTTGTGGTGGAAAAGCTGCCAGGTGTATGCTTGCACTGATATCTGTTTACAATGTGAGCAGTGCTCATTTGGAATGGAACCTTGATGGGCTTCTAGAGAAGGTGTGGGAATACCTTGATCTTGTTCGCATCTATACAAAGCCGAAAGGGATGAGCCCGGATTACGAAGATCCAGTGATTCTCTCTGCGAAGAGGCGAACGGTGGAAGATTTCTGCACGAGGATTCATAAGGATATGCTAAAACAGTTCAAATAGTAAGCTTTTATGCTCTACTTTGACAGCTTCATGATACATACTTGCTTCTTTATCCCATATAGGGATTTTAGTGCATGTTGTAACTGCTCCTGATGGCCTTTCTCTATTTTGTAGTGCCCTTGTGTGGGGTTCGAGTGTCAAACATAAGCCACAAAGGGTTGGAAAGGTAAGGCTAGGCATTCCTTAATTCCAAAACTTTGCAATAGAAGGCAATGTTTAATGTCAATTTGGCTGCATTTGAACTGCGCTTAATGTTGTGTTTTACAGGAGCATGAGTTGGACGATGAAGATGTTGTACAGATCATCAAAAAAGTCTGATGTGGCTTTTCTACCTTACCACTCCGAGCTGGCTTGGCTTCTACCGTCATCTCTTGTGAACACTACTTAGGTCGCCATGCAGGACAATAAAAGCCTTCAAAGGCTATTTTCAGCTTGTTTTCAGTGGTTTGATTAGAGGTGGTCTTCAAGTCCAGGCAATTAAAAGGCACTTCAATTTCCTTGCTCTTGCAAATGCTCATGCTTTAAGGTGAAGAGGCCATGACCTTTTGATTTGGGTATGGGCACCATCTTGCTCAGGTCGCAGCTTGTGGCTTGTATGTTACCAAAGCTGCTTCGGAGCTGGGTCTGCTGATGCCATCAATACCACAGCGATGTACGTCCTTAATGCTGTACATATGAGAGAATGTATTTGGGTTTTACTTGTTGACTAGAAGAGATGTTTTTGTTCACTATAAGCCATATTCATGCCACCTCTCTCAAGTAGTGAGGGTTGCAGTATGGTATTGCCGTTTTTGGCTTTGGTTGTCTGGTACAGTTATATAGGTGTTGCTTTTTGGTTAGTATATCACATCACACAGCAAGATGCATGCCAGCTAGAGGATTGCTTGGGTAAAATATCTTCCTTGAACGCATGCGCTAGAGTGTCATTCAAGGTAAGATGGTTGCCTTTCTATGCAGGTGTGCTGCATTAAATGTGTTGACGTGTGTTTGCCTGAGGTGTAGAGGCACTAATTGTAGCTATGCAGGTGTGCTGCATTAAATGTGCTGTTGACTTGTGTCTGCCTGAGGTGTAGAGGCATTTTAGTATGGCGTGCCTTCCTAGCATTTTAGTGCGTTCATGAAATTGATTATGTGAGGTAAAATGCTAGGAAGGCACGCCATGTACTGATCCTTTGCAGCATCACATGCCCTTAGGAAATATGGTGAAGGAAAAGTTGAAATATAGGAATCCTTGGAAAAGATTAATCTTTACATATGCATGCGCTCGCGCACACGTGTATGTATGTATGTATATGCACACATGTAATCGTGTATGTATGTATGTATGTATGTAAGTACACATGCATGTGTGTGCACGCACACGCACACGTCTTGTATTGTGCATATATGTATGTGTATGCACACATGTATGCGTGTATGTAACTACATGCATGTGTGCGTGCGCATGTGTATATGTATGTATGTATATGCACATGTATGCGTGTATGTATGTAAGTATATGCACGTGCACATGTCTTGTGTTGTGCACAGGTGTTTACCTTTCTTACTGCTGGTATTATCCCGTTGCTATTTATTTGTGCCATGTGCTATATTTTTTGCTATATTGTTATAGCCATCATTCAACATGGCCGTCAAATCTTAATGATACTCTTGTATTATGCGGGCATGACTGCTTGGAGTACTACATACTTGGGATCAAAAGCCCCCCCAAATTCTCCGATTGGCTTGTTGAGATAGCTCGCCGTCTGAGGTCGACCGAGGTTCACAGCATGAAGCTTGCTCAACTCCTTTGTTGCCTTAGGATTGATTATTTCTTTTCATAATGGGCTTTAGAGGTCGTCACATGCTTCACATCTTAGCCTCTTGGTGATGTCGAGTTGATGCACTTCTGTAAGCATGAGTTTAGGAATAGAATAGTCTCTACATTCTTGAGGTCCTGAGATGGGGTGGGGGGAGGAGTGCACGAGCTAGTGGTGGAGGAGAAGGGGTTCTGAGGTTGGGGGCGGTGGGTGGGAGTGGTTGCGAGGCTCAGGGTCGAGGGCGATGGAACTTGCACTGTGGCTGAGAGGGGTTGGTGGGAGGACCCTTGGAAAGGAAGGACCTGTAGTTTCCCATTAATTAATGATAGACATAAGTGTGGATATGCTAAACATAAGTGTGACGACTACTAAACCATAAATTCCAAGTGATATGTTACAATACCATGGGACCTAATAATCATGATTATTCAGATGACGAGAACCAATAATGTCGTAATCAAACACTGAAGCCACTGAAGCCTAGGCATGCATGATAGAGAGAGGGTCTGTTAGCTACTCAAAGAGAGGGGGATAGTTCTGCCATGTGCACACTACAAAAAGAGAGAGAGCTACACAACCATGCTTGTCCTGTATGCAGAGAGAGAGAGAGAGGGTGCGATGTTCTACCATGGAAGACACACAGAGAGAGACGGTTTGCAACGTTTGTAGAGAGAGGCGACTAACAAGAGGTGAGAGCGAGAGGGTTCACAGGGTCTGGAGAGGAACATAGAAGAGTGAGAGGGTGCATGCCAACGCACGAGCACCAAAAAAGCAAGTTTGTGCACGCGTTTTAAAAAGGAGAAAACCTTTCGAGATTTTTGTTTGGTGTTGAGATATGCTTTCTCCTCTGAACAGTTCTCAAGTCCTAATTTGTGTTGTCTTTAGGATGGTGGCTTGTTAAGAGTTCTACCCGCCCAACTTTATGGATTACATGACACGACATGACATGGTGGTCATAACTTTGGTACTCAGCATCGACACTTTACTTCATTTTCATCTTAGGGTGCACTTCTGAAAACGCATAAAAAAATACCATAGAATGAGTGTGCTAGTCTTTCTTACCGATTGAATAGGCTACCAAAAATAATGGATCCATTTGTACTTAACAATGTTTTCAATAATCGGGCTAACATGTTTGACTTACTAAACTTTCGTTTATTGATCTGTTTATGCGGCTGATCTATGTGTCAGTCATTTGATTGAGTAAAAATGGTATATTTAGAGAGTGTACACATGCGCGCGCGCGCGCACACACACACACACACACACACACACACACACTTAAATATATACTAGTATTAATTTCATGATTGTGTAATAACAAATGAAGACACATGGTTACACACACACACGCACCCACACAAATGTATACTAGTATTAATTTCATGGTTGTGTAATAACAAATAAAGACACATGGCTTTGTATTTGTTTGACAATGTTAACAAGTTAATGTTGTGTTTGAGAAGTTACCTAAGATGAGGGCACACATTTAGAAGACCAGGCTTGGGATGTTAAAAGGTTTAGGGTGTGCTTATCCACCAAATGTAGTCACAGTATCATCGAAGATATCAAGTGTCACCAATCTCCTTTACGACTTGATTATACATAGTGGGCCGTAATCCATTCCCTTCCGATGCCCTTTCTAGGATGATGCTTTTATTGTACTTGTGGACTCACATACAATTTGCAAGACACGTTTAGTTTCAATGCAAAATTCTAGTTCAAAACAATCGATTGTTATGGATTGGCATTTTTTAATTGCGATGAGGGTTGAATGGTGTTAGGGGTGGGTGGTGGCCTAATGAGCTCCATAATTCTAAGACACGAGGTTGTGACTAGTCCATATGCCAACAAGGATTGGCCACATAGCTCGAAATAAGCAAGTTTCACTTGTGTTTCTATATCAATTGCACCGTGACTAGTCCGTATGCCAACAAGGATTGGCCACATAGCTCGAAATAAGCAAGTTTCACTTGTGTTTCTATATCAATTGTACCATGAAGGTCGGAGTTAATTTGTACACTAGCGAGCCTACGACCTCTTTGTTCCTTTTTTTGTCGGGCGATAACCTAGAGGCATGTTGTGTGTGGTTGGGTGATGGCCTCTACTACACCACTAGCAGCCATAAAAGAAGAAGACAGTGGGATCAGAACTGGGGGACACCAAAATCCCAACTCCAAGGATCAACTTGGTTGCTATTCCCAGCCCTCTAGATGACACCTCTGGCCACCTCAACATCCTCCCAACCTCCCTATTTGGCCAAGCTGCCTCCTCCAGCTATCCTCCTCAGTCTCAACATACATCTCCAGCACCTTAGATCTTTCACCTTTCAGCCTCACCTGACCACAACTGACATCTAGCTGACCAGAAACCTCTCCTAGCTGATGCAGAGTTTGATTTTGCCTTCGAAACCCTCCACTTGGCCCCAGTCAGAAACTTGTCCTCTAGGCTGCTCTACAATCGTCCAATGTCAATTGACCTTACATACACAACCCAGGACCTTCCTGGATGCCCTGTTGACCCTTCTAACCTTCACCTGCTAAAAACTGTGTCAGAAATTTGACATAGACCTGACTAACCCAAAAGCTTCAATTAAATCAAAACCTTTCCTCAAATGTTCTCTAACACCTCCAGTCCCTCAACACGTTTTATCTCAACAAGATATCACCGTTGAAGCTCTCTACTGGCTACAGTTGACACACAACTGCCTTCAAACTGACAGTTCTCTTAAAACTCACCCAACTGATGCAGGTTCTCACTCTGAACACTCAAACCACACAAGGATCCACCATAATAAACACTCATCTGACATCAACTGACACAGTTGACACCAAAACCAATCAGACCTCAATCCGATCAGACTGTTGATAGTTGACTATTGACTGTTAGCTGTCTCACAAACACCTCTCTCAAGCTCAAACAAACAAGGGCAAGCCCTCTCCACCTTTAGCTGATCATTCTGATGCTCAACTGACACTCAAACTCTCACACTTAGGAGCTCCATCTCCATAAAATCAACCAAAATTACACTTATCTCACAACAAAACATCAAGACAACAAACTATATACCCAAACACTCTGTTTGTTCTTCAGATATACAAAAACACTTCACTGTCTCAACAGCCTTGAGACCTACGCACAAACAAAAGAAAAAAACACAATTGTGCCTCTTCAACCCAGGTCACAGCCTCAATTCCTTCTAGAACTTACATCGCTTGCTTCCTTCGTTCACCCATGCACTTTCTATTTCGATTTCGTGCACCTGTGTCTTATCCACTCGGTTGCCATGTTGCTTTCACCACTTGGAATCCATTTCATACCTTCATATGTACATATCATCCATCTACATTCTTCAAATCATCCAAAATCTGCAACTTCTTCAAATACTATGCATCTTGTAGGTCATAGCCAAACACATCACAACCGTCTAGCTGAAAATTCACATGATCAACATCTAAAGGCTCTGCATAATCTACAGCTACACTCTCGCCATCACAAAAATGTCCCAGCCAGACCTTCCTCAACATTGTCATACAAAGAGCATAAATCAGCACAACCTGGTTGCATGTCCTGGTCAGCATCCTCAGTTTCTTCACTCCACAGTCTGCTTACAACAGCATCTAAAAGCTCATCCTCACTAACACTCACTATGGGCCTCAGCTTGCTCACCACCATTACTTAGACCTGTAGATTCTTTAAACAAAATCATGGACACCCTCTAAGGCATCATCCATCAAGGCATTCACAGCACTATCCATGTTCTCACGCACATATGCCTGCTCAACCATGCTAGTAGCACCAACACCTGTGTCAACATACAAAGGCAATTACGAAAAAACCTCTTTTTCGCATTCAAATAAACCTGCAAACTCCACATTAGCATCCTCTGATGAAGAAATCTCCACCTCAGGCTCTAGTTGACTTGGGACCACTTGTTCTTTTTCTCAACAGTCTTACCACCTTCTGAGAAAACCTCCAGCGCTTTGCCAGCTTCTTCTTCCTCCAACTCGGGGTCCACGACCACATAACCTACTCTCTCTACAGCTTCACAATAACACTGATCTATTGCCTTTGTAGCTTCCAACAACACAGCTCTGACACAATGATCCACAACCTGCACACTGCCTCTAGCAGGACACACATCTATCAAATCAAACATAGCAATTCTTCCTGGCCTAGTGGGTGGCACATACAAGCCAACCTTCTGTCTCATCTTCCTCTCTTGAGATACTGCAGTCTTCACAGCTTCAGCAAACGTGGGTGGGCTCTTTAGTTCCACCTTCTCTTTGATCCTCTGAGTCACATCAACTCAACAAACTTTTCTTTTTTTAGAAATCAGGAGGAGCTTGGTTCTCTCCCAAGGTCTTCAACATTCTCCTCCAAGCAGCTTCAAATCTATCCACAAAATCTGACACATCTTCATTCTCCCCTTAGGTCAGCCTACGCAACTCTCTCCACAACTCCTTAGGATTGTCAGGTCTCCTATATTTCCTCTTCAGGGCTTCTCTCAAACTGTTCCAGCTTCCTCTATTAGCATCCTCAGCCTCATACCATGCCAATCAATGGTTGCATCCTCAAACTCACCATTTTTAGCTTGTAAGCATCATCATCTATGTTATTCCTCAGAGCAACCAACTCAACACTTCTCAGAAATTGACTGACATATTTCTGACCTCTAAACACATCATATCCAAAACAAGCCATTGGCCCTAAGTTGATCTCAAAAAGTGGACTCCAACATGTTGACCAAAGCCCTAAACAAAATCTTTCTGAACCTTAGTTGGGGCACCAAAACAATGTGTGGTGGGTGGATGATGGCTTCTACTACACCACCTCTACAGGTACACAACAAGAAGACGCAGTGGGATCAGAACTGGGGACACTGAAATCCCAGCTCTAAGGGCACCAACCAACACATCAACTGTCCCTTGCCCTCCAGTTGACTCTATGGGACACCTCAACACCCTCCCAATCTCCCTTTCTAATCCAATCAATCCTCTCGCTGTCCTCCTCAATCAACTCCTCAATCAACACTCAAACAATGTATGGTAGTTAGCTGGATGATGGCTCTACTACACCGCCTCTAGTTGACCCCTCTAGACACCTTAACACCCTCCCGACCTCCCTTTTTGATCCAGTTGCCTCCTCCAATTGGCCTCTCAAGTCAGCACACTGACCTCCAAAAGCTTCGATCATTCATCTAAAAGCCTATCCTGACGTCAGCTAACATCCATCTGACCAAAAACCTCTCCAGCTTGACGTAGAACTGTTTGATTCTGCATCCAAATCCTCCTCTTGTCTCCAGTCATAAACCTGTCCTCATGGCTCTTCAATTATCCTCCAGCATCAACTGACTTCACTGCCACAATCCCAGGACCTTCCTGGACCCTTTGATGATCCTTTTTTGACTCTTCACTGACTTAGATAGACTGGGTTTTGCCTCAACGAATCTGACACAAAATCTGCAGACTCTCAGAAGCCTACACTGAGATAAAAACATCCTCAAAATGTCCTCAAACTCCTCCAAGTCCTCAGGCTACAGTAATCTTGAAGGGATATCACATGACATGGACCCTGCTTGTTGTGTTGACTTCCAGCGGACACACAACTACCTCAGATTTTACTGTTCTCGACCAACTAACTAAACTGACACAGTTGATATGCATATTTTCTCTCCTCACCTGACAACTCTAGACCCTCAAACCACTCACACCACACAAGGATCCAACCTTATAAGGACTTAGCTGTGCTGATAGCAGCACAGCTGCCACAGAAACCCCATCTGACCACAAAGCCCTCCAACTGCTCACATCTAACTTCTAACTGTCAGCTTTGACCCACAAACACCTCTCTCAAGCTCATCCAAGCCAAAACAAGACCAATACACCATTAGTTGACTATTTTGATGTCCAGTTGACCCACAATTGACTTAGAAACTCTACTTCTCAACTGACACAACTGAGTTAGTAGTACTGCCTTCAGTCATCACAGATTGAATCACATGGGAGCTCAATCTCCATAAAACTCAATGAAAATCACACTTTCATCACAACAAAACTTCAAGACAACAAACAAGACCCAATCTCTCTGTCTGCTTCAAACATACAAAACACCACTGTCTTAACAGCCCTAACACCTTGGCACTAAGAAAAGAAGAAAACACAGAAACTCAAGGATCCCCTCAAGTAAACTTTGGCAACACAGCTTTAAACTCTGAATTCATTGTTGCGCACGATAGGCCTTCCTCTCACAGAAAACATCACATAGGTGACGAGAAGGCAGAACAGTTGAAGAAGAATTGAGTTGGTTCAAGTCTCTAACAGGGGCACTGCATAGAGAACCTAGGGAACTCACATCCTAGCCAATCCTCTGGTCTTCAGCTCTTCCTCCGCTCTGATCCAATCAAAATTCTCACACTGTGCTGGCCTTTACAACACTTGGAAAAATAGCAAGATCTCTAGCGTGCAACTTGACCTACAGGAGCCCACTCAACTGCAGTCACACTGGCCCTCCTCTCTCTGGTGGGAACTCTAGCCTCACCTCTACGTGGAGAGTTTTCAAAAATTATCACAATTGTGCCTCTTCAACCTATGTTGCCACCTTGCCTTCTTCCAGAACTGGCGTAGCCCGCCTCCTTCATTCGTCCACACTCTTGCTTTTTTTGTTTTGAGCACGTGCAATTATCCACTCGATCGCCATGCATCACCTTTTGTCACCTTGCATCGTTTTCACACCAACATATGTACATATCTTCTATCTATCCATCATGTTTAGGTTGAGCTCATTATGCTCCTCACAACGTCTTGCATTTTTCGTTGTGTTCCTTTCATTTCTTCTCCTTTTTCTTGTGGATTAGAGCATGTCATGGGTGAAAGATCCATAGTAGTGTTTCAACTTGCTATCCATTGAAGTATCCTTCCATATTAGCTCCATCCAAGGTCTCTATCTTCACTGCACCTTGAGGAGGATTTCTACAACTTAGTAGGGACCTAGACCTCAATACTTGAGTTTTTGTTTGCTATTCATGACACCTATAAAGTAATCGATCTCTTTATGAGGGGATTTCCATGAATATTATGTCTTGCAGCAATTTAGAGGTTGCGTCAATTCTGAGTACAAGTTGGCAAAGGTGTGATGTCGACAACCATCTTATAGTGGTAGGCTCGTAGGGAAGATTACCGTCTTGGCATATGGTAGGCCCTAGAGCACAATTCAACTTCTGCCCCCAATCACTTCTAGATGTATCACTACCATCTTGGTGAGTATTTTGTGCTCTCGGCTTGGCCATTTGCTTGTGGGTGGTAGTAGAGTGTTGACTTTCTATGCACCACAAGGATTTCTTTAAGTAAGAACTCCACCACGTCATTTATAAAATGGGTACTACAATTGCTCTCAGTATTTCTAGTGGGCAGCCAAAGTGAGTAAACACATTTTTGTAAAGGAACATGTATCAGCATTCTATGTAGCTTTGGCTTCAACCACTTAATGAAAGTAGTTAGTGGCATGCTTGGGTTCCCTTAGTTGGCTAGGCTAATGGGACGACCCACCAAGTTGATGCCCTATTTTTCAAATGACTGTTTCAGGAGTACAAGGGTTAGGGGGATGAACAATCCTTTTCTTGGGTTTGAAACTTTGGCATTCATCGATCGTAATGTTCCTCCATAAATTCAACTACATCCCCAAAGAGTGTAGGCCACCATAGGCCGAGGCCTGGAGAACCTTGCGGGTTGTTATGTCTATGGAAGAGCATCCTTTGTCGATGCTAAAATGGGTAGATTGGCTATGATGTCATCTTTCTTATAAAGCATTCCTGCTATTAACTGATAGGGGGGAACGCCTTCTTGATGTGTCTGGCTATGTCCTTCTCTCGATGGGAGAATCCATTAGACAAGAGGTGGCCAATATGTTCACTCCATTCCACCAGTACATGGATAATGTGGAAAAAAAGGAGCGCTGAAATGATCATCTTCCACTCTTAAAGAGGGTTGGAATTCTGGAAAGGTCATCAACATAAATGTGCACAGATCCCTTTCTCACTGTGATGATCCCTTTCTCACTATGATGATGAAGTCAAATTCCAAAAGAATCACAAAAACCATCTGGTGATGCATCTTGTGGTGGTGCCATGAGTATTCACCAAATACAAAAGTGCTTAATGGTTGATACATATAAAAAAAATCGGCAGCCACGAGGTAATTATTATACTTCTTTACAACATGTACACTATGGCTAACCCCTGTTTCTCTATAGTAGTGTAATTGTGCTCAATGTTTGGTAAAGGGATGAAGGCTAGAAAAGGTAATTGTGAAGTCCGTGTTTGTGCTCACTCCTTTGCTAAGGTGGTAAAAGAAGAGATCTCTTTGACTAGATGGAGGTGTCTTATTCTCAAATTTGACTTATATACAAGTGACTAGTGTTCACGCAAGTATTCTATTGCAAGCAAGAGCACATTTAAGCAAGCTCACAAGGATTCTATTGCAAGAAGGGAATGAATGTGTATTGCGTATTCTCAAAGTTGACTTATGTACAAGTGATTAGTGTTCATGCAATTATTCTATTGCAAGAAGGAAAGGAATTTGTATTGCTTATTCTCAAAATTGACTTATATACAAGTAACTAGTGTTCACACATTAGTCACTTGTATTGCAAGAAGGGAATGAATGTGTATTGCTTATACTCAAAGTTGACTTATGTACAAGTGACTAGTGTTCACACTAGTCACTTCTATTGCAAGAAGGGAATGATTGTGTATTGCTTATTCTCAAAGTTGACTTATGTATAAGTGAGTAGTGTTCATGCAATTATTCTATTGCAAGAAGGGAGAAAATGTGTATTGCTTATTCTCAAAATTGACTTATATACAAGTGACTAGTGTTATCACTAGACTAGTAAAAACTAAAAAATGGTGTGACCTTTATTACTAGTCTTAAGCAAGTATGTTCATGAAGTTCTTAGACTTTTCCTCTTTGACATTAATCTCATGTTAAGGTTGCTTTATATGTTCTAGTGCCGTGTTACAAAAGATAAGTTTCCATTCAAGCAAGTATGATGAAAAAGCACCCTATGGTAGGTTGGGTGAATGAAAACAGACTAACCTACGAAGTGGTTAACATTATCCCTTCCTAATGGTGAGATTGCATCACCCAAGTTAGTGGTGAAGCTACTGCGGGGGTTGGAGAAAAGTGTAGATGGTCCAAGATACGATGTTATGTTAGCAAGAACGAGATTAAGTGGTAGGACCAATCTAGTGTTGGATGTAGGGCATATTGGTGATTGGCTTTGGGTAGCTTTGTTGGTGGTGGGCAACTTGTCAGTGTGACATGAAAGCCATGTGTGATGTAAAAGTTCTTCATGCAATAGTTGTAGCAGGTGCATGTGTCTGTGTGAGTCGTGAGGTGCAAGATGTGAATTATATAGGTGATGTGCATGAGCAATGGCGGAGAAAAAAGGTGTTCCTTGTGTGTGTACTCCAACTCAAAGATTTCTCTAACTTTGACTTATTAACTACTTTCCTTGTCATTTACTTTTGACATCCGTTTTCTTGGGGAGTCAGGATTATCATGAGATATTGATGTGTGGCAGTGGAGCCTAAAGCTACAATGGAGTTAGAGTTGGCAGCGACCTCACTTTCTCAGTTGAATTAACATTATTGAGCATGTGGGATGAATGATTTGGGTGGTCAAAGAATAGTTCACGGAAGGTTTCTGTTGATTTGAGGTGGATCCAAGCGATGGGGTCATATTACGGGCCAAGCTTGCACCTACCATGGTTACCCCATCCAAATATGTACCTAGATAGTTGTCAACAATGAGACTTAGGGAAGGTGCTTGATATTGTCAGTGCTAGAGGTGTCTAAATGTAGAGGCCATGGACAGTTGTTGATTGATGTGTCTACTAAATGTAGAGACCGTGCATACATTGCAAGTGACGTACATGAGACTTTGGTAAAAGGTGTGCCCCTGTGTAGAAGCTCCACGTTCCAAAGAATGGTGCAAGAAATATTATATGAATATTTAACCACCTTCATGAGGGTCTTCATGGATGAATTCAGTGTCTTTGGAAGAAAGGAAGACCACATAAAGCACCTGATGTTGTGTTTGGAAAAATGCAGATTGGCCAGACTGAGCCTCAATCCAACTAAGTGTGCCTTTGCACAGTCAGGAGTGGATCTCTATTAGGGCACATCGTGTGTGCCTTTGCACAGTCAGGAGTGGATCTCTATTAGGGCACATCGTGTGTGCAGAGGCATGGTTGGAAATTTTGTGCCATGGAGAGAGGTACGGAGCTTGGTTGATTAAATAACCACTTTCTGTAAACATCTCCATTTGGATGCATGGATTCGAAGGCTCCATGAGCACAAATTAGATGCCATTTGATTAGGGCAAGATGGAGGGCTCTCCAGTGGGGTAGACATCTTCTTTTGGCAAGCCATGCAGCACAAATGGAAGGCTAGTAGGCCTTGTTCTGAGTGCATAGATGATGGAAGTGCAATTTGTGGTTGGAAAGAGGGTTGGACATAGCAAGAACAAGACTTAATGAAGAAGACAAAACAAAATAATTTGATCAAAGTAGCCATGCACTAAACTCCTTCGAATCTACTTTGAGCAAGGATTTTTGGGAAGAAACAAGCCAACTAAATGAAGATGTCAGTGGGAGGAATTTCACAACCCTTGGAAATGGGAGCCCCCACCGTCCTCCAAGCCATAGATTCACAACACTATGAGAGCTTCACACAAAAAGGACGTTAAACCAACCTATCTTTGGGAAAAGGTGTGAAGGAGTGGGGAGTAGGACTAGGAGCCTAAGGTTAGCTCCCTCAAGAAGTACTAAAGCACCACAATATTTTAAACTTTTGGTGTTGAGCTAGGTTTGTTCCAAGCTAGCCACGGCCAAGAAACCTAACAACCACGCTTATATAGTAATCGAGACGTCTCTTTTTTTGACCATTCAGTACAAGTATTCCACAAAAAATTCCCAATAACACAAGGATAGAGACAGTGTAAGAAGCAAGAGTCCTACTTTTTTCTATAGGAGCAGCCCATTATATAATCTTCTTCACCATGGAACCAAGTTCTAGTTCCTCTCAATATGTGGAACATGGTGGGGAAGTGGTAAAGAGCCAATTTCTAGGACTATCTCAAACCCAAGGGATCAAAAAGGGAATTCATAGTATGCCTACAGCCTTAAAGCTAGGCCGTCTCTACAAGATAAGTGCCATTGGAAAACCACATAGCCCAACCCCATGGGGCAAGAAATTTCAAACCCTAAAATAGAAGGTTTTATACAACCATTCCCTTACCTTCCACCGCCATGTGAATATGTAGAAGACATGCTTAGGATGGTCTTTTCCACAAACATAGCACCTAGAGGCTCATAATTGGGCAAAATAAAGCCAATCCACATCTCGAGGATGATGACAAAATTTGATGGAATTGGATATCCATTTAGTACCTAGAAAATTTTGATCAAGTTTGAAAGGCTATGGGAAGGATTGATGATCCCACCAAGATCTATTTATTCGGACTTTGCCTTGAAGGAAACCCACTTGAAAAGGCCAACTATGAGGACTTGAGACACACCTTTATTGTGGGATCCTCACCCAGTGCAATGGAGCGCCAGATGGAGCCTCGTTGCACAAATCTATAATCTCATAAGCAAGAGCAAGGAGATACAATGTGGGAATATATTGCTAGAACCAAGAATCTTCACATGAGATGTAGTCCCCGTTCACGAGAGACTAGATGAATTATCACTCATCAATTGATTTATGATGGGTCTTAATATCAAGAGAATTCATGACCATCTCTGCAAGTTTAGACACTACATCTTTGATGAATGTTTGCCAAGGTGATAGACCTAGTAAACAATCTCCAAGATAAGGATGTAGAAGTCATCCCCTCGAACCAAGAGATAGGGGATGCTCATTCAAACAACTAGGTGCCCAACCAGCATCGGTAGAGTCCGATTCAAGGACATGAGAATGGTAGAAAATCTACTCAACTAATTAGGCCAGAAGAGGCACCAACAACCTCAAGGCCGATCCCAGCCAATTCCTCAAGCTTGACACCCACACTTATTTCCATGGAGAGACATGACTTGGTGTGTAATTTGTAACCAAAATTGTAAAGTATAGAGTGTTTGATGTTGAGGCCTAGATAACAATAGTTTTCTACTTGTTACCAACACCACAAGAACCATGACATGGCTCATTGTTGTTAGTACCAAGGAAACTCGACAGGGTGGACTTTGACACCACAAAAGCTCCCCACACCAAGGTAACCATTAGCCTTACCAGCCCCAATAGTTGATCCTTAAACGGACACAAGCTCCAATGCCTACCTATTAAAACCCTTTATTTAGAGGTTTTATAGAACTCCTCAATTACCATATCCACCTCCAATACCTTCTACCTCAATTAGTTCCTCTACGAATTGCACCAATACAACATTACTCGTTGTCTTTGCCTAGAAACCCACGAACAAGAGAGCTATGAGTCTTAAGAATAGTATGACACAAACGAGCAGGCATTATGATTCCTATGGGTATTCTAAATAGGCTTCAACTCCTTTTAGGAACTGCACCAGTACAACATTACTCGGTGTCTTTGCCTAGAAACCCTTGAACAAGAGAGCTATGAGTAGTATGAATAGTACGACACAAATGAGTAGGCAATATGATTCCTATGGGTATTCTAAATAGGCTTCAACTCCCTCTACAAATTGCACTGGTACAAAATTACTCGGTGTCTTTGCCTAGAAACCCATGAACAAGAGAGCTCTGAGTCTTATGAATAGTAAGACACAAATGAGAAGGCAATATGATTCCTATGGGTATTCTAAATAGGCTTCAACCATAGAATATGCCTCTTTGTTCAAATCCATGGCACAATAAAGAGCGAGAGACCTAAAAAATATGGTGTGTAGGCCACTGATGCAATGCTTTCAATGTTAAGGCCCACACCCCATATTGTGAAGTGCCACCCCCACAAAGACCCTGCACCAAATCCCCCAAGTGCTCGAAGAAATCCAAATAATTTCATGACTTACCTTAACATAATTCCTTATGGAGGCACATGTTGCAAGTGTGGATTTGACCAGGCTTATCCCAACATAGTGAGACAATCATCCTAGCGGTGGTAGTAGTATCAATTACCACATCAATAAGCCTTAACTTGTTGAGTGTACAAGGAGGTCTTATTTATACACTCATGCCATAACAATACTCCAATCCTAGATAACAAGGGAACATCCAAGGTTGTTAACAACCAATAAGCATAAAGCTCAAGCTTCAAATTCAAAGTAACTACAAAAGAGCTTGAGTCGCAAGCCCCAAAGGCTATAGTAGTCCCTAAAAAAGCTAATGAACCAAGATCAAAGATCCAAAAGATGAAAACCTTAAAGAGCACAAGGGAACATAATACACGATCCATTGTCAAGGATAACAATGTCGTTGACTATCAAAAGTGGTTTAGTTAAGAGATTTGAAACTACCTTCCTTGTGGAGACAACGAAGATGTCATGACTTCGAGAATGAGAGATTCAAAGTTGCCTTCCGTGTGGAGACAATAAGATCTCCCCCTTAAACTTATTCTTTCTAAAGAAAAGAAGCCAATTGATTACAAAAACCTTAAGGAGTACCCTAACCTTGTGTTAGAGAAAGAGAGAATGAAGCAAGCCCAAGAGCTTGTGAGAAAGGTGCAGAATGAACTAGTAAGTAACTGTGTCTAACCTTGCCTGAGAAAATCCCATATCCTATTCCATAGCTAAGAATAGAACCAATGCGAGAACCTCAGAGCATGCCAAAGGCCTTGAATAAACCCATAACCTTTCTCAAGAGGTGCAAAAAGAGCGAGTTTCAAAGCTTTTTCCTCTAGAAAAACCAAATCATCTAGACGCCATATTGCTTGAGATGCAGTATGAAGGAGGACGCAATGGTGGGTTGTAAAAGTTGGCTTTCCGTGGGTTATCATAGTCACCATAATATTTTGTTTGATGTGATACGTGTCAACTTCATTTCAACCCCTTTAAACAAAGCGAATGGAGGCTGATAGTATTTTGAACGCGTTCAAAATATTGAAAATATTTCCTCCTGGCAAGGGGACAGTATATACATATACATCGAAATAAAAAGAGACATTTATGTGTGGATTCTATCCATATCTTCGCGTTCCTCCAAAACCTCTCTTATCTAACTCCAAGTGAGTGTGACTATGGGGGGCATAGCAGGCCTCATAACCTTCTTATCCACCTCAGAAGTCTGAGTTCTGATAAGTTCTCTTTTGTAAGGGAGTTCTCAGCTTTGGAAAGACTTATTCGACTGGATGACTGGGAACCCAAGAGCCCACACACCTGAACTTGAAGAGGAGGAGGATGAGCCATGTCACATTGATCTCTCCCTCCATACCTAAGGTAAAAGGATAACCAAAAGCACTCATAAAAACAAGTTGGGAAACTACTTTGAAAGTGATGAAATGAATGTGGTGTTACTTGTCTTATTACCTATCATGAACAAAGAAATAATGGTCTGTGCAATCTTGGATGGATTATGCTGGTGTCAGCATAATCACCAAGGATTGGTGGGAGGCTTAGGGAAGTCCACCACTTGTAGGAACAAGTCCATGGTCAAGTTTACCGATGGGAACACCGCTAAACCATTGGGCATCCTTCAAGATGCAAATATTAAGACCTTCAGGTTAATCTTCCACCACATTCATGGTGATGGATAGGTTGTAGACCATGATGCTCGTAAGGCTTTATATGAAAGATGCAAGGCCGGTCCATGATTGGTTTCTTGATTGGGAAACCAATTGCATTTGTATACATAAGGGTAACTAGTTCTTAAAAATAGATTTGAAAATAGGAAAGACTCATCCCTTGGGTCAATACATCCTTGAGAAGAATATGAGAGGATGAGCTTGAGCTCCTTGCAAGCAAGCTTCTGCACACACATAGGCACACTTCTCTACAACCATAACATAAAGATAAGTGTATATACCATAAAGAAAGGACTAAAACATACAAGGTACATAGTGTAAACCCGACTATATGAGCTAGCATTATAACTATACCATAAATCTAGTAAACCAAAGTGGTTGTGATACAACCTATACAGCACTGGTGGCATATCAACCCCAATCTCATCAACCATGCTAGTGGCATAAGTGTGGAGGTGGCATCTTGGCTTGTTATCTATATTCGTACACTAGTTGAGCTTGATATCTATATACTCACATATCATGTACTCCAAGTAAGCTTCTAAACATGTGAATCTTGTCTGCTTAGAATCTTGTTTGAGAACAGTCTTCCTTCAGACTCAGTGTAGAGCTAAGGAATTCCACCCATTTCCTGGCTACCTGATCAATATCCCCCAATTCATTCTCATCCCTAATTTGCCCCACCACTTCCCTATTTCCTTTTTCTTCAGTTAACTTAAAAAGGCACCTATCAAGTTTCTTCTTGTTACTGAAGGATTTCCATCTAATGCCTTTTTCTCTCTCACTAGCCAGTTTATCATCCTCTCCTTTAAGGAATGTCTGACATCTAATGTATAAATCAACCTCCTTTAAGGAATGTCTGACATCTAATGTATAAATCAACCTCCTCCTCAGTTAGTTTCCCAGTTTGTCTTTTCTTATGCAGGAGCTCCAACTCCTCACTCCATCTCCTGCCTTTTCTCCTCGGCTATTAATTTACCCACTCTCCTAATGATACCTTACATTTCATTAGCAAAAGATCTCCATGACCCCTCCCTACCCCTTTTTCTTCTCAGTCTGCCTAATGGCTTCTTCTGTACAAGCAATAAATAGATCATCTTTGAGAAAGAGGTTATTCACCCTCAATTTCCTTGTAGGAAAGTGCTTAAGTTAGTCCTTCTCCCAATCAGGCACACGCCATCCCCATTTCAAAGGCATGTGATCAGATAGAGCTGAGCAAGGATCAATTTCCACCTTCAAAGTGTGGGGAATCCAAGAGGCATGTTGGCTTTAAAAAACGCTTTCAATCCTAGAAGAGGGACCAAAGTATTGAAGACTAAAATATGTGTGACCCGGTTCAAATCCCCACCTACCCATCAGCCAACCCCACCTTCCCCCTTAAGACTTTCCCATTTTCTTTTTTCTTGTCACAATAGAATTGTATATCCCCTCCCCCCACGTCTATCCAATTGTCTTTCCACCATATTGAAATCTCCCAAAAGGATACAAGGACATTGAATATCCAATTTGTCAATCCACTCCCACATCTCACCTCTCACTTTATAATTATGAGCCCCATATATATAGACCACCCACATCTTCTCCCCATCTATTTGGACGTCAACTACCAAAATTCTACCATTTCGGATGATTCGCTATAATGCATGGATTTAAATTCTTTTTAACGATAGTTAATACCCCACTATAGCATGAGCCCACGCCTCCATACAAAACCATCCAGACCCCAATCCTATCCCTCCTATAGGTCATCTGACCCAGAAAGAAAAGCGGCATTCTTCCTCTTATCTCTAAGGCCCTTCACATTCTAGTTACAACCTCTAAAATCCTTGCTCCAATTCATCCTGAGGCAATCTTTGGGACCATATCCACATACTCTTCCCCTTCCACCTCAGAGGTTCCGCATTGAATTTCTTTCCAAGTAGTTTCCACTTGCCTGTTAAAGTTTTCCCATAGAGGAAGTTTCATTGTCATCCCCGCCTAAGACTTACTACCTTCCAAAGTTCACTAAATTTTATTTTACTATAATGACTTGGAAAAAAATATTAGTGTAGCATCTAGATTTTTTGTGGACACTCGCCGTTCGGTTTTTATAGAAAATACTACGGGATACAGATGGTGGTACAGTTCGCTGAGTAGGGCCCAAGTCATGTGGTCAAAAAGCAGTACTCTGTGATTGTGTTGCCCATCTTTGGCCGCTCACAATGCGCACGAAGAGACTTGTTAACTACACTAGAATTCACACAGCTATCCTACCCAACTAAATGAACAGCTATTAGATGAAATAAAAATTGAATATCTAAAAACTGGACAAAAATATCCCAAGAAAATTCTTTAAATTCAGGAATATTATTATTAATGGAAATCCATATTAAAACTTACAGCGTTTTACCACGTGCTTTTTTACTGTAGAGACTCAAACGACGATATAAATATATGCATTTTTCGGGAGGAAAATGGTCAAAAGTGAACAGATCGATAAACAGGCGCGTACAGTCGACGTGACACTGCGGGTCTTGCAAACACTCAACTCAAGGTAGCTCGGGGTGGAGCACATTTTCTTTCAAACAATGTACAAGGGGGGGACCCCATTAGAAAACCACAGAGGTGGGGGGGTTTCCATATTGGCTAAGCTTTTATGCAACACTTAAGGGGGGGGGGGTGGCAGGAGGACAGCAGCCAACAGGAAGGAAGCATACAAAGGCACAAAATTATTGGGTGCTATGAAAAGAAGGATGTAGTATGATACAAAAAGGGAAAGTTCAGCTGTCCAAAAAATGTGCACAAGGTTTGGCTATGGCTATGGCTATGGGGGGTGTGAGAGCCAAGGTTTTGAAAGCTTGTGTGTTAGCAAGAGTTGGGACAAGGGATGCAGAGGAGGGGAGGGGTTGGGGCCCTCCTTTACCTATGTGTTGCCTGATATGGTATCTGTTGAGTTCATTGATATGGATGGTAACCTTATTAGTGGGTTGAGAGGCCTTTTTAGATTGGGTAAGGGGTGAGGGCTTGCCTTTGCTCGAAGACCCCCCATATCTCTGCGATCTCTTCTGGGGTTAGGGCGAGGGGGCTCAGCTGCGTCATGCGCTTGGGCGTGGACCCCGCAGACAGCATAGGTGTCGACGGAGTTGAGTGCGGTGTTGACCCGGCTGACTTCACCTTGAACTCGAACGACGCCTCCGACGCCACGTCGGATGCCGGGCACGACGTGTTGCCCCCGCTCGTGCTCCTCGCTATGTTGAGGAACGACAGCAGCACCTCCTCGTCTAGCTCATCCCTCTCCAGCAGAAAAATTATATCTTCTACAGACAGTGAGGATTGTTGCTGTTTCTGCTTCTCCTTCTCCTTCTCCTGCTTCTGCTCTTCTTCAAGCTTCTTCAGATGATTATGATAATTATTATGATTAGTTGCCGCTAACGCTGCACAATTATTGCCTGCCTTTATTGAGCTGCTCCGAAGATAAGATTTGGAAGGAATTAGATCAAACTCTTCAGAATTAGAACCTGCAAACAGCACTGCATCCCCTGTGGACACTACACAGAGCTCCTTAAACTTTCTCGACCCTTTTCTCTCCGCTTCTTCTTCTTGCTCCTCCATCATTAGCTTTCTGACTTGCGCTTGCTTTTGGTTTGGCAGATGATAACACCGCATGTCCTCCTGCGAGTAGACAGAGACTGCTTGCTTGAACTCGAAAGTCTCCGAGTCATCTGAGCCGCATTCCTCTTCGTCTTCTTCCTCTACTGCTGAGATTGAGTGTCTAGAGTGGAACCCGTTTACCTGTTGCCTAGAGTGGAAAAAGTTCTCCATCTTCGGTTGCTCAACAGAGTCCACGGAGGAGGCCCTCGAGTTCATGAGAGCGAAACTCCTCATCATACCGTCGTCTGCTGCAAGACCAGAATTGCAGCAGGGCGTTACTGATGACTTCTCATGGCTGGCTGGTGGAGAGGCAGCAGCGCAGGAGGAAAGGTAACGGCTTTTCAGTTCAAAGAAATCCGCAGAGAGGCCGTTGCTTTCATGCTGCTGCAAGTCCAATACTGTGGGCTTACCACCCTTGACGCTCGCTCTGTTAACATTAGCTTTCTGCTGTGCTTCATTCTGTGCTGATTTGGAAGGCAAAAAGTCCACTAAATCTAGACCTTCAAGGAACTTAGTTGTGCCAAACTCATGAGGTGGCTTGCGAGAAAGAGCTGAATTCGGTTCGAAGATGGTTTCCAGTTTGCTTCTGGAACTGATAGTGGAAGTCTCTTGAAAGGATTTCCGTCGAAGAGGACGCCTGGTATAATTCAGGCGCATAGACTCCTCGCAAGAGCGGGAACGTTTGAGCTTTGCCAGAGCTGGCTTCAGAATGCCCGTTTCATCATGCTCACAGTCCTCTATCACAAACTCATCATCAATAGACAGGAGAACCGCTTCAACCTGACCCACAAGGGTGCCAAACGAAGGAAAATTAGCACCCAGACACCATAAACATCCTACAACATGGGTTATAAGGGCGTGAGTTCTTCTGAAAAGCACCTAGCTTACAAGAGGCACCTTAATTGAGCTTGCAAACAATTGGTAAAAAAATCCCCTTACCCGCACGTTGCTACCATCGGCATTACAATCATGTAAAGAGTCTGGCGGATCGTTCTGCTCTGCGAGGCCTGGTGCCGACAAATTGGGCGAATTCAAAGTCTCCCCTCCATCTGGACGACGTGGTAGATCGTCCGCAGCAAGAGAAGCTTCACTGCTTTGGTGGCATTGTGTTTTCTCGTTTCTACAGGTGCTTCGCTGGGAATCGAAGTCTGACACAGAGTTCTTTTCCGAAGCCGAGTGATTATCTTCCTCACGTAGCTGCAGCTGCTGGCACGGCGCCTTCTTGCTCTTGGATTTTTTCAGAGAAGAAGAGCGGTTACTGGTAAGTAAGGAAGCAGAATCTTTGGCGGCGACTACCACCAATTCATCGCCAGGCTTCTGCACAGACGGTATGGGCGTTGTAGGTTCTTTGCAATTGCTAAAGCTCGTCCGAGGAGAGGCATTGTGCGTTACAGCAGCATCGCCCCTCTTGCCCTTGCTGAAACAAGATCCCATTTCTTCTTTGCAAGATTGGTAAAGGGCCAAACAGAGAATAATGCAACACACAGAGAAGAAGGGCAAAAGCTGCGGAAAGCACCCCAAGAGTGACAAAGGGTAAAGGGGGTAGTACAGCGTCAGACTAGGTATAATCTAGTGCTGAAGCACCAACACCACCAGCAGAATGCTTTTTGCTGAAAGTTTGGTTGTGGGTGAGCACTGAGAACTGACGAGGGGAGAATTCTGTAGCCTTTGTAGGCGAGTAAAGAGGATGCAGCTTGGTGGAGCCCTGAGTTCGTAGTAGAGACAGAGGTAGACTCTACAGACGCCCAAACACGGAGCTTTTTCCCCGAGCAGAAGCCGAAAGCTTAGCTGGGTCGTACTGCCAGCCACACGTTTGGCAACGAACCTCACACAAGTTTGGCAAGGAAAGCTAGTGTTCACAATTTCTCGCGCTCTACCTCCAAGAAATGCTTCAACCCTCCCAAATAAAAAAAGCTGTTATAAGCTTCATTAACGGCCCTAAATTCTAATAGGGCTTCTCACTCTGCCTGACACACAGCAATGAATTAAGACAGACTAGAAAAGAGTGACAGCTTTGAGAGAGTGACAAAAAATTAAGCTGTTTTCCTCTTTCTTTTCCTGCTTTAAGAGCAATTCAGCACACTCTGCCCCGTGCATGAAAGCCCAGAGGAGGAGCCCAACTTCCCATGACGACACAGCTGGACAAAGAAAAGGCAACTGGTATATGCATTGTGTAGTTTAGTGAAAGAACTAGTGATTACAAAGCAGTACACGGGAAAGGCACATACAACCTTCTCGAGAGAGTCGGAGAGACCCAGCACACAGAGAGAGAGAGAGAGAGAGAGAGAGAGAGAGGCGCGCGTGATGACTCTAAGGCATGGCAAGAAAACAGCGTAAAAAGGCAGATCCGCTAACCGGGGTTAATATCAGTAAGCCTGGTTAACTGCCGCCTGCTGACGATGACGGCGTTTTCTTTTCTTCACTGCTGCGAGTGCAACGTCACCTTCCACTCAGTACGGCCGGGTTCCAGTTCCTGCTTCCGACGTGGCGTGCCTGAATCTTTACGTGTTCGCCTTGGCTTTAAATGTACGGCGCCTGGTGAGATCTGGCGTGGCAATCCACGCAAGCGTGTTCTCTCCACGTCAGCGCGAATCGTGTTCTTCAAATAACACGTCAGCATACCACCACATCCCTCTGGTATATATATAGTACTAAGCTATACGTAACTGTCGGCTTCTTACGTGGCAGGGCAAGTCACGTAAGAGAGTAGTTGGTGGCGCCCACCACTTGATCCAGGGCCCGCACAGCTCCACGTCGGACATTTTGTCTCTCCACTGAGAGTGTCCACGTCCTACGGTGTAAACCTCGGCTCGAGTGCAGTAGCTCGCATTAGTGCTGCGGCGCTGCCTATTAAAGGCGTACTAATAATATATTACTATTGTTGCCTATCAACTTTCCACTATCTATGACTGCTGCATTTCGCTGATGGGTTGCCTCCATTAAAGGCCCAACATATGAGCACCTCTCCAGTCGCCCAACACTCTAGGCTCTGAACTCTGAATCCTGATCGCTACCTCAATATAGACGTTGACTGGTCTCCATTTTCGTCGTCTTCTTGGCAGATACACACGAACGAATTTAATCCGAAATTTGCGTGTAAATCGATAATCCCAGCGCGCATTTTGGATCCCAATAGGAGCCGGGGTTGAAATTTGAAGGCCTAACCTTCCTTCAATTAGCATGTAGCCTTTAAAAAAATCTTAAAAAATAAAATCGGAACGAGATGATTATTATTATGAAAAAAAAGGTTTTCTTACATCTCTCTCTCTATATATCTTAGAGGGCAACTTTGGAGTTGCCATGTGACAAGTTTTATAGGCACATGGCAACTTTGGAGTTGTCATGTGGCAAGTTTTATAGGCAGCTCCTATGGACTGTTGCCGTCATAGCCTGATTGTCATAGGATGCGTCAGACTGTTGCAGACGTCAGGGTGTTTCTAATTTTGAAATCCATGCTAGCTCATTTTCTCAGAGAGAGCTGTTGTTATTACTTCGAGGACCACACAAATGGACAGGGGCTTTTGCTAGCTGCTTCTTGCGCCTGCATGGCTTGGAGCAAGCGTGGAGCACCCTTCGCTCCATCTTACACCTCGCACACCTCACATTTCTCAGTTTGCCTCTCTGCGAAGGTGGAGGGAACAATTATGGTGGTATGGAGAGAGGGCTATGGTGCCCGACTGAGACGAGCAGAGACGTGCAGAAGACGAGAGAAGGTTTTCTGCGGGTTCTTCCTTGCTAGGACGATACATCCAGCAGCACAGCAGACAAACGGCACCTCTTGTGGCAGCATTTGGGATGTCTTTTCTTGCCATAGCCACTGTGGGACGGTGGAAGGAAACTTCTCCGTAATCTTCTGTTGCATAACCAACTTGGTGAATCAGGTGTTGGCAGCGGAACCAATAATCACGAGGTTCGTCTCATGATTGCTTAAAATCGGAACAAGATGATTATTATTATTAAAAAAAAGGTTTTCTTACATCTTTATATATCTTAGAGGGTAACTTTGGAGTTGCCATGTGGCAAGTTTTATAGGCAGCTCCTATGGACTGTTGCCATCATAACCTGATTGTCATAGGATGCATTACACTGTTGCAGACGTCAGAGTGTTTCTAATTTTGAAATCCATTTTCTCAGAGAGAGCCGTTGTTATTACTTCGAGGCTTTTCACCACATGGCAACTTTGGAATTGCCATGTGGCAAGTTTTATAGGCAGCTCCTATGGAATGTTGCCATCATAACGTGATTGTCATAGGATGCATTAGACTGTTGCAGACGTCAGTGTGTTTCTAATTTTGAAATCCATTTCCTCAGAGAGAGCCGTTGTTATTACTTCGAGGCTTTTCACCACACAAAATGGACGGGGGCTTTTGCTAGCTCCTTCTTGCGCTTGCATGGCCTGGAGCAAGCGTGGAGCACCCTTCGCTCCATCTTACGCCTCGCACACCTCACATTTCTCAGTCTGCCTCTCTGCGAAGGTGGAGGGAACAATTATGGTGGTATGGAGAGAGGGCTATGGTGTCCGACTGAGATGAGCAGAGACGTGCAGAAGAAGAGAGAAGGTTTTTTGCAGGTTCTTCCCTACTAGGATGATACATCCAACAGCAGTAGACGAATGACACCTCCTGTGCAGCATTTGGGATGTCTTTTCTTGCCATAGCCCACTGTGGGATGGTGGAAGGAAACTTCTCCATAATCTTCTGTTGCATAACCAGCTTGGTGATACAGGTGTTGGCAGCGGAACCAATAATCATGAGGTTAGTCATGATTGCTTATAATCAGTTGTTAAGTAGCGCTAATCATTCGTTTGTTTCACCACCTTTTTGGGGTGATTAGACAAGTGATTTGGTTCATGTATTGTGTGTGTCGGTTTTTTGCAGGGCAACTGTAAAAGAAGGTAACCGGTCTCTCTTTCACTCTCCCCCCTCATTCTTTCGCTCTATGTTGTGCATGCTTATCTCAGCAAACCCATGAGAAAAGAAGTGCGAGAATCGATGTACATCTAGAGTTTGAGAGAGAAAGAGAGCCGTACTACAGTTTACGAAAAAAAAGAGAGGGTTGGTGCTAGATTGTAGAGATAGCGAGGGGTTGGTTTTGGAGTGGGATGTCGCTGGGTTCTAACTTGCAGCAAACTGATCAATCATGAAGGACTAAATAATTTTTCGAGCGAACAGGTTGCTTTGCAGATATCCATATCGGATTTGACGAGTACTGCAATGGGACACGTGAATGTATTGAGTGATAATAATCAACAGTTGCTCGCTAATGTAATGTATGAGGTTAATCAGGATTCAAACCTATGGATGGCAAGGAGGCATAGGAAGGTTGGATGCAGTGCGGATGCAAATGGGGTGGGGTGATACAATGTGCATGGAGAGAATGAGAGTGCCTGAAGCTGGCCTGTAGAGAGAGAGAGGGGTGGCTATTATAGTGTAGAGAGAGAGAGGGGTGGCTATTATAGTGTAGAGAGAGAGAGAGAGAGGGAGGGAGGGGGGAGACGTGGAGGTATTGCAAATTGGATGGCCCATGGGAATCGTGTGAGAGACCTTTGAGGTTTAGGAGGAAAGATTTTGAAGGAACTACCAACCTCTCTCTCCAGCCAAGCTTTCTTATTTTGTTGCTTTTAAAAAAGTGGGGCCATCCTCTTATCACTGTTTAACATAAACATTATATTTTTATATACTCTCAAAAGTGTATGGTGGTGAGGTGAATTTAAAGAGGAAACCATGGAATTGCCTACAGTCCTAAACCTGCGCCGTGTACACTCCCTCTCCTTTCTCTTTTTCAAAACTACATTTCAAGGTATATAAAAAACTCGCCATGTGGCAACTTGAATAGTCAACCCATCAAGCCCCTTAATATTATAGGTCATGCTCATTTTGCTAAAAAATGACCAATGAACCTATGTATAGTTGTATTCTACATAGAAAGCTTTCCACGTGGTTGGCATGGCACACTCCCGTAGTCCGTGAATGGCCAGGAATAGTTGAGGGTTGGCCATTCATGCCATGCGTCCATCACCAATTGGTTTCGGCCATTCCCCCAGTTGCCTCCTAGCTGCATAAAAATTCTCCCCAAGCAGTTGCCTGTGAGAAAAAAATCATTTTATGAAAGGCTATGAAACTTTCTTAAAATGTGAAGGTAAAATATACAAATTACCTTTAAATATGGTATTTTTCAAATAGTCAACTTTTAAACCTTTAACTTGGAAACTTAAAAGAGGTTTTTCAAAATTAACCCTGGGCTTACACTAAAGGCATTTTTCGCACTCTACGGCCCAGCCATTCTCTACTCCATATACATGCATGGTCTCCACTGCAGAGAGCACTCCATTGGCTCGAAAGAATATGAATCCTTCCTCGAAATTACCAAAGAGCCAGTTTCCACCATTCTGTCATCTCCACGCACATTAAAGCACCCCATATATATATATATATATATATCTCGCTCGCTCTCTCTCTCTCTCTCTCTCTGTGTGTGTGTGTGTGTACAGCCACCCCTCTCTCTCTACACGCTAGCCTCCTCTCTCCACGCACATTGTAGCAGTCCACCTCTCTCTCTCTCTCTCTCTCTCTCTCTCTCTCTCTATGCACACTATAGCTGGCGGCCTAGCACTCTCTCTCCCTCTCTCTCTCTCTCTCTCCCTCCCTCTCTCTCTCTCTCTCTCTTTGCACTTCCCAACACCCACCTCTCTCTCATTGTTGCTGCACTTACCTCTTTCTCTCTGCACACTTGAGCGTCTCTCTCTCGCTCTCTCTCTCTACACGGGAGCTTCCACCACTCCACGGTCTCCATGCACATTAAAGCACCCCACCCCCCCCCCCTCTCTCTCTCTCTCTCTCTCTCTCCCCCCTTGCAAACACTATAATAGCCACCTCTCTCTCTCTCTCTCTCTACACACCAGCTTCAGGGACTCTCATTCTCTCCATGCACATTGTATCACCCCACTCCATTTGCATCTGCACTGCATCCAGCCTTCCTATGCCTCATCGCCATCCATAGGTTTGAATCCAGATTAATCGGCTCTTGGTCACGGTGGTGAATATTTATGTATAGTTTTTCTTATTTATGAGGTTATTTGATTAAGCATTATTTTCAGTTATTATGCAAAAAAATTATGCTCACTCATATTATCATTTGGATTTGTATTTGTGAGGATTTGAGAGAGATTTGGAGATGCCATTCTCAAGTTTGAGAGGAGATTTGCAACAAGGAGGTTGCATAGAAGCTGCCCAAGAGAGTTGCAAATGGGAGTTTTGCAACATGGAAAGCTTGCTCATCATCATGGAAGCTGAAAATGGAGATTTCAGCAAGTATGAAGGCTATGAAGTCTTTGGTGTCATCAGGGAAGAAGCTGCCAAGAAAAGATTTGTGAAGGTATTTTGGATTTTGCCTTATTAATTTTTTGGTTTGAGCATGAAAGAATGCTCAATGTAAAGAAGGGTTGCTGATGTGTGGGATGAGTCAATCCCATGGCTCTTGCATTTGACAAAGAGCATAAGTAGGTGAAGGGTTATCCAAGCAAGGGATAAGAGGTTATGGGCTGAGGATGGAGCCCATCTTGAGCACAACAAAAGAAAGGGGTAGTGCTGCAAATTTGCTCATGTAGTAAGATGAGAAAACTAGTGTAGAAGCTATTGATGGCTTTCATGGTGGTATGCACCAAGTCCTTTGGTTTAAAGAGAAACCTTGTTGAGAAGCACCCTTGAAGCTCTAGCATGCAATGGAAGGCATGCAAATTTATGAGCTCGATTGGGAGCTCAATGAGCCTATATTGATGATTGGTCAACCTCGAGAAGGTAGACAAGATGGAGGTGAAGTGTGGCATTGCTAAGCAGACATAACACGTGAAGAAGAAAGCCAAAAGCAGGTGGCCGACGAAAGCTATCTAGGCTAAGCGGAGTACAAAAAAAACAATGGCCCGCATAGCATGGTAGAGCATAGTAGCAGCTGCCAGAGCGTAGCAGCGATAAAAGGCTCTAAGGAAGAGATATGAGGTCGATGTTGCAAGTAGTGAGCTGCTTGTGAAGGGAACAAGCGAATAGACCTTGGGCTGAGTAAAAAGTGAACAGAAGAGGCGGCAGGCCACCATCGCTTAGAACAGCATCAAGAAAGCAAACAATAGGCAAGGTGAACACACTCACAGGAGTAGAGAGAGGCGAAAATAGTCAACCTTGGTGGCGATGGCAAACTCAAAGCAGTGAACAGTCAGCAGGTGCGAACTTGAAGCAACAGTTAGCAGCAGCGCGATGAAGCCAAGGCTGTCAGCGTAGCACACTGAAGGCACAAAGCAACGGTAAGTAGCTCAGTGACGCCTAGAGAAGAGAGACGACAGCGATGAGTATAGCTCAACAACAGTATCATGTGATGCGCACAGTGGTGGAGGAGAGTCTTGAGAAGTGGGCAAGGATAAGGCTGGGTGGACAAGAAGTTCGCAAGAGCAGGAAACAAGCGTTTAAGGTCACCATGGAAGATTGATGAGGCAAGGGCGAAAATAGTCAACCTTGGTGGCGATGGCAAACTTAAAGCAGTGAACAGTCAGCAGGTGCGAACTTGAAGCAACAGTTAGCAGCAGCGCGATGAAGCCAAGGCTGTCAGCGTAGCACACTGAAGGCACAAAGCAACGGTAAGTAGCTCAGTGACGCCTAGAGAAGAGAGACGACAGCGATGAGTATAGCTCAACAACAGTATCATGTGATGCGCACAGTGGTGGAGGAGAGTCTTGAGAAGTGGGCAAGGATAAGGCTGGGTGGACAAGAAGTTCGCAAGAGCAGGAAACAAGCGTTCAAGGTCACCATGGAAGATTGATGAGGCAAGGGCGACAAGCATGAGGAAGAAGAAGGCCCTGCTGGGTTCCGCCCAGTAAAAGAGATGCTTGAAGTCCTGGCACATAGTGGAGCCTCAAGACTAGTGCCGTGTGGCTAGCTTTAACAAATGCATTGAATATGCTATAGCTAGATGTGGTGCAGGTAATGCCATAGCAGATCCATCTTTTTGTGTTATCAAACGAATTGAAGGATTACAATCTTAACCTAAACCTTAATAACCCTAAGGATTGATTCACACACCGAATTTACAAACCTTCAAAATCATGAAAGTTTTCACGTGAAATTCGCATGGGTCCTCTACCTGGCTATGGCCAAAATGAGTTGTATATTTTTCTCTCTCATGTGCCCTGAAATAGCAGGCAAATATAGGCTTTGGTGGCAAAAGCCGTGGATATTGATCATTAATTTTTGAGACGGGTGCCCTGCCCTTGCATAGCGGTTTGTAAAATCATCTCATCCAGATTTATGAGGGCAACCGTGCCCAAGCCTGTGTGCTCAAAATGAAAAAATTTTGTAATCACCCATTGGTATGAGGGTTGCCCTGCCCGAGCTCACCTAGAAGCTCGAAATGGTTGTCGTGTGATGTGTGCATGAGCGATGCACGTGTGAGGTGCATGCGCATGGGTTGGTTCCCACCCGAACTTCCATGTTCAAATCGGACTCAGTGGTTCCGCTGTGTGAGCGAGTCGGCTCAAAATGGACTAGGTGTCTAAGATGGTAGACACGCGCGGTGATGAACACTCCAATGTATCATTGAGGGGGAGCGTTGAGAGGTAGCGATTGCGGTTGTGCAATGCTACATTGATATGGGTGATGGGTGAGTTGTGGAACACCTCGATTGAGAGGGGGTGTTGAGAGATGTAAACGTGGTGTTGTGTGTATGTGGGAAAGCACCCTAAAGGTGCAAGATATTGTGGCAAAATAAGAGTGCCACATGTAATATTGAATGGTGTGTGAGTGTTGACCAAAAGAAGTAGAAAAGGGAGTGCCACATGGATGATATGTAAAGTGGGATAAGGTTAGAAAGCTTATATCATTGTATGGTTCATTTGTAATATGCAATAGAACTTGTGTTGAGTCACTACAAGACAATGCTGCCATACACGCGTTTCATACACGCGATAAATTACGAACGCGTGTATGGTCGCGCTTGTATTTGAATAGAATCGGGCGCGTGTATTTTAGCATTTAAGTTCGCGTGTATATTTGCATTTATGAACGCGTGTATAAACGCGTTTATATACACGCAGTAATACACGCATAAATACACGATAATATTCACGGAGTAATACTCGCTATTATACACGGATAAATAAACGCTACTATACACGGATGAATACACGCATGGCAGAGAAAAACTGAAAAAAAACTGAATTCCTTTACAAAATTAAAAACTATTTTCCTTAAACCATCTCATAGTACATTACAGTATACATCATTACACAATCCCACTACATGCATTTACAACAATGAAATATATTCAAAAATAAATCATGCATATGAGATGATAGAAATGTCATCAATTTAGAACATACAGTGACGGATTGGTTAGGGTTCGATCTCATCTTCAATAAGATCCATCCTTGCCAAACGATCAACATCAATATCCATTTGATCAATTGGTAAGGCTACGATTAAATTTATTCCACTATCGATATTCTGTACTCCATTGATAATGGTATCGATGTCCTGATCATCCTCATCAACATCACCATCATCCTCAATGGTAGGGTCATTCTCATGATCATGAGAAATGGCATGCTCATCCTCATTATCATGATCATCTCTTATTTCTTGATCATCGATCACAACATCTTCAATGGCATCTTCGACGTCATCTTCATTGCGGCTTGTTACATCCTCCATATGCTCCATATCAGTGAATGTATTATACATCACTTTGGAACGTGGTGCAATAGGGATGACGTACCACCATTTGATGTCATGCACCATTGGTAGATAGATAACCTACTCAAATACACACAGTACAGTAATTAATTAGCATATGAAAAGTCAAGGGGTACGCGAGCTTAGATATATATGTACATGAAACACATTAGTAAAAAAATGCATACCTGCTCACATTGTTGTGGCAATACGAGCCTATCTTTCTTTGTTTGCCAGAACTTTGTAGAGTCAATAGTTACATATCCACTTGCATGGCGTTTTATCGTTGCATCAGGCCCTTTTTCCACCACTTTCATTTGCCATTTGACATCCAAAACATACACAAAGAAGCGACGAAAGTCAAGCCTAAATATGTCTTGGATTATGCCACAATAATCATCCATTTTTCCATTAGCTCCCTCAAAGCTACTAATGACACCGCAATCTTGTGTATTTCTCTTTTCATCAATTCTTTGTGTTCGAAAATGCTTGCCTTCACACCATATAGCATTGAACATAGTGCACTGGACCAAAATAGAAGCAATATTTGTGTAAGCAATGTGAATAAATATTAAAAGCAAATCACTTACAACTAATGCAAAACATTAGTTCTATGTACCTTTGACATGCATCCTCGTGCATACTCCTATTCTTCCGCCGTGATATGCAGCCCCTCGTCGCTCTCTGCTCTCTCCATTTCCTCATGCAACCAATCAACATGGATATCATTCGGAAGTGTTGCTAGATGCTTAGGGTACGCCTTCCGAGAGCCATGTTGCCTCCGAAAGAGAGCTCTTTCTGCTTGCCTTTTTGTCTTTGCATCCTCATATCTTGTAACCCATCTGCTCATCACATCACTATTAAGGATACAAGTGAAATTGAGATCATCAATCAATGTTCTGTCAATTACTTTACTCTGTCCTTTTCCTTGAGGCACAATAGAGGTCATCCTCAAGTCCTCTTCATTGCTCCATAGTCGTGGCAAAGAGCTGTCCACCTGACCAAGAAATTCTGAAATATATACAAGAGACTCTTGTATCAACCAACCCTCGGCCATGCTTCCTTCAGGCCTTGCACTTTGCCTCACAAAGTCTTTTAAGGTCTTCATGAAGCGCTCTAGGAAGAACATCCAACGTGCATGCACAGTACCACATAAAGCAATTTCGTCCACTAAATGCACAATGAGATGTAGTTGACTTGTGAGAATGGTTCGCGGAAAAGTCTCCTCTACCAAATAAACCACCTCCACTGCCATAACACGCGCATCATCCAACGTGGCTGGATCAATTGCTTTGGAACTAACATATCTGAAAAATAAATAAATAGTACGTTATACCTCATGCACGTTCATTTTGCAAGGTATAATGAAGGGTGATCTGAGCATGGGTTTTACATACCTCACAAGCTCGCCCATCTTATAAATACATTTTTTCAAACTCTTATTTGCACAATGGTCGATGCTAGTAGGTAGTATGAACTGCGCACATAAGAGCACATTTATGGTTTATGGCATTACAAAATTTAATTTCAACGTACGTACAAGACTTGGAAAACACTTACTTGAAGCATCTTGTGCCAATCGTGGGACTTCAACCCATATAGCTGCTCAACGCCTCTTTTCTTAGTGGTTGTAAAGGCTCCCTTCAATGATCTCATGCATCCAGTGGGAGTACGCAAAGTGGTGATGGCCTGCTTTACCTGCTTCTCCTCTTTCTTTGATATAATCCATGGTGCAGGCGGAAGACGAACGTGCCCACCCACCTCTCGTGGCCAAGCTTGACGCATACGTCCTGCGACCCGCAAGTCCTCACGTACGCTAACATTGTCTCGTTTACCAGTAATATGTTCCCAAATACCAGATCCCACATTCTTGAAGATGTGCATGGGATCAAGAAGATGGTTGATCTTAAGATGGGTCCAATATGGCAGCCGGAAAAAAATGGAGTACCTGCACAAGGGATTGCTCTATGTGACCTTTAATCCAATTAGATGTCTACACAAAACAAGATTGAAAAAACATCACTATACCTGTTCATGCCATCTGGAGGAAGAATAGTTGTAGACTCCCAAATACGCTTCCAATCTTTTGCGCGAAGTGTTTGTGGAGGAATGTTACTCTTACTAGCAACATATTTAGGATGATCTGAGGGGAGAAATCGATGATGATTATCGAATATAGTCTTACACAAACCATCAGCATACTCATGTACTAACGAAGGGCCACAAACAGGACATGCATGTTTACCCAATGTTTTCAAACCTGTTAAAATATAAATAAAAGTTAGAATAATAAAGTCAAACCGTCTAATTAATATATATAGCCAATAGTAATAGAGTAGGGAGGTAATTAGAATTCTTACCAGAACAATCGCTGTATCCTGGAAAGTCATGCATTGTCCACATCAACACTGCTTTTAAGTCGAAGTGTCGAGAGGAGGGAGGCCTACTAATGTCCACCACCGCAACACCTCTCCATAGTTCCTCCAACTCATCAATCAGTGGTTCAAGATAAACATCCATATGCTTGACTTTATGTTTCCCTGGAATTAGAAGGGATAACATAAGATGTCCCTTCTTGATCGCCATTGATGGTGGAAGGTTGTAATTCACCAACACAACTGGCCACACGTTGTATGCGGTGCTTTTGAAACCAAATGGATTCACTCCATCCATACCCAGGCCAAGTCTCAAGTTTCTGGGCTCTGTTTTAAAGCTGGGCCACTCATCTTCAATATGCTTCCAAGCAGGAGTGTCTGCGGGAATTCTCCACATGCCATCATCCGATCGATGTGAGGAATGCCATGACATGAGCTCTGCTATGGATTTGCACTTGAACATGTGTTTGATGCGAGAAATTATAGGAAAGTGTCGCAAGACTTTACGAGGTACATCAAAACTCTTCATATCTGTTCTGTACCTTGCTTCACCACAAGTGGGACAATGTAGAGCCTCCTTATGCGTCCCACGAAAGAGAATGCAATCATTGACGCATGCATGTATTTTATCATAATCCAGTCCTCCAAGAGATGTCACATAGCGCCTCGCTATGTCTCTTGAGGTGGGTAGTCTATTTTCCTTTGGAAGCATGTTTGATAATAGCCTGCATCCAATATCATCAATTATAATTAGTCTTAAATCTTAAACCTTAAACCACTAATTCAAATTTGTAAGTTAGAATGCTTACTTCAACAATGCGTCAAGACTTGCATTGCTCCATCCATAAACTGTTTGTATATTAAGTAGTTCAAGTGAAGCACGTAAAACTGAGAATGTGCACCCTTCAAACACCGGTGTCGATGAAGCCTTATAAAGATGCTCTTGTTCCATATCATCGTCGTCCATACCTTTGGGATCATCCTTAAAAAGATTCCGCACCATATCATCAAGCACCTCCTCTTCCACAACTTCGTGGGGTGCAGGGCTATTGTCGTCCCTTTCCCACTCATCTCTGACAATAGATCCCGAAGCTCCAGCATCATCTCGTCGACGCTTTACGTGCTCTCGTCGCGCGTAGGGTACCATGTTAGGGTGTGGTACTGCATCCTGCTTCAATTTATCAAATTATATGTTACAACTCTATTAATTTAATTTGGATACCATGAGTCATTTGAATACCATCAATTTACATCTACTCACCTCTAAACCTGTTTGATTCCATTCTCCATACATGGAGATGTGATTCAAGGTAATTCGACGTGCTCGTACAATGCATCCTTGACATCGATTACACATACATTTGATCCGTTGTCCCAACCACACATCGCGATTACGATGACGCATTGTCTCATCTTCCCCAGAACTGCTTGAAGAGGTTGATGACATCCTGTGTACAAATCAGAAAACACAAAATCATTATATGTTTTTAATGAAAGCACAAAAATCGCGTGTATTAACGCGGCTATCTCCTAAAAATTGCGTGTATTAACGCGGCTACTTCCTAAAAATCGCGTGTATTCACGCGGCTAATTTCTGCAAAACGCATGGATAAACGCAGCTATAATCATATACACGCGAATATACCCGCGTTGATAAACGCGAATATAAACGCGGCGGTATGTTTAAACTAAAAATAGCCCGCCTTCCCCAAATATAGATTTTGAACTAAGAAATCAACAGTGCATGCGTTTTCGCCTGTTTTCGCCTCTTCCAACAGCAAGGAGGGAGCAGAGAAAGGAGCACACACACGGGAGAAGGAGGGAGCAGAGAAGGAGCAGAGAAGACTCACTTTTTCAGAGGTGAGTCACTTTGTCCTGTGCCTTGTCTCTTTTGTCAGATTTGTTTACTTTGCTCTTTGCTCTTTGGGTTTGTCTTTTTGCACACGATTGGGTTACTGCATCCTGACAGGGGCGACAATGGCTGGTCCTTTTATAAGGACATTCTGTCTTTGTCGGGGGGTCGGTCTTTTCGAGAAAATTTTTTCGCAGGTCGCGTGTACGAACGCGTGTAGAAGCGCGTGTAACCTGTCTGCAGAGTATTTTCACGCGCATATACATGCGTTTTTGGACGGGTGTATACACGCGTTTTTTGACGGGTGTATACACGCGTTTCTGCAGACAGAAAACTGCGGCGTTTCAGATTTCATGATTTGCAAGCAACTGACTTGAATGATTTAATTTGTGTGAGTCAAGAGACAGCCCATGATGTACATGAAGATGTTTGTTGCAGGTTCTTTATGGATATTCCAGGTTCTTCATCCGATCCATTTGCGTACAGCAATTGGTTGATGGAGATGATGAATCACTTTGGGCGCCAACCTGGTCCGGTTGAGCTTACAGAGTATATGTATGCCCATCCCCCTCCTTCCTTGCCTGGTGTCTATACCCCTACCGCGAGTATCCAGGGCACTCCAGTGCCGTCTATTCCTCCGAGTCCGACGAGACGGCATGCAGCTTCTCCTCTTCCACGTCCACCGAGGAGACATACCTCGTCCCAGACACACTCACGTACACCCTCACAGCCACCATCACGTGCTCCCTCAGAGCCACCGTCACGTCAGGGCTCACAGCCACCGTCACGTAGACAATCCCCCAGTCGTGACTCCACCCGCAGCAGTAGGAAGAGTGGGAGTGGAGGATGCGGCGGGTGCTTTGGTGGGGGAGGTGGGGGAGGTAGTAGGGCACGCGGTGAGAGAGGAGATAGAGGGAGAAGAGTTAGAGGAGACAGTTCGGAAGAGGAGGAGATGAGAGAGATGGAGAGAGTGGTTTGCTATGATGTGACGGATAGGGGCGGGATAGTGATGGATGCGAGGGGGAGGGAGGTAATGGAGTACATGCGTGGGGTAGTATCAAACTCATATAGAAATTGTTTTATTAAATTTAAAGATCAAAATAGCCGATTAGTTGGGGAGGTGATAGAGGCTGTACATAGTCGGTACCCCAATCCCCCACATGCTACATTCTCGGATGTATGGGGAAGGACGCGAATAAGGGATATCTTAAGTAATAAAAGATCTCACCTTAAAAAACTCACGTACGATGACCGGCTAAATGTAGCTGCGGGTGGCTATCCTGCCGAGAAACCTGCCACTGCGCACAAACGCGAGTGGAAGGAGGCAAAGAAACGAGCAGAGGGTGGCGTGAAGAGCAGGCAGCATGTGGAGGCACGACGGATCCAGATGGAGACCATTGGATCTTCGCATTTCGGATCTGGCGGCGTCGAGTCATGGGAGGCAGAGTTCGTAAGTATCCTGCCACTTTATTTGATTGTTTACTTAATTCATTGATTCTATGATTGTTTTAATCTTACAAATTGTGTTGATTATGATACAGCGATGGGTTACGGGGAGGAATCCCACAACCCACGATACTGCGTATGCTCGCCGGCATAGCAGACGTGACACGTGGGCCATCTTCAGAGCCGAGGGACGTATTACGGACGCGCAGTTTGAGTTGGCCATGAGACCATACGGTCGACAGGTACTTGAAAATTCGTAACGAATGGTTTTGGTTTATTGAATTGCATATATATATACTTATATACTATATATTACTTGAACAGGCACAAGCTGCTGATGATCCACCGACCGCCGCTGCAGAGGGTGGACGTGAGCACTACTCCTCGGACATTCCGACCGATGTGAGCTCATCTGAGCATGGGGGGAGCACCGAGTCATCATCTGGGTCTGAGTAGTACTCAGACTTGTAGTATCACATTCCATATTGAGGATGTGATTGTATATATTTTTTTGTAAACTCAAGCCATGGGCTACTTCGAGATATGGACTCCCTTGTATACATGTATGAAATTTTGATAGTAATATTGAATTGATTGATCGATAGTATTACATTCATGTCTGTCTTGAATCGTGTAATGACAATGTATGCATTCATGTCGTTCTTGTCTTAATCTCCCTCGTGCATATGTTCTTTGTGGATGGTCTAATGGGATGGTCTAATGCACCAAAAACCCTAAACCAGAGAGTGCTATTGGGTGCTGGAATGCTGGAACAGTATTCAGGCACCAAATAGCACTCTTTGGATTTTTTTTTGGCTCTCTGTTCGCGTGTATAAACGCGTCAGAACTGCTAAAACTCGCGTGTATCTACGCGGATACCCTGGAAATTACGCGTGTATTAATGCGTATAAACTGGCAGTCACGTGTGTATAAGCGCATCTAAATTAAAGAAACGCGTGTATAGACGCAGGTATAAACGCGTCTGGGATATTGGAACTGAACAGGATGCGGCTATACACCCGTGTATAAGTGCGTCTAATATAAGAAAAAGCGTGTATAGCCGCGTGTATCAATGCGTCTGTGTAAAAAACGCGGCTACACACCCGTGTATACGCGCGTCTGAGTTGTACTATACACGCGGTTTTACACGCATGTCTCTGGCCGCGATGGTACACGCGCTGATACACGGGCCCGCTACTTTTTTTCACAAGTCATTTTTAGCGGCTAAGAGCGCGGGTATGAGCCCGATCCCTTGTAGTGAGTGTGCAATCTCTCTCTCTCTCTTATGGAGTTCTTAGTGTGGTTTAATCCACCTTAATTATGTTACTTAATCTATGTCCTTCACAAACGAACGACACCTCCTGTGGCAGCATTTGGGATGTCTTTTCTCGCCATAGCCACTGCGGGACGATGGAAGGAAACTTCTCCGTCCCCTGTTTTGTCAACCGCAAGATGTAAGCAAAGGTCAATTCATTTGAAAGAGGCCCTTGAGCTGCATCTATGAGAGCATCATGACATGGCCTACTAGGCATATTCTACCAAGAGGGCAATCCCTTGGCCCAACTGATAATATGTAGCAATTTCCACCTTCCAAGAAACACCATATTGGGGAATATGGGAATTTCCCACAAGTTTGGGACACGTGGTCAAAAGTTTGGATTAATCATAACTTGAACACCACTAATCCAAAATGAGCGCTTTATAGCTCTTTAGATTCCATTTTTCAAGCGCTTTCCAACGATAGGTCATATGATAGGGTTTTGAGAAACTTACAAACATGTTATCCCCTTTTTTAAGTATTCAAAAATGGGAATTGGGAAATTCCCAAATTCACTAATATGGTGTTAAGAGAGGAAACCTCGAGAAGCACTCATTGGCACCACCATTCTCGGGGGCAAACATATTCACCAAGATTTAGAGATAACATTCTAAACACGAAGGTCCTCAATCACTCTTGCTCTTGCAAGCGTGCACATGCATACACACACACACACACACAACATAGATCTCTATATGCAACCAGAGAGAGAGAGAGAGAGAGAGAGAGAGAGAGAGAGAGAGAGATTACCTCCATTTGTCAGCCTACCCAACAACTCTTTCACCTTCTCTATCTCTTTCTTTACTCTACTCACCTCCTCAAAGAACACCTGGACGGTGCGCTTGCTAAGCACCATGAGTGCAGTCCGAGAGATTATATCCTTGCTCTTTTGCATGAAGACCAACACACATGGCATAAATATCCAAAATAGCAGTTCCAAGCATATCCTTTGTCCACCAATGTAAAAGAGGCCCTTGTTTTACTTTTGTGTGCCTAAGCACAACATTTTTTACTTTTGTTTTACAATGTGTGCCTAAGCACAACATTCTGAGCATGAAGCTCTACGAAATCCTTGTGCTTTTGTAATGTGTGCCTTATGTGAGGGTTTTAGTCTTAGAAAATCAATGCTCTATACAATGTTTTCTTGTAGCAACATAATTAAAGGCTTATGAACATAGATCATGGCTTAACAATAGAGATTAGGGCTTACCTTCATGCCATAAACTGTTGCACGTGACCTGTTTGTGCTTCGTGCACATGGCTTGCATCTCTCAAATGTGAGCATCTCTCAAATGTGAGCCATGATGTTGTTCTCCTTGCCATCAGAATGAGAAAATGTCATGTGCCTTGGCAAATCGAGTTGGAAGCATGAACCATGTCTCTCACCTCTGTTATTCTAAAGCCACTCAACATAATGATATGTTCGGCCTGCACACGCTGAGAGAGCATGGGATGCACCTCCATCGACCTTCTCTACAGCCACACTCTAAACTATACTCAACTCACCTTAAACAATACTCAGCTCACCTTCAACATGACATTCAGTAGCAAGTAGTAGAGTCTTTTGTGTAGGGCATAGTGCCCTTGCCTGTGCATATGAAGTCGTCTATACTAGCTATGGCCGACTACATGCTTACTGGCACCATTCCAGCAGAGCTCGAAAATCTCACCAAGCTCGTCTCTCTCTTCCTCCAAATCAACTCGCTCACAGGTCCGATACCTCCCCAGCTTGGCGACCTCATCAGTCGTGGTTCTCTCAAACAATGCACTCTCCGGCCACATTCCCGATCAGCTCCAAAACTTGGTGAACCTGGAGCTGCTCAACTTGTTCCGCAACCAGCCATGACAACTTGTTCCGCAACCAGCTTCATGGCCAGATCTCGGCAGCTCCAATGGATAACTCATCGTGGTTGACAGTTTCTGCACCGATCCCGTCCCGTCCCATCTGACAGTCAACGTTTAACATACGCGCCTCTCCTTCTCAACGTCCGTCAGCTGGTGGTTAGTGCCCCCTGTCCTATCCCATCTGACAGTCAGCGTTTGACATACGCGCCTCTCCTTCTCAACGTCCGTCAGCTGCTGCTGGTAAGCGGCCCCTGCCAACTCGGCTATAGAGGCCGCCCTCACTGTGGTGCTCGATTGCAGCATCTGAAGGCCGTGCTCGTCGTCTTTGTTGGGGTGCCATGTTTTGCCCTCGTCGACTACCTCATACGTGCCTCTCATTCTTCTTAACGTCCCTCAGCTGTTGCTTGTAAGCGGCCCTTGCTTCTCGGTGGTCCTCTAAGGTAGTGGTTTTAAAGCCCAACTCGGCTATAGAGGCCGCCCTCACTGTGGCGCCCCCGGCTACAACATCTGAAGGCCGTGCTCGTCACCTTTGTTGGGGTGCTTAATCGGTGGCTTCTGCCATGTTTTGCCCTCGTTGGCTACCTCATACGTGCCTCTCATTCTTCTTAACGTCCCTCAGTAAGCGGCCCCTGCTTCTCGGTGGTCCTCTAAGGTAGTGGTTTTGATACCCAACACCGCCATCAACCTCAAGCACTCGACCTGAGGTATGTGGCTGGCTGCAATATCACTTTACATGTGAGCAAGTGGCTGTGTTGCCTCTATGCATCATTGTCTCTCTCGGACAACAACCAAAAAGTAGAAAAATGGCATTCAAAACTTGACGATTACATCCCTAACAACAATGTCCCTGGATTGACGACAGGGCTAAAAAATTGCCACCTGGCAAGAAGAAAAAGTCAAAAACCTTCCCCCATTCATATTACTAGTGTCACGACCCGTCTCCGACAGGTAGGAGCTAGACACACCATTAAAAGAGATAACCTTTTCAAGGATGCATCTGTGCATACAGGTACAGGCAAAAGAAATATGTGTAAAGTCACCTTTCCTTTCCTCTTTTGAATAGAAAGTGGGCTTACTCATCTATGACATGCAAGGACTGGGCACAATAGGGCCTAGCGAAAATAGAAGCTAAGTACATCAGATTACACACAAACACATAAAGATGTATGTATGTACATGTACATATGTGTATGTGTACATGTAATCCGTTGAAACCATACATGCTACAATAGGAAGATATGTGTATGTGTGTGTGTGCCTATGAATGCATGTGTGCATGTCACATACACACATGTAAATATATGTGTGTGTATGCGCACACTTGCAAGCGCGTGCACGCACACACACACACACACACAATTTATGTATGTGAGCACCCATGATATCCATATATATTGTTCACACACATACATGTATGTATACATATATTTATGAGTTTATTATATATGCGTATATGTGTGTGTATGTACGTATATATATGAATATTTATGAGTTTATTATATATATATATAACACACACACACCACATATACACTTTCTATCTTACATACATGCATATCTATTACGTATCTATGTACATAGATAGAAGTATTTTAGTGTGTGTGTGGGCATAAGTATGATACTTGTTGGTGGGTTTATGACACATGGTTAAATGTAGGTGTGAGTGTGCACTCACATGCACCAGTGCACACACAATGTATACAGATGTACCCCTATATGACACACACATGTACACACACACACACACATCTACACATGTCTACATATATATAGGAATATATGATGCATGCATACATTCTAACACACACACACACACACACACACACACACACACACACACACACACACACACACACACACACACACACATGTATTCACATACAATCATATGTGCATACATGTATATGAACGTTGATGGCCGGCCCACTTCTGGTCTCCCACTTCTGCTCTATGCAACCTCATGGTTGTTATGCTTCAGGCAACCATTGCTTGCTTTTTCTCTCTACTACGCTTGAGGCAACCATTGCTTACTTTTTCTCTTTGCTGACACTACTATGACATCTGATGCTTATACTACAAACGATGATAAGAAAGTGATGCTGCCTCCCTCCATGTATTCCAAGAAGACATTGAGGGAGAGCGATCCATTTTGAAGGGAGTAATCTTCACCAAGGCAATGTATGATGCAAGGAGAGTGGAGGATTTTTCCCACTCAATCAGCATAGCAACATGGACATCTACAAACAGGAAGATAAATCAGCTCTGTGCTCCAAAGACCATTCATGCCATGCAAAAACAGCTGAGAAGGTTCACGGTACTTGCTTGCATGGCAAAGAGAGGAAATGGGGTTGTTTCTGCTGAGAGAGGGAGCTGGAAGAAGACCAGGGTTACCAAAAGCTACCTCTGTTTCAAAGCCGAGCATGTATGTGAGCTCCAAACTCCTGAATTTCACTTGGAATAGCGATTGCAAGCCTCCCGTGTCCCATGCTGAGGTTTGAGAAGAGCATGCCGTAGCGGTGTAGATACTATAGAATAGCGTAGCTCCTCTCTCTCTCTCTCTCTCATTCTGTTGAGTCTGCTCTCTCCCCCGAGTACCACCCTTCTCCACAATTCTCTCCCATCGCTTTCTCCCAGATTTAGCAAAGAGAGTAGCAGAGTAGCAGGAGAGCTTCCAAGTGCCAACACCAGATTTTGTATTAGAGGCCAACTTGCGTCTATGATTTCGAGTACAGTATGTTCTCTGGGATAGAGGAAGACTTCAGAGTAGAGCTATCTGAGATGGAAGAGCTCCTTAAAGAAGCGAGGAGGGTCTAGGGTACCTCCCCACATAGTAAAGGCTTCCCTCCTTCATCTAGTGGAAGCCTCTCTCTCGTTCTGCTCTGCTGAGTCTGCTCTCTCCCCCAAGTCCCGCCCTTCTCCACAGTTTTCTCGCATCGCTTTCTCCATGATTTAGCAGAGTAGTAGAGTGGCAGGAGAGCTTCCAAGTGCCAACACCAGATTTTGTAGTAGAGGCAAACTTTAGTCTATGATTTCGAGTACAGTATGTTCTCTGAGATAGAGGAAGACTTGATAGTAGAGATGTTTGAGATGGAAGAGCTCCTTAAAGAAGTGAGGAGGGTCTAGGGTACCTCCCCACATAGCAAAGGCTTCCATCCTTCATCTAGTGGAAGCTCACCATCTTCATCCACTCCTTCTTACTCCCCCCGTTGTCCAGTGGTAGCTCCTCATACTCCTTCTCCTATAAACACCATTAGTACCCTATATCAATGTCCTCCACCTCAAGGGTCTGGAAGAAACTGGTGATGGTAAGCTGGTGAGGGAGGGGGCGAGGTGGGTAGGGCCGAAGCTCTCTCAAGAAGGTGTCCCTGTGTGTGTGTGTGTGTGTGTGTGAGAGAGAGAGAGAGAGAGAGAGAGAGAGTGCGAGAGAGAGAGAGAGAGAGAGAGAGGGAGCGGGGAGGCGTGGAGGTATTGTAAATTGGATGGCCCATGGGAATCGTGTGAGAGAAGTCGGTTGCCCTGCTGTACTGCTAGAGAGAGGGATTCTGCAGTCGGCTACTGCAAGTGTGTATGACTAGCGCCCAGAGGTTGAAAGGAGAGGACTATTGTTGGTGGCTGGGAGATGAAGGTGCTTGTTGATGATCCTCCCAAGAGGAACACCACTGTTCCACGGGAACTACTCCTTCTCCCATAAATACCATCAGCACCATGTGAGCTACTCGCCTCCAGCTTTAAATAGCGTTGCCACCATACTATGCGTTTCACAAATTGTGCGCTGCCTTGACCACACACAACAGAACTGCCTCAATGATCCCGCCGCCTCAAGATCCACTATATCATGGTCCTCCACCTCATGGGTCCGAAAAGAAACTGGTGATGGTAGGCTGGTGAGGGAGGGGGCAGGGTATGGCTGGGGCTAAAGCTCTCTCAAGAGGGTGTCCCTGTGTGTGTGTGTGTGTGAGAGAGAGAGAGAGAGAGAGAGAGAGAGAGAGAGAGAGAGAGAGAGAGAGAGAGAGAGAGAGAGAGAGAGAGAGAGAGAGAGAGAGAAAGAGAGAGAGAGGGAGGGAGGGAGGGGGGAGGCGTGGAGGTATTGCAAATTGGATGGCCCATGGAATCGTGTGAGAGACCTTTGAGGTTTAGGAGGGAAGATTTTGAAGGAACTACCATGCCTTCTTACTCCCCCCGTTGTCCAGTGGTAGCTCCTTGTTAGGCTCTACTCCTTCTCCTATAAACACCATCAGCACCATGTGAGCTACTCGCCTCCACCTTCAAATAGCGTTGCCACCAAACTATGCACTACACAAATTGTGCGCTGCCTTGACCACACACAACAGGACTGCCTCAATGATCCCGCCGCCTCAAGATCCACTATATCAATGTCCTCCACCTCATGGGTCTGGAAGAAGCTGGTGATGGTAGGCTGGTGAGGGAGGGGGCGGGGTGGCTGGGGCCGAAGCTCTCTCAAGAAGGTGTCCCTGTTTGTGTGTGTGTGTGAGAGAGAGAGAGAGAGAGAGAGAGAGAGAGAGAGAGAGAGAGAGAGAGAGAGAGAGAGAGAGAGAGAGGGAGGGAGGGGGGAGGCTTGGAGGTATTGCAAATTGGATGGCCCATGGGAATAGTGTGAGAGACCTTTGAGGTTTAGGAGGGAAGATTTCGAAGGAACTACCAACGTCTCTCTCTAGCCAGAGGCTTTCTTATTTTGTTGCTTTTGAAATCAGTGGGGCCATCCTCTTATCACTATTTAACATAAACATTCTATTTTTATATACTCTCAAAAGTGTATGGTGGTGAGGTGAATTTAAAGAGGAAACCATGGAATTGCCTACAGTCCTAAACCTGCGCAGTGTACACTCCCTCTCCTTTCTCTTTTTCAAAACTACATTTCAAGGTATATAAAAAACTCGCCATGTGGCAACTTGAATAGTCAACCCATCAAGCCCCTTTATATATTATAGGTCATGCCCATTTTGGTAAAAAATGACCAATGAACCTATGTATAGTTGTATTCTACATAGAAAGCTTTCCACGTGGCTGGCATGGCACACTCCCGTAGTCCTTGAATGGCCAGGAATAGTTGAGGGTTGGCCATTCATGCCATGCATCCATCACCAATTGGTTTCGGCCATTCCCCCACGCTGCCATAAAAATTCTCCCCAAGCAGTTGCCTATGAGAAAAAAAACATTTTGTGAAAGGCTATGAAACTTTCTTAAAATGTGAAGGTAAAATATACAAATTACCTTTAAATATGGTATTTTTCAAATAGTCAACTTTTAAACCTTTAACTTGGAAGCTTAAAAGAGGTTTTATACATGCACGGTCTCCACTGCAAAGAGCACTCCATTGGCTCGCTAGATAAAAGAATATGAATCCTTCCTCAAAATTACAAAAGAGCCAGCTTCCACCACTCTGTCGTCTCCACGCACATTGTAGCACCCCATATATATATATATATATATATATATATATATATATATCTGTGTGTGTACAGCCACCCCTCTCTCTCTCTACATGCTAGCTTCCTCTCTCCATGCACATTGTAGCACTCCACCTCTCTCTCTCTCTCTCTCTCTCTCTCTCTCTTTGCACTTCCCAACACCCGCCTCTCTCTCATTGTTGCTGCACTTACCTCTCTCTCTGCACATTTGAGTGTCTCTCTCTCGCTCTCTCTCTCTCTACACGGGAGCTTCCACCACCATGCGGTCTCCATGCACATTAAAGCACCCCACCTCCCTCCCTTCCCCCCCCCTCTCTCTCTCTCTCTCTCTCTCTCTCTCTCTCTCTCTCTCTCTCTCTCTCTCTCTCTCTCTCTCTCTCTCTCTCTCTCTGCAAACACTATAATAGCCACCCCTCTTTCTCTCTACACGCCAGCTTCACGCACTCTCATTCTCTCCATGCACATTGTATCACCCCACCCCATTTGCATCCAACTTTCCTATGCCTCATCGCCATCCATAGGTTTGAATCCCGATTAACCTCAGCGAGCAATTGGCGAGTCAGGATCATCTGAACTATTTTAAATGGATGCAGCTTGAGGTTTGTTTTAAAAAATGCAGTGTTTTTTGCTTGCATCTTGCGATTCACAAAGGAAAATAGTATGGTGTGTTGGGAAAAGCACACAAGTGCCTACGAAATGCTCTAAACTATCTGAACAGATGCAACAAGAGGGCCTTTCTCAAAATTCCTTGCATCTCTAAAGCACGGCCAAGGCAAGCAAGCACTAAACTATTGTGAATGGATCTAGCAAGGTGGGTGCCTCCATGGCGTGTGACTACAGTGATGAGGTACTGCTCTTCACATGCATTGACCTTGAAAAAGTTTTGAAAAGTTTGGGGAAGCACATGAGTAGTTGACAATTTGTGCTTGATGTGCAAGTGTGCTACTCCATACATGTCTCATTCAATTCACTGATTCCAATGTGAGTATCCATATGTGACAGATGTTTATGTGCCTTTTTTTGTATGCAAAGATGCCTCCTTGGCAAAGTTGTCTTTAACGGGGTGCGTAGCTCCTACCCGTCGGAGAGATAGGTCATGCCACTATCAAATATAAGGCATATCTCTACCACCCCTCGAGAACAAGTCTGTGTTTTTATGCATGCAAGAATACTCTTGCTTGTCAGAGATGGGACATGCCACTAGTCAATACAACATATTAAGCTTTTTAAGAGAAGCTTAACTTACTTGGTCTAATATTCTATAGAATTCTTCATAGTAGACAGTTCTAGAATTAACCTAGCCAACTCAACATCTTCTTCTAACTTGCTCACAACTTCTGTCCACTCATGCTCCTGTCTTTCCCGGTTAGCTTTGATGCTTCGGATTTTTCTTCACATTCATCTTTGGAGTGTTGAGCCTAGCACATCGTGTTATCCACCTTGAGAATCAACCTCATCTACACACACAGAACATTAATCAGGCTGGGGAGGAATTTGACAGGCTCTGCATTATGAAACACAAAATGATTGTGCATTATCCAAAGACACCAGATATATTCTACACGGATTGTATTCTGCAGATTAGATGAGCAGCTCGTGGAATCACCCAACAACATTTGTTTCCACATAATCGGAGATTTCTTAATAGGGGAAAGACATAGCTAAACGAGTTCAAGTAGCATGTTGTTAAATCTGTAGGAAATGAAGAGGTGGGGAAGCATTTCCTCTTCTTGTCGACATCTGATAGAGCCCATCTCCAATCCCAAGTTTCTTGGCTCTCTCATTTGTCCATAACCCCTTGTGCATAATTAACCACAAAAAATTAACTTTTTGGGGTAATTATTGAAGACCAGATTTTGGAGAACCTAAATTCCCATTGCTTTCTGTCCCACAACATATTCCATTTTCGATTCAACCTGACATGTACTGGCATATCTTTGAACAGCATAGGAGGTATAGGCAACAGGGTACATGAATTGGACCAGTGAAAACATCTACTTTAAAAGCTCTCCTACATTGAATAAGTGGAGTTTGGTCAGGATCCCACTTGGTGAGTCTAGATTAGAGAAATAAAAGATCCTCCCTATTAAGTTTAAACATTTGAGCCAACAGATCAGGGTCTATCCACTTCTGATTAGAGAAGTCCCATACATCTCCCCAGCACCTTTTTTGACATTTTGTGTGCTCTCCTCGGGTTGTGTTTTTCCACACAATCTTCCATATATAATGAAAACCATATAGAGTTCAGATGAAAGAGACTAGTAGATTTTCTTTCATTCTTGGTAAGGCAAATCATCTTTCTAACTCTATTCCACGCATTCCAAATGCTTTTGACAAGATCAGATCTTGTAGGTTTAATTTGGATGGGACTCAAGAACAAGGGAGGACTGGAATATTCTTCCATTGAGGCATTTTGGACAATTTATGTCAGCCTAGTTTCCTGTGCATAAGATTTGTCCAATCCATTTCAGGCTGCATGAGACACCTTATAATCCATTTTGCTGTCATTCTGTTAGCCAAATCCTCCACATTCGGTATGCCTAGGCCCCCTTGTTTTTGGGGATAGTGCAGTATGTCCAAGCCACTTTTGGTATTTTATACTTGTCAGCATCTCCCGACCACAGAAAATTTCTGTAGAGAGTTTGAAGCCCTTTGATGTTACTTTGGGATGGCTTCCAGCAAGAAAGGAAGTAGACAGTTGTTGGGATGAGTAGATGTTTTAGAACCAGGCATCTTATTGCTAAAGTTTGTTGAAACCCTTTTCATCCATCAAACTTAGCTTTCACTTTCTCCATAACCCATTGCCATCTCTGTTTCATGGTAACCCCAAATCCCATAGGGATTCCAAGCAATCTAAAGACTTGTCCATCTTTGATTACTTTACATCCTTGATGTGAGACCCCTGCCCCCTCTACGCATCAAACTTTGGAGTGCTAGCAGTTAAAGTAGCAACCTTGCACGCATGACAGAGCTTCCCACTTGGGGCCTCACCCATGAATGTTCGGACAAGAGGCTAATCCCTCGTTTCTTCCAAAACCGAACCCGGAAAAAACTTCCCTTGCCCAGAAAGCATAGGCAATTCCTCCATGAAAATCTTCTAACGTAGTCAAAAGCCTTTACTATCCTTTGTATTCCGACTGAACTTGCCAGACACATGACCGGATCAAAGGAGGAACTTGCACTTGGTTCATAGAGACCAATGCTTTATTCCCCATCAAAGAGGCACAACCGTTGATTCTTTTCCATAGAACAAGGATGTGACTTACTTCAACTATCATAACTTGAACAGAATTGAATTTCATTATAGGAATCCATTGATCCAGCCCAATCCCATGGGTTAGCCAACTGCCCAACCATTGTATTGATATGATCCATTATAAAAATTTGGTTATGTTTTGTCCCGGGTACCAGGGAAAAGAGTTCCCAAGCCCCCTAGCCGGCTCTCATGCAAAAATTAAATAGACACACCACTTATGCACCCAATATGAAATTGCCTTTTCTTAGACTCAACTGTTTCCCGAAACAGTATTGCAATAACAGTATTGCAATAAAACCACAATATTTCCATCCTAATCCTTAGTATTCCATTACCAGATCCAGTTTCTAGCTTTTCCACTTTCCAACCATAAAATCCAATTTCAATCATTCCTTCCTTAGCGTACCTATGGCATCATCGGTAACCAGAACGCTCCTCACTTGCTCACTAAGGGGCCTTTTCAATAGTTCCTAGCCCATAGTATCTAGGAGTATAATCACATAAAATCCATATGAACTCTCCTTGTTGAAGATCAGCCAGATCAATCATCAAGATCCATGTAAAAGAGCCATGAACTCATCCGTTGAAGACCAGCAAGGCCAATCAACTAGATCCATGCCCGGGTTCAAAAAACAACTCTAACTCATTTTTCTTCCTCGTCGCGCACGTGGGTATCATGGGCGACCCAAAGCCGAGCACCGTATGGTCAGCACCCTCTAGGCTCCTTTGCAAGTCACCTAGCGCCACGCGAGATGTCCTTCATTGACTCTTCGTCACAGCTATTGCAACCTTTTCGCTTAAGTCCCCACCACGACCTCATTCCACAAGATAGTCAAAATGCTTCCGCAGCATTCTTGACATAAAACAATCTTTAAAAAATAGGTTTCACATACAAATACAGTTCCGAACAAAATTCTCATCTTTCCTCATCATTCCACATCCTTTAACATTACTCAATATTCTTCTTTTTGAATAAAAGATTTATGCATACAACCTTATGGGATTTACAAAATCAATTATACCCATAGTTCCTCTTTCTGATTAAAAGTTTATCTATGTTTTCTCGATGCACCCCTATGAATATTTTCACCTTCTTTTCTCTATTTTTTCAAATTAAAATATCATGGAAATCCCTCTTTTAGCATAAAATATTCATGCACACCTACTAATCCATTTTTATCTAAATGAATTATATTTCTAAGCATTTTCATAATTCTCATAATTTGAATGAATCTAGAAAATTTGTGCATAACCTTCTTTATTTTTCTAGCAAATGAATAATGCTCAAAACTCCTCTTTTAGCACATAAAATTAATTATGCATAATTTTATTTTCTAATGATATAAATTTTTCCATAGCTTTCCCACATTTTCTATGAAATGAGAATGATTAAAATTCCACTTTTAGCATAAAAATTAATTATGCATAAAATTTATTTTTTAATAATAAAAATTCTACCATAATTTCTCCACATTTTTCATGAATTAAAAATACTCAAAGTTCCTCTTTTAGAATAAAAATTATTTATGCATAAACCTTCATTTTCTCTACTGATAAAATTTTGCCATAACTTCCTCGTATTTTTTATGAATTAAAAATGGTTAAATAATCCTTTTAACATAAAAATTAGTTTATGCATAAACCTAAGCTTAAACATAAACATAATACATTTAAGCATCTTGTTTATTTAATAAAAATTACCCAAGCACAACCTCTCTTTCACTTAAGAATGAATAAATGTGAATTTTCTTAACATAAAACAACCATAAATGAACTAATCCTCATTTTAATTAGATTAAAAATCATAAAAGTGCTTAATCTTCATCTCTAGCTTGTTAGGCCTAGAGTTTTGGTTAAGAAAATGAGATTAGGACTAAGATCTATCCTTCCAAGAAGGATTAATCTATAAAGGTGAGTATTCTTACAAAAAGAGAGATTTACAAATCAAAAACATTACATTTAAGTATAAAAGATTAGCACTAATCCATTTAAATAATATAATCAATAAAAGCATGGTTTTAAAGAAGAAACCATAGATTAAAATTCTTCCCAAGCATTAGAGGGGTTGGGAAGAAGATTACCATTTAGAAGAGGGCAAAACACCATTGTTTTAGGCTTCGGACCTTGGTTTTTAGCTTGATTCTTTAGGGAAATGTGAAGCCCTCAAAGAAGAAGCTTGGCCACCAAGTAAAATAGGGTAATCTCCAAGAGAAGAAGAGGATTAGTGAAGCCCCAAAGCTTCACAATGGAGAGGCAAAGTAGAGAGATAGTAGAAATATACTAAACTGAAAAATTACACTAGCATAGAGTTACTCCAATATGAAAATACAAAGGAATGGGGTCTATTTATAGGAGAGGGTGGCCACCAATCAAGTCCAACTAGAATCTAGAGGCTTCCAGCTTTAGTTTGATCCATTTTGGACAAGTTTTAGACTAGTTTGGCTTACTTTTTTGATTTGGTTTGAAGAAGGAGAGATGAAATATCTCATTTTTTTGAATTAAAAATACCCCCTTGATGTGATTTCTAGGCGCCTCCTTCATGAGCCCCCTCCCCCCATCCTGAGGTGTCAAAATTCTATTGTTATACTAATAAATCACATTTTTTACTAATAAACCCCAGTATTAGTCACCTCTTCATCTTATGTGAGAATTTACTCATTTTTGGGAGATTTTCTTTTATTCTTTGCCTTTTTCTTATTCCAATACTTGGATTAATGTTATTGGCCCTTTTTGAACACTATTTGGACCTTAATCAAAATTTTCTGAAATTATATACCCTTAGGCCAAGATGTCTAATACACATTATTCAGTTAATTTCTAATGCACATTGGAAAACTCTTTTTAAGATTCTATTTTAGGGGATCTCTTCCTATTGACTGGTAGAAAATACTTATCCAAAAATATTTCAAAACTGTATTCTCTCTCTCTAGACCAAAAACAAGGGAAAATAATGTTTTCTTGCATTCTGAATTAGGGGATGATTACAAAGGCTGAAGGAGAGATTCTTACATCTTTACAACTCAAAAGCTGGAGGGAGGAATCTTACATCCTACCCCACTTAAAAAACGCGAGATGTCCTCATCTTGCACAAGTGGAGGATAGTCTCTTTCATCTCCTTCTTCTATTACTTCTAGCATTATTGCCTTGGAAGTAGATGGCTGATTTGGGAACCTCTCTCTTTGACTTTCCCAATTCTAAGACTGAGGTCTTGCATTAGTTTGCATCAAAACTGAGAGTTGGCTAGGAGTCTACCTTTGAGATTTTCTTGATTTTGACGGGAGAGACCTTGATTACTCTAGAAGGAAGGAGTTGGCATCTGGAATCTTGGTCCTTGACTTCCTTGTCCTGAAAACCTTGATCCAAAAGGAGTTGGGCATTCCATGCTACGATGACCGTATCCTTGGCAGTTAAAGCACTTAATTCCTTTGTTCAAGGGTGGAACTTCTGAAGTTGAGTTCTAGGGGATTGTGTTCCGAGGAAAAGGCCTTTCTTCCATTCTGGAACTTCCCGTATCTTGGGTTTGACTAGGATCTTGTTGTCTCTTAGGAGGTGGAAAGTTAGAATCACCCTCCGGGGTTAGGAATCTTTTGAAAGACGATGTTGTTGGCTTCGACGGAACCTTTAACAACAAAGGCCTTGGCGAAATCCTTGGCCATCCGCATTGCTTCAGCCATAGAAACTGGCTTAGCATTTTTCACCAAGGTATTCAAGGGTTTGCTCATTCCCCGAATGGACTTGGCCAATAACTGTTCTTCATCCAGCAGTGGCGAGTATTTGAGGAGGAGAGCGAATGCCTCGTGATATTCCTCCATAGTTTGGCTTCCATGGGTTAGCTCCAGGAACTCGTTCATCTTTGTCTCCAAGAAGCCTAGAGATCAGAATCTCTTTCTAAGGTATGCTTTGAGATCATCCTACGTCTGGATGTCTCACAGTGGTTCCTCCACACTACTTTAGCTGTTTCTACGATCTTCAACTTGGCATGAGCCACCTTACTCTTTTCGTTGTAGCCTCTGACATCGAAGTACTCCTCCATGGCTTCGATCCACTTCTCTATTGTTTCTCCCAAGTGCTCCCCTTCACCTTTGAAAGGTCCAGGCTGCTGAGATCTATAAAGAGCTTTATGAACATTTGGGTTGAGCTCTTCCTCATCGAGTTGGGGGTTAACATTTCTACCACGACGACCTCGATCCATGATCTTATCAATACGAAATTTTTTGTCAAGTCCTTTTTTTGTTCCAACTTAACCAAGACGCTCAGGTGAACAGACCACTTTATTTAAATCCAAAAAGGAGTTAAACTTTAGATCCAATTGATTCTGGGGTTCCTTAAGGTTTGGTCAACCCTCTCAGAATCCTGGGATAAAGACCCCTTCTATAAGAAGAATCATAAAGAACTAATTATCAAAAAATAGTTCATGTATATCCTTAACACAATAATGGTCCATTAGACCAGTAATTTCATCTGAACATTCCCCACGGGAATTTTAATTATACAGGTTCTCAATTTGTTATTCCACAATTGCGTCTACTGGGCCAAAGGTCAAGTTGCGAACAATCTGTTAGCCTGATATACTAATCCCATAGTGGTCTGCTGAAAGTCTTGATCGTCTACCAGGTTACTAACATCATCACTAAATTCTTTCCATTCATCATCATCATGACTTATTCAACTCATCTTCTTTCAACCAGAATTCAAAAAAAGTCATCATCCTTCAACCAGAATCCAAATCAATTTATCAATTCTCAACCAGAATTCTAAAATCATATCAACCAGCATTCGAAAAATTCATCATCTCTAGGATAGCATTTTTGCTCATAACTTCAAGGTCTTAGATTCACTCGTATATACTGTCAGTATAGAGCTACAGTTATACCCACGAATCACGATATATATAGGTGGTCACGGTCCTTAGTGTTATAAGGCAAATGCCATCATATCTAGGCCTCAAATAAGTCAGGGATTCCACACAAATGCGGTACTTCCATCTAAAAACCCAATTTCCAATTTAATAATTTCCATTCTGAATATCAATTTGTACGAGTTTTAACACACAATTACAATCTTTCACTGGTAACTCATAAAATTTTGACATTTCTTGCTTATTGGTTGATCAATTTCAACCAATTCGCCTCTGATACCAGCCGTGAGACCCCTGCCCCCTCTGCACATCGAACTCTAGAGTGTTGGCAGCGGAAGTAGCAACTTGGTGTGCAGGGCAGAGCTTCCCACTCGGGGCCTCGCCCCACGAATGTTTGGACAAGAGACTAATCCCTCGGTTCTTCCAAAACCGAACCCGAAAAAACTTCCCTTTCCCAGAAAGCATAAGTGATTCCTCAAGAAAATCTTCTAACGTAGTCAAAAGCCTTAACTATCCTTTGTATTCCGACTGAACCCGCGGGTCACATGGCCGGATCAAAGGGGGAGACTATAAAAAGTGAGAAGCATGGGGTTTGTGGGGGTAGTGGGTGAGTAAATGCATGCATGTTGGTCAGTATATGTTGCTCCTCCTTGTTGGCGTTTGTCTGCACGACTATGGTGAGCATGGAGCCCTCGGCATGGCTGGCTAGGTTATTTGTGGCCTCTTCTCCTTTCGGTTTTTGCTCATTGCATTCTTTCTCTTGTTGCTCTTGTTAGGGTGCTGGGAAGTAGGCTTGTCTATTGGTTTGACTTTGTGTGTACATCTATGGAGTGGCTCCAAACTGGTTTGGGAAAGTGGGGTTAGTAGGGTGAGTAAATATATGCATGGCAGTGATATATGATGCTCCCTCCTCGCATTGGTGTTTGTCCATGGCTATGGTGAGTGGCCTTCGTCTGCATGATCGTGGTTATGAGCACGGTGCCTGAGTTTGCATGGTTGTGGTTAGGTAATTTGTGGCCTCGTCTTCTTTTCATTTTTGCTCGTTGCATCCTTTCTCTTATTGCTCTTGTTAGGGTTCTGTCATCTGAATAAGTTAGGGTTTGTGGGTGGTTAGGGTTTGCTGCCTATCCTAGTTAGGGTGCTAGGGACTAGGCTATCCTTGTCTATTGGTTTGGCTTCGTCCGCACATGGATATGGAGTGGTTTGATTGGTTTGGAAAGTGGGGTTAGTAGGGTGAGTAAACATATGCATGGCAGTGATCGACGATGCTCCCTCCTCATTGGTGTTCGTCCATGGCTATGGTGAGTGGCCTTCATGCTGTTGGTGAGCATGGCACCTAAGTTTGCATGGCTATGGTTGGTGAAGTAATTTTGGCTTCTTCTCTTTTTCATTTTTTCTCATTGTATCTTTTCTCTTGTTGCTCTTGTTAGGGTTTGTGCTGCCTGTCCTAGTTAGGGTGTTGTATTCGATGTCAGGTGCATATTGGTTATGATGGACATTAGGCTTGTAATTTGGTGCTTCTCCTGAGTCTGCTCATTGCATGCATTGTCTTGTTGGTCTTCTTAGGGTTGTGTTGTTGGTCTTGTTAGGGTTTGGGTGGTGTGTGGCTACTCGACATAAAGGACTTGTGTGTATTTTCTTAGGGTATAAGGGTTTTCGTCTCTTCTATCTACTTTTTTCATGGCTCCGACATGGCCTCCCTTTGTGGACTTAACAAATGTCAGTCATCGTCCAAGATCAGTACGACGTCAGGAGACACCTTCTCCTGCTCCTATTCTTGGTTTCGTTCCATGCTTCTCATGTTCAAACTTTTGGGGCACCTATGGCCACACCTAGTGTTGCTATTGTTCTACCTACTACTAGGCCTGATTATGGTTCTGGTGTCCAAAATCGTAGAGCATTTGTAGCAGAACATTGTGTTAGTGCTTCTAGTCCCTCTAAACCAAAAGACAAGGTAGATGCTGGTTTCCCTAGGATAATAACACCACTAGAGGGATCAAAGAGCTTGAGAAATCTGCATATGTAAGGCACGTTGTTTAGACTGTTTTTTTAATATTAGTATCATGTTGTTACTATTCTATTAATTTCATTGTGGTTTTGTTTAGACTGTTTTTTTTAATATTAGTATCATGTTGTTACTATTCTATTAATTTTATTGTGGTTTTGTGTGACATGAATTTGTACGTTTGCATGGTTCTCGGATGAATAGAGGGCTGTGTCAAAGTCTATTGTGCAGAACAAAGGGGCTAAAGCTCTTAAATATTAGAGTTCTCAGTTACTGTTGGTGTTGTAGCAGAGACCTTGACATATCTTTCTGGGAGAGCCGCTCGAAGAATTTATTCCAACTAAATGCATTAGTGGGCTGTTTGCATAAGAGAAGGGGAGAACTTTAAGTCATGTACACTTTCAAATGGTTGTTAGAATCATGGCATCATCATCGATTAGTGTTAGTAAGTTAATTACAAAATATATGGCTTGGGATGTTGCAAATCCTCCTGGTGGCCATGTGATGTGCAAGACTCTCAAGCAAGTTCGGTTGTATACTTATGAGGTCACGTTAGGATATTGTTAGAAATCGCATTTCAAGTTTTTTTCTCATAAGTTACCTGCTAGTGAAATCTCGAGGGGATGTGAGCTGTATGCCCTCTATGGAAAAGTTAGAATCATGGCTTCATTGTTGATTAGTGTTAGTAAGTTAATTAAAAAATATATGTCTTTGGATGTTGAAAAGCCTCTTAGTGGCATTGTGATGTGCAAGACTCTCAAGCAAGTTCAGTTGCATACTTATGAGGTCACGTTAGGATATTGTATGAAAGATTTGCAGAAATCACATTATAAGTTTTTTTCTCATAAGGTACATGCTGACGAAATCTCGAGGGGATGTGAGTTGTATGCCCTCTATGGACAAGTTAATTTGAAGAACAAAGTTTGCTTGTCTCTGATTTATGTCTTCGATGAGGCATATGTTTACATGGATAATTACAGTACAAATAGGCTTGGTGTCACACTGGAGTCCACTTTATTGCAGATGATTCACACCGATAAGTACTATCCTTTAGCCCATTGGATCATTCCAAAAGATGGAAAAACAAAGACCTTTGGGGAGAGAGGGAGGGAAATTTCAAAAAGAGAACAGAGCCACGGGTCATTTACTAGTCTCTGTTTATGAGTAAGATCTAGAGAAATTTTCAAAATAGTGGCCTTCTTTTGCAATCCTATTTTCTTAGAAGCATTCTCTAGAATTTTGAAGGGCTTTGATGCCCTTTGAAGGCTTCCAATTTCAGCAGTGAGAGGAGTGATGACTCTCGACTCCCAACTCGCCAAAAATCAAGTTTACAACATTACAACAATGCTCCATAAAAGCGTTTTCTACCCTGTTTTAATTCCCAAAATGTATATTATTCCTCATTTATAACTAAAATATATCATAAATGAATCCTTAAAATAAGGACAATGAAAAATCTTGAGGATTTTTTCATAATTCTAGTCGATAAAAATGCACTAAGTTGTCGTCACATGAATATGCACTGATTTTCTACACGAGTAGAGGTTTTTCGAGTGGCAATGATAATTATTTCCACCACATTGTCACTTTATACATCGGGATCACCTCCAAGTTGAATGCGATGATGTTCCTTAATTTAGGTAGCCTACACTTGATTTATGGGATTTTGGGATTGGCTTGTGTGCAATATCAATTTTCAGGTAAGGTATATTTGGCCTCTACTAGCATACTAGGAGTTGAAGCGTCATGTGTAAAGCATGTCTACATCATCCAGAGTGGAGTTTTTAGTGATCACCATTAGTGTTGATTTTTGACGTGAGCGTGCACCTGTCAAAGAAAATTTTGATGATGGGTAATCACTTCAACGTGCGCTTCACATGACGTCCCACAGCTTGAAGTGCTCTTCAGCCTTTGCATTGAGGGAGAAAGAGAGCATTCACTCGTGCTCTCCTACTGCCAGTCGTGAGGCTACATTGAGAGAGTAGTTAACTATCCTTGAAAATGCTTAAGGGAAAAAAGCACACCATAACAAGAGTCAAGAATTCTTATTTTTTAAATATTTGAAAGAAAAAATGAAAATGAAAAAACCTTAGAAAAGAATAACATTCATAGTTTTAATTAAAACCTTTACAATGACTATTGCTTATCATCAAAATTACTTAAAATTGAGTTGATACTACAAATAAAAAATTGATACTAATATTTTGTGCAATGGATTACAAAAAATAGAGTGTAGAAATCACTCTCCCAAAAATCAAGTGTAGAAATCACTCTCCCTAAAATCCTCTTTAAGGTAAATTAGAAAGATTAAACATCATAGATCCTTCGATCTTTTGCATCTTTCCAAATTTAAAAAATCCGATCCCACTCAACATTCTCTACTAGACCTATAAGTGACACTCTCATAAGATCATCCAAGGTTTTGATATTAAAGCTTGGTCCTCATGTCATCTTAGATGAGATTTTGCTTTGAAAGTCCTCTTTCGAATGCCATTGTGCTTCTAGGAAATAACAAGAATTGCTTGCCAAGTTTCATGAGATTAAGAAAACTGTTCCGCAAATCTTTCGTCATGCAAAACATTTTCATGCCTCCTTCATAGAAAATCCTTCATAATTAAGATGCAAAGTATCAACAAATCTAAATAATTCCCATTTACAAGCATTATTATTGATGAGTAAGTATATTTTCTTTACTTGGTTGAATATGTTGTAGAATTTTGTTGAGCCACCTTCTTTGTCACGTAGCCTATAATGTCATGTGAGAGCTTGATTGGATGGAGAGCTTGAATGCTGAAGTGCGGACGTCAATTGCATCTGAGGTTTAGGTGCAAGTGATACCTCGGTTGGAGCGCTGGCTAGCCGTAGAGCTAGGTGGCGACCGGGTGAGTGGACGGTCAGATGGTCAGGCTAATGTCGACGGCATGCCACATATTAGTGGGAGGTGTGTGCAACCACACAAATCTTATCCTCTAAAGTTGGGTGGTGACTAGAGCTTCACTCCTCTCATGGTTATGGTGGATCTATCGTGACGTGTCATTGGTATCAGAGCAGCGTTTTAACCCGTCATCTCTCTTGCTTCTTCGCATGGCCAAACTCGAAAGAGATAAGGTTATTATTGTTTGCAATTTTTTAATTGTTCTCTTTCCCTTTAGTATGCTCTCTGTAGCAATATTCTTTGTGTATGTGTGAGCTTGGGAGAAAACTGTGTGCTATTTGCTTTGATTGTGGAGAAAATGTGTGTGTTAAAGCCCATACACAAGTAAGCAAGGGTGCTTCTATAAATTAAACAAGAGGAGAGGAAGCGTGTGTGTCTTGCATAAAAGAGCAAGTACAGAAGAGTGTGTATAATAATATTAACTTCTAGTGCAGGAGAGACCATGAAGTAGGGCAACCTTAGCAGCATGGAGGCCAGCTGAAGAGCCCAAAGACAAAGAGCTCTTTGGGCTGTGAGGGGGGCGACGGCAGCTGAAAGGAGTGTGCATGAGCTGCATCATCGTTGCTCCCATCCGTTGAGCTGTTTGAACTGTGACAGAGGGGGGTGACGGCATCTGAAAGAAGTGTGCAGAGGCAGACTGGGCGACGACAGCTGAAAGGAGATTTAATGTTCTGGCATTATTCAATGATTGTTTAAGGGCTCAATGACTTTAAACTTTGTCTAAGGGTCCATTAAGGCATCGTTCACATGCACTCATAAAGAAAATCACAAAAGGGGAAATTCATGCACTTTAAACTTTGTCTAAGGGTCCATTAAGGCATCGTTCGCATGCACTCATAAAGAAAATCACAAAACGTGCTGCCCAAAGGCTCTGCCTGCTGTGCTGGCTCCGGGCTTCGTCAATCCCCTCTCTCATCGTCGCCCCCCCCAGGTGCATGGGCACCGAGTGGAGGGGAACCCCCACTTAGCTCAGAGCCCAGGGCACCAGTTCTGCTTTGGGACTTCACTGCCTCCCCCCTCGGTCAAGAACTTGCAAGCTACAGCATTTCAACAGTTCGTGCAGTGGCCGCTTGCCATGGATGGGAATTGAGAAGTGATGTTGAAATATGAGCAGGTGTTAGAGGACTTCTTGGACACCAAAAAACAATTGGAAGACTCCAGAGCCCGAGTGGAAGAACTGAATCTGATGCTGCTCCAGAAGCAAGTTAAAGAAGACGCATAGAACAACAAGCAAATTCCAACCAAGGTAGTGGCCCCGTCAGGTAATCCATCTTCCATTAAACCTCTGGTCTGTCTTCCGCCAGATATGGTTCAATCAATGGAAATGGATTACATATCCCGGTGCTTAGTAGGGTTATTATTCGGTCCTCGGCCTCTAGGTGATTTCCTTAGGGGCTGGGTCAAAGATAATTGGCTATCCATTGGTATTGAGGTAGACATCATCCAAGCCCTCCCAAATGGGTATTACCTCTTTTTCTTCAAAGACTCAAATATGGCTCTAAATGTTCTTGGATTAGGGCAATGGATGTACAAGAACATCCCATTCTGCTTCTTTAGTTAGTCTAAAAGTTTTAACCCATAGGGTCCAAAGCCTGCAGCTTGTCCTATGTGGGTTGAATTGCCCAACCTGCCTTTTGACCTATACCCTTGGCTCAAAAAAATTGTTTCCCCCATAGGAAAAGTTCTTGGCATGAGGCACAAAAACGATTACAACCCTGCCTGGCATCCTCAAGTCCTCGTCGTGGAAGTTGATCTAGATAGGCCCTTAATAGATGAGATTGAAATCAATTGTGGGGACTATAATTTGCAGCAAAGTATTTTGTATAAACACCTACCCAATGCTTACTTTCACTATGGAAAGCAAGGGCATGTTATCAGAGAGTGTCCTACCAAATACCCCAATCTGAATAACATCAGCTCTCCTAGCCTTCCAACAACCAACAACAAAATTCAGCTTGCTAGAGTTACTAATAGTCAGACTATGCACCCTCACCTTGCTCCCTCTACTTCAAAAGACAAGGGAGAAAAGTTTACCATACCCAACAGGAGGAAGACCTTTAGATAGAACAGGCCGAGTAACCAGAGGGCTTTTGCTAACTCCTTCACCTTGTTAGACAGCATCTCGGACCCCGAAGACTCGGTTGACTCACAAGAGTTCATTCAATCCACCCCTCTAGATAGATCAAGAATTTTGGTCGAAACTAACCAAATGGACTATGACCAGTTGATCCCTACCCACTCAACATTGGCTAGCTTGATGGGAGAAGAGCAAGACAGGGCTGATCAGTATCTGTCTGCTATAGAAAATGGTATTCCCAAAGAAACGGAGATAGTTAAGGAATTGAAAAGAATGCATGCTCAAGTTGGATCCACCACACCTCAAGCTGCCTCCAAAGTCGCACCTAAAAAGGTTAACACCCAGAAGAAAGGTAAATGAGATGCACCACTTTGAATGTTAAGGGGCTGACTGGCCTCACAAAAGTCCAACTAGTGAAACAATGGCTAAGGAAACATGGTAGAATTGACTTCATAGCTCTAATTGAAGTCAAAGTTAGTGGGGATGAGCTTGAAAAAACACTGCTCAGCATTTCTAAAGATCACATCTGGATCTACACTACCCACTGTCAGGGATGTGAAGGAGTGGTTGTGGGTATGCACGTGACCACCATCAGAATGAACTGAAGGATGTGAGGATTGACATGTATGATTAGTGGGCTACATTTGAAATGTCCACCTTCTCCTTCATTGGTATTTATGCTGGAGGTGCCCAGGCTATCAGAATCAGAACCTGGGGTACATTGAGAAGTGTTCCTAAACCTAGCATCCTAACGGGGGATTTCAATATGGTGGAATCCAGAAATGATAGACTTAGAGGTTTGAGACAAGTCATTAAAGGTGCTGAGCTCCAAGCTTGGCAAATCACTGCTTGACCACTTTGGGCTATGTGATGTTGGGAATATTGGTGAATATATGTGGTCACCATGAAAGCTAGATTGGATAGAGGATATATTAGCAAGACCTGGGTAACTCCTACATCAGATGTGAATGTAGAACTGATGTGTCTACTTGCCTCTCAGACCACTACCCCATTACATTAGTGTTGGATAATCATGATAAAAAGGTTTCTAATCAGTGGTTCCACACAGATCCAACTATTGCTGTGCAGATGGACTGAACTGGCTGATTAAAGACATGATGGACAAAGGGAAAATGAATGGCATTAGTTACTCCCCATAGGTATGGTGCTTGGCATGCACGAATGAGGAGACAAGGGAGGCGGGTTGTGCACACACCAGCAAGCATGCTTGGCCTGGTTGATTATGCTCAGAGCGATTTGGACTCAGCTTAAAGCCCTCAGATTAAAGATTGGGGATGGGAAATTCCATAGATGCAATAAGGTTGAGGATGACCTGCACATATTCATGCACTGCCCTATAGCAAAGGAATGCTTTATGGCTTTGGCTAAATGCATTCAATCATGGAATGGCTACACCCTTGGCTGGAAAAACCTGCTTCTTGGAGAAGGCATTGGATGCACTGTGGAATTGTGGGGTTGTCTTGAGAACTGAACTGTTATAGTGTTTGTGGTTACATAGACTTGAATTCATTTTTAACAGTAATCCTACTAACAGCATCAGGTTAAAAGAGAACATGATACATGCAGGTGAGAGATTCATACAAAGGCAGTTGAAAGATCTGGACATCAAACTTTTTCCTCTGCATAAGAAAGCTAATGGAAGGCAACTGGATTAGTTATACAGACAATGCAGGAACTGTTGATGAAGAGAGAGTTTGTCATCTCCAAGGATATGATGCTTATGAAAGCACTCTATATGTTGTAACTGTCTTCTCTAACTTCTTAATTTAAGCTACCCCTTATTTGAAAAAAATAAAATCACAAAAGTAGGTTCCCACATAGGGATCGGTGACCCAACAACACATGGTGTGTGTGTGTGTGTGTGTGTGTGTGGATGTACATGATGTGCACAAGTGTTCAAAGTCATGAGGCACCCATTATCTCTCTCTTTCACTCAGGCTCACAGTAGCATCAAGGGTGGTCCCGTGTCTATGCATATATTATACACAGTGAGTAAATATAGTGTGCATGCTTTGGAGATTTTTGACAAAGCTCATGATATACCCAGCGTGGTTGTGGGTATGCATGGGCGCATGCATACAATTCTCTTGAGATAAATATGCAAAATGTGACATAGTTTGCAATTGCCGAGTATATATGGTTGCACATGCTTGGAGGTACATGTTTGCACATCACTTTGGGGGTAGTTGTAGTGCTCCTCAACACATGTCCAAATGACTCAGATGTGGTCATCTACCTCTCTCTAGTAGTGTGATGTTGCACCACGTAGCCAACTATGGTAATGCATTTTGTGACATGTTCTTTAGATACGTATGTCTTGAAGATTTTGAATTCATGGCCATAGTTGCCATAGAATTGACTGCCAATGTTGTACAAAGATACGACCACACCATATGTGTACATTTATGAGAAGAGTGTACTCGTATGTACACGAGTCATTTTTCTTGCCCCTAAAATTTATGTTGTTGTGTATAGTTTACAAAGTTTGAAAATTTTACGTGTGCCTTTAGTGGTACTTTGTCAATAGATAATCTTGGGTGGAACACCAAGAGATCAGAGTTATTCCGTACATGTAAAGATTTTAAAGTTTTTAATAACTTTTTATAAGTTTTGAGAGGTGTAAGACTCCGCTAAAAATTTATGTTAGGTGTGTGCGCGCACGCGCGCGCACACACACACACACACATTATAGGAGGGCATGTGGACCTCTCGTAGTCTCTCTATCTCTTATACATAGGAGGCCAAGAAAATCTCTCTATTATATGGGTCTAGGCAGGGTTTTTTTTGTGCAGTGTAGGAGGAAGAGTTGTAGGAAGAGCAAGATCATATAGAGCCATTTTTGAAGCCTTGCATTTTTCAAAGGGTGAAGATTTAGATTATTAATTAGTTAAGGGCGGTATTCCTCACCAGTATTGCCTCGACAAATTAATAGGAAGATAAATTTTAGGTGATAATTAATACCAAGATAAAATTTAGGTGAATATTTGCATTATGTGCGATTGGCCCCAACCTCTAAAATGATTGGCTCAAATCAATTATTCCAAAATAATTGTTTGAGCCTTACTTTCAACCTTTGAAGAGTGAATGTTAGCATAATATGGGGGAGACTTTGATTCATGTACATATATATATATATATATATATATATATATATATGTACATACACACATGCACATGTGCACGTGCGCGAGCACGGACACACACACACACACGCTCACACACGTATATATGTATGTGTGTGTGTGTATACATACATATATGTACATATCCTAGTATTAAAATTATATATGAAATTCAAAAACCTTTTACACCCTTTCAATGCTAGAAACATAAAAGTTTTTTTTCTTGTTGGTTAACAAATTTAATACCCCTAAAAGTGTTTTTATTTTTCAAGGCTAATTTCTAAAATTTGTTGTTCCCAATTCTAAACCTTTTGGTTTGTTGTGAATATTGAACCCTTTCCTCTTCCTCGTCCCCAACCTTCAATGACCACCATCCACCTCAAGAGAGATGGTCTCATAGCTGCAGAGAGAGAGAGAGAGAGAGAGAGAGAGAGAGAGAGAAGAAGAAGAAGAAGAAGAAGAAGAAGAAGAAGAAGAATAAGAAGCTCTTTTAACGTCGTAGGAACAATCCCAAGAGACCAAATATGATCTATCCGATGGGAGTGAGATTCGAACACAAGACGTCTTGAATAACAACTCCATGAGCTAACCGATCTAGCACACATTGGGTGATAGAAAGGTTAACCCATTTTGTTTATTTACCCACACACCCAATGAAGAAGCTCTTTTAACATCGTAGGAACAATCCCAAGAGACCAAATATGATCTATCCGACGGGAGTGAGATTCGAACACAAGATGTGTTGAATAACAACTCCATGAGCTAACCGATCTACCACACATTGGGTGATAGAAAGGTTAGAGAGAGAGAGAGAGAGAGAGAGAGAGAGAGAGAGAGAGAGAGAGAGAGAGAGAGAGAGAGAGAGAGAGAATGGCATCCCATTAATTTTGCATTTAGGAGAGAGAGATAGGAATAATAAATGATAGTCCAATGTCTTCATGCCTTCCCACATGGTTGGTCTCCACCACTACCCTCCCGCATGCTCCCTGTGCCGATGTTGCTCCCCTTGGTCTTGAGAGAGAGAGAGAGAGAGAGAGAGAGAGAGAGAGAGAGAGAGAGAACCATGTTCGTCCCCCCTTGCATGTATTGGTTTTAAGATAGAACTGTCTTCGTGTATGGTGAATGTGAGTGCATTGTCTCGATTTCTTGTAGGCTACAATTATATATATATATAATGCCTCAAATTTCAAATTTCCAAGTTCATATATTCCTTCAAAATTAATAAAGACAGAGACATTAGGAGAAAATATTCAAAATTTTATGAAATTGTTAAGAAATATTGAAAGTTGGGCACTGGTGCACCAATTTTACCGTATGTACTAAAACATTATTACCTTTCTCAATCGACAAGAACACTTTTTGTTCTTCCTCCTCTCCCTATGCTGCATAGAGCCTCACATTGCACACACTGCACACACACACACACACACACACACACACACACACACAGTTGATCTAGTAAGTGTCATTGCTCACACAAGGCCCCCTATATGAGAGAGACACCTAGTTCCTTCTCTTTGGGCACTACATAGAGCACTCAAGCTCAATTTTTCGCATGAGCTATGATCTTGTATGGCACAAAAGGGTGAAGCACATGCTTCACAAATTCTACTTTCCAAATATAACCACATAAATTTCTTCATTAAGGTTTAACCCTTCATATCAAATAAACTTCTTCTGAAATTTCACATAAAGTCATGTCTAATTGATTATTTGGCATCATTGTTCGAGAACATATTAGCCACATTATCATTGAATGTGTTCTAAATATTTCAATTTATATAGGTGAATTTGAACATCAAAATACACATGAGCTTCTCACTTCCTACTAATTAGTACGTAAACATGTAATCTAGAATTCACTTTAATCAAAGCGTGAGTATCATTTCCCCCTAAAAGAACAAGGTAGATCTTATAACATTTTTGAAAAAGTTAAGGTGCCTTTCTATTCTCATGTGTGTGTGTGTGTGTGTGTGAGAGAGAGAGAGAGAGAGAGAGAGAGAGAGAGAGAGAGAGAGAGAGAGAGAGAGAGAGAGAGAGAGAGAACGAGTACATCTCAATTCCAATTATTCAAGGAAGATGCTTGCCTCAAAATGTGAATAGTTTAGAAATGACCACTTACACATAAGTATTGTTTGCCACCACCTAAACACAATCTCTTGATAATAATAAATCGATCAATCATGGTAGTAACATGTATAATTGATATGATGGAGTTTGATTTTCTTGAATAAGAAAAAGAAGGCAAAGAAAAAATCTCCACTTATTGCTTCATGTCCATAGTCACTTAATTAATACCTAATATCAAATGTGGTGAAGATAATTTTATCTACAACCAAAACTAGGCCACTTATTATATAGATCTCCACTTATTGCTTCACATCCACTATCACATAATTAATATCTAATATCAAATGTGGTAAAGATAAATGTATTTACAACCAAAACTAGGTCACTTATTATAAATGTTAACACACTCAATAACAATAGATTATGCTATATATATTAATTTAGGCCTATGGTGTCTACTTGACCTATTGATACTCAAGATTACAATTGTACCATCATGTCTAATCATAAAATAACCTCAATTGGGAATGAATCTTGAGGGCATGTTTCTCCCTTAACTAACCTCTTTATGGTATTAAGAACAAGACAAGTGAAGGCTATCTTACTTTCCTATGAATTGTATCCTCTAGGCTTCACTAATATCTTAAAAAATATGTATAACTTATAAAAATCCTTTTTACATACCATAAGTTATATCAAATACACTTTTTTCCCAAACTTTAAAAAACACGTTTTTTCTTTGTCCTTGAAAATAAAATCAATGCCAAATTTCAATTGGGATTCTTAAATTTCGGGTTGAAAAAATACACCACAAATTGTGTTGTTTCTTGTACAACAAAGAAGAACTCTCTCTCTCTCTCTCTCTCTCTCTCTCTCTCTCTCTCTCTCTCAAATGCACACATGCATGCGCGCGCACACGTGCGCGCGCGCACACAGACACACACACACACTTGCGCATGTCTATGTGTAGAATTTGGTGATTTAGATAGATAAATAGGTACACACACACCCCCTACACACACACATGCACACAGACATGTGTGCATGTTTGCATATATACTTTGGTGACTAAGAAATATAAATAGGTATGTGCACATACACATGCGTGCACGCGCGCGCACACACACACACACATATTATATAGACTTTGGCAATTTAGATAGATAAATAGGCATACACACACACGCATACACACACACACATGCACACGCACACACACACACACACACATACACACACACACACACACAAGAATTATATACATTCATAGATATACTACAAATCTTTCATAAATAATAGACCCTTGTCGATGGTGTGAAGTAATGGGTTGCTTATACAGATGCTAAATGTAAAAAATAGTGTTGGGAAAAAGATATTACTAGTCTCACAACTCATTTTCTTTAATTTTTTTTAACCATTTTATATGTTAATTAACCTATACTTTATGCTAAGTTTCATGTATTTTCTATGTGAGTGATCTAAGTAATTATTTAATTCATTAACTAGTATAATATCAAATAGCATAGCGGTATATACTCTAGATTATCTTGACTACTATATAATCTATATATTTAATCAAATTCAATGAACTACTATAATTACTTATATTTATATTTATTTATTTATTTATTAAAATTTTTTAAGTCGGTCTCTTTGACTATTCTTATAATATTATTACTACAGAGTTATATATGCATTTTTATTGTATTATTTTGAAATTCTCTAAACTTTAAATTTCATAACTATGCGATTTGCTCATTTCTTCTAATTAAACTTTTAACTTATGCTAACCACTTATTATTATCTACTATATAAGCTACTAATCTACCCACTTATGTATGCAAGTGGAAAACACATGTGCAAATTCAAATCACAACCACCCTTATATCTCTTAGCCTTTTACTCCCAAAACTCTTCTAGTTTAGCTCCATACTCATTCAAATGCACAAAATGTTTTGATTGCCACTTTACCCAAATGTCAACTTCCAATCCCTTGACAATTCAACATGTTTCTACTCATGGACAAATAGCAAGGAAATGGAGACATGCCAAGCATCATTTCATTTGTCGTGTCTCTATTTCATAAAGTAGCATAGATACAAAAAAACTAGTAAGTTATGGCCTAGTAAATTAGGGCAAGCTTAAGCTATGGCCTAGTACACTAGGGCACTTAAGCATAACCTTAAAAACCATATCAAGTTCCACCATTAATATATACATGGTGTGTGCATGGAACACTTGTGTTTTCTACTCAAAATAATTTTATGATGGGACGTTATAGGTTTGTGCACAATGTGAGACACCCTTTTAGAATCTTTTAACATAAAATTATGTAACTTCTTTATAAATGTAAGACATACCATTTATTAACAAAAGGAGAAAGCTAGGTACCCACTACCTTTATTACTTCTAGAGTATCATGGACCTTGAGTATAAAGAAAAACTCTCATTTGTTAGTATTAGGAGAGTAAAACAATATATATACTCAAGTAAAAGATCAACAACTCTTTTTGTATAACTTGTGCACATCATGTCTAGAGACCATTTATCTATATATAAGCCTTCAAATCTAGAAGATCTACACTAGTGGCTATGAGCATCCCTTAGTGGCTATGCCCATTTGTCTCTATATATAAGCCTTTAGTATCTAGAAGATCTACACTAGTGGCTATGAGCACCCCTTACTTTTTTTGTTCTTTATATCTATTATCATGTGTGTTTTACATCCTTAAAATTTTTAGCTTTGATATATGTATGAAAATTTGCACTATCTTTTCCAGTTGGATCCTTGAAATTCTATCTATATTAAGAAGTGGATGCTCACCTCCTTCCCTTGAGGCTATAAATGAGTGGCTTGTCACTTTCTCGTTAAATAAACAAGGGCTAGATGTTCACCTCCTTCCTTAGAGGATATGGCTAAGTTGCCGCCTTCTTGTTAAACTACATAAGCATGTCCTTTTCTCAAACAACACATTTTTTGGGATTCGTTGCTTGATGTTCATCTCCTTCCTTAGAGGCTATAAATGACTGAGTGGTCACCTTCTTGTTAAACTACATAAGCATGTCCTTTTCTCAAATAATGCATTTTTAGGGATTCGTTGCCTTGTCACAACCCATTATTTACTCAATCATTGGGATAATTGCCACTGCAGCACTTATGTTTTTCTAATAGCTCCATGCTCTATCGTATCCTACCAAACAATAAGAGAAACTTTATAGTGCTTCAATTTTGGTAGATGCATGCTCATGTAAAAAATAGGAGAAAGTTTTTAGTGACATAATTTTAATGGGACACATGATCATGTAAAAAATGATGCCATACACTATACTCTAAAACTTTTCCTTAAATTGTCTGAGGACTAATTTGCATAAATAAACAACAATCCTCATCCTCACCTTTCATGTCAATTTTATTACAAAATAATTAAAGTCCAAAAACTTTTGAAGATAAAATGGTAATATTTAAGTGACTCCTCAATGTGATATTTCTTATCTCATTTCATCATAAAAGTTTGATTCTTGCTTGATTTGCACCATCATCCACAAAAAACTTCAAAATATGACCACTATACAACATGGCAATTTGATTTAGTGGTTATTGAAGAAACATACCACATTTATGCATATTTTAGCTAAATCACGATCTTTATTTCAACAAAATTATGCAGGTGTGTACAATTATGTGATTTGGTTCATGAAATTTAGAATTCCATGATGTATCATTTAGATTGAGCACAAGAAGCTTATTATACATGTTTTAGGAATGTGATGTGATGATGTAAGCAAATGTTAAAGATAAGAATTTTTAAAGCACAAATTACACCAACTTATCCTTTGTTCATTAGATAAGTTTCTTACATATCTATACTGGGACATGATTTAATAGAACCAAATGACAAATATTTCTTTACTGTTAGTAATCATGAAGCTATTTTTGCTTTAATGTTTGTAGAACTCCATGTTTAAAATTTTGTCGTCCATGATTTCTAGGTGAACTGACGTGTATTTAACAAAATCATAAAGCACTTTAACTTTCAATATGTCTTCTCTTTAACTTTTTGGTAAAGGACTTTCTATGTAATCCATCGTCATGTCATCTTGTCTTTATTCTCTCAAGTGGAAGATGATCTCAAGCAAAACGTGATGTTTGCATATTCTCTCCTCTATTCACTTTGTTTTGTGAAAAGGTTTGATGCTATGGCTTTTTTTTCTCATTTAGATTTTTTTGAAATGAATGAAATAATTTCTTATTCTTTATAATTTCTATTAATAGAAAATTATTGGTACATATATAAGATGTAGATTTATGACCGTTATGACCATCATATTTTAGGGTGACTTCACAATTCAAGGGTTTTTATTCTAAAATCAAGCAAATTACTATAATAACAAAGTTTTGCAAGTTTTAAGGATATAGTAGCCTTCTTTTTCTTTCATTAAGTCTTTCCAAAACATTGGATTTTTTCATTTACAATCACATAACTAAACAATTTTGTTCTTTTTATTTTCTTGTGATAGAAAAATTTGGTATATAGATGACGTAGAGTTATGACCATCATTTTTTAGGGTTTCTTTACAAATCAAGGAGTTTTTAGTCTAACTTATGCAAGTTTCTAGAATAAATTTTTTTAAAATACTATGCAAGTTTATATAATAACAATTATTTACAAATTTAAAAGATTTGGTAGCCTTGTTTTTTCTTTTAAACTCTCTTTTATGACCTTAAGTCTTTTTAATAGAAAAACATGACCATACATGCTTTGCACATTCTTTTGATATCTTCAAAATTTACTCTTTAAATTTGAAAGTTATATTTCATATTTTATGAAGCATTTTGGTATGATAAATGCAAAAAAGGATGTGATAAATACATCATATGCTAGCGATTATCATGGCATGTTGTGGACACTTATCCAAGTACAATCTCATATGCTGATTTATGTGAAAATAAAACTTAAGTCTCCATTTTATCCACAAATTCATTAAGGTAACACATAGAAGTCTTGAAAGTATTTTTAAAGAATAAGGGTATTGTATATAAGCTCTTAATTTAGTAAAAACATATAATTTTTTCCTTCTTTGTAAGCTTTGATTGGCTAAACAAAATATTTTTCTTTTCTCTTACATTTTCAATGGATTTTTGTCTTCCATGCATTTAATATTATTCAAATATAATCCTAAACACAATTTTGTACACTTTAATTACAGCATGCAAGCATCATGCAAGATTGAATCAAGAACCCTTTGTTATTAGCTGGCCTGCTAAGTTTTTTATTACAACACTAACATGGGATACCTTATAGGTTACCTTATAGTTCAGTGATAACAGATGTTGATCCCCTCATGTATGCACACAAAATCAAGATCCCTTCACTTATAGTCAACAAAGAAAAACCACCTTATGAAAGTAGCTTTCTCATTGTAGCAAGAAGTAAGAATAAGAAGATATCTCTATTAGTATATCTCACTCCAATTAGTGTGGATCTTGCACTCTAATATCAAATTCTGAACCCCTTTAGGCCTCCATGTTCTTGCATGATTAAAGAAGCCTCCATGGTCTTGTATGATTAGATAAGCCCCCATGGTCTTTTATGATTAAAGAAAATACCCAAATAGTAATCTCCCGAAAATAAGAAAAACTTGCATGTGCATACACACCATTGGGCTTTTTATCTTCCTTGGCTTAACCCATGAACCCACCCTTCCTTTGGTAGCTTGAAAGTGGTATTATGTATCCTTATGCCCATGTGTATTAGCATGATTTGGATCTTTCATGTATATTAGTATTATCTAGACTTCTCCTTAAGAAGTTTTTTGTATCTCTTGGCCTTGATTCATTGATTCTTGCCTAAATCATTTACCTATTTTCTTTGATCAACTCGGTCCTTGCCAAATTATTATAGTCAACAAATTACATTTGTGATGATATATAATAAAAATAATCATAGCTAGAAGATAAAAGTAAAACTTGGGATTCTACACATGTGAAAAAGCATATACTAATTCTTATGTTTTTCAAATAGCATATAGATTCATAGTTCTTGTCACCACATACATACATGAAGGAACACACATGCTATTGTTCCGTAAACTCTATCATCCCACAAAGTGAACATACTATACTTTAAAGCAACATAGCAACCATCTAAAAAATAAGCATAGTGGCTATAATTCCAAATCACTAAAACCATAATATACACTAATATTATAAAGCAAAAAAATTTGAAAAAAAAAGTTTGAAGTTTAGTCTTACTTACCATATATGTACTCTATACATACTTTCTATACATACTTGCTACTACATAAGTAATTTAACTAGAGAAGTGGATGTACGAGAGCAAAAGCTCCTTCTTAAAAATAGACAAACTTGTTATGTGATAGTAGACAACAATCCTAAATATATTATTTTTTGAAACCATAGCATACAAATTCATAGTTCTTATCACCACAAATTTACTCCATTGTATCTGCTATCTTTGGATAGTGCTTTTTTGCATAGAAAATACATTTCACAATACAATTAGTGAGCGTGTATACTACTTCAAAGCAATAAAACCAACTAAAAATAAAACATAATGTTTGCAAATCCCACAACCATAATATACACAAACAAAAATCCAAAATGTTTGAAGTCTAGTATGTGGCATGAATCTCATTAGTCATATGGATACACTATAAGAGGATACAACGTGCGGTGTATACAAGAGAACACTCACAAGAAGTAGAATCTTTCATAGCATAAAACTTTAAATTCAAATTGCACAATAATAGAGATAGAGAAGGATATTATGATACTAAGTGATACAATAGATGGCAAATCCCCACACCCATGTGCTCCGATGGTTGTTCTGGAAATTCTAAGATAGAGGTTGTATGCTAGTAGAAGCTAGGGAGTAAACTCAAAGTGGTGACTAATGAACTGTGTGGAGAAGGGGCTGAGCATGTATCTATATATAGGCTTGTATGTGCAAGGAGGAGTAAACGCAGAGTGATACTAATGTGACTATGGATTAAGGAAATGATGATTTCAATTGTTTTCTCAAAGGAATGTGAAGTTTTGGAACAAGATCATTGGATCCGTAACACTGCGAGTGTATCTATTTTTCCATTCCTAAACTTTGACTTTCTTCTATTCTTAGAATAATGAAGAGGAAACGGATACTCAAGTATCTCCCACCTGAACTGGTGGCTAACTCTTCCCCAAAAATGGGGGGGAGGACCAAAACATGCCACTGAGAGGCTCTACTGGGACAAATATATGGGGCTTCCATGACATGAAACAAACTAGAACGCTCATCTACTAGAGTTTTCATGGTTGCACTCAATGGAGGAGGGCACACTCTTCTTCTCAAGTGGGAGAAGCCACCATATCCAAGATTAGGGTGAAAGCTATAATTGTGATTTGTATATTGATTAGTCTCCTCACTCATGACCACCCTTTCATGCTACACTTAAAAGTGTCCATGGGAATGGCTAACCTACTTCCTAGTCTTTGGTCCCTTTCACACCCATTTAATCCATGGGCATGGCTAACCTACTTCCTAGCCTTTGGTCCCTTTCACACTCATTTAATCCCTTGGCCTTAGGCCCAAAATGGACATGAGACCTTTTAACTTTGTTACAAACCATCCCCCGATCCATGAGGTTTCATCCTTAAACCATAGATGCATATGTGCATTCTCACATGAATGGCAAATATCATCAAGGACTCATATTAAATATCATGCTCTTACTTGAACCATGCATGTTAAAGAAAAATTACATGTGTATGGTTATAAAGTGCACTTAATGCCTTCAAAGCAACCCATAACATATGCTCCATGATGGCATGCGAGCCTTGTGTGAGGCTTCCAAAGCACTATGCATCTATGACCAATAGGTGTAGGGCTATTTCTAGGAATTTCTAGCAAGCTAACTCACTACTATTAAGCTAAGTCACTACTATTAAGCATGATTAGACCCCTCAAATGTATCTAAAAACCCATCAAACCCTTCCAATGTAGAGTCAAGTTGCCAAGTAGCTTCTTCCTTAGGTAATCCTTGCCATTTAACTAAATATTCCCACCAATGTATGATTGCAAAGGTCCTTGTTTATAGTGCCCCAAAATCATTTTCAGCAAGTGACTCAATCATCCCCTCCTCATTCATTAGATGTGATACATGAAACACATCATGAATATTTGAAGTTGATAGAAGCCCTAATTGGTAAGCAACCTCACCAACACGTCTCAAAACCTTTTATGGACCATAATATCGATGAGCTAACTCAGTGTTTGTGTTGCCCTTAAGAGAACCATATCTAGTCTTGGGAATTCTTAAGAAGACCCAATCACCTTCCTTGAATTCTGTGGATAGGAAGCCAGGTCCTTCACACTCCACCAAGAGCTTCCCACCATCACCTCTAACCACTGTCACCTCCGATATCCTCCGAGTGGCTCCAACTGCTGGTGCCCTTCGACTGCTCTCCGACTGCCAGTGCCCTCTGATTGTTCCGACTACCATCACCGCCAATGCCCTCCGACCACCTCCGACCGTCTCATTGCCAGTCGCCCTTCAAGATCTCCGACGTGCATGGCCAACTTCGATGGCACTCATGGAGGCAACACCCCTCTCCCTTTCCCGACGAGGGATGGCGAGATCCTCTAGCACCATCTTCCTTTTCTAACAGAAGATCTTCCCTCTACACTACATGATGAGGGTTGGGACTTCGAGGAGGAGGACACCTAAGGAGGAGATGATGGGAGCACTCTCTCGGCAGCAGCAGTAGGAAACACACTCTCTGGACACACACTCAGGGACACTCTCTTGGGACACACACTCAGGGGGGACAGACACTCCCTCTTGTAGGACATACATTGTAGCACATTCTTGGTGGGAGCAGAGTCTCTCTTGTATCATTCTTGTCTACAGTTTGTTATACAACGTTGTGCTCTTGTGGTGTTTTGTCTATCTCTCTATGTGAGCGAGGTGTGTGAGTGGTCAGTGGGTGGTGGGTGTGGTGTGAGTGAGAGGCCTGTAGGGATACTGCGGTGCTAGGTGGTGGTCGGAGAGCACGGTAGACAGTGTAGAGTAGAGGTCTTACATGTCTAGCCACCAGTGAGGTCGACTCATCCTACTTCACTGAGAGGGTCCATGCTCCTTTTCCCTAACCCTAGTGTTTGTGTCGATAGTCCTCGAGTTCCTTAGAGCGAGGACCGGCGGAGTCATCCATAGTTAAGACAAAATTTAGCGATCATGATGGGACTCTCCTGAGGTCAAGGATAGTCTCAAAAAAGAAATTCTTTTTCTTTTTGGTGATGTTTGTTCGTGGTGAGAGGAGTGTTTGTTTGCCCCCCAAGACTAGAGCTTTTGGAGGTGATTCACCCCTTCATTCTCCTCTTCGAACTAGTTGTTGTAGGGTTCTTCCTCATTCCCTTACTCTTCCTTTAGCATCTTCCTCTTCTAACCCTATGGCAGCTCCAGGGCCAAAGCCATTGGCTACTGTACTTAACTGTATGCAAGTTAAACTACCAACCTTCAAAGGTACCATCACTGAAGATATAGAAGACCATGTGCGGCGGTTCGTCACTATGTGTGACTCAAGAGGTCTCAACCGAGATGATGCATGCTTGGTCTTGTTCCCGACAACACTGGAAGAAAGTGTCGACCAGTGGTACAGTCAATTTCCCATCAACCACTTCTCGGATTAGGCCACCCTCAGGCTACAGTTTTGGCGACTCTTTCGATCGAGGAACTACTTCGACCTCATTACTCAAGAACTCAACCAACTCTCCATGAAGGCGGGGGAGTCAGTGGCCCAACTTGTCACAAGAGCTAAAGTTTTGGTCATTGGGCTACCCCAAGATCCTAGAAACTACATGCTGCAATAGTGGGTGCTTTGAGCAATCCCTACTCAAACGGCCATGAAGATGAGAGAGACCAAGGCACCTTGCAAGACTTCCAGGAGACTGAGCTACACAACTAGAGAACGCTCGCCTCATGGGCGGAGCGCAATACCTCTTGGTCCCCCACTAATCCTCGGCATGTCTTTGGCTCCTCCAACTGTTCCTCTAGCCCCAACGATAGCTTCTACATCCGCTTCCATGGACGAGCTACCCAAGCTCAAGAAGGAGTTTGAAGATTTCAGAAGGTCACAACAAGAGGACGTGGTCGTGGTAGTGCTCAGGAAGGAGATCGAGTAGCTCAAGGTCAAAGATCCCAAGAGGAGTCCATGGTGCCCGGTATGTAGCTCGCAAGGCCATCGTCCAAATGATTGTCCCACCAAGAAATATTGCTCATTTTGCTCGAAGGCGGTGGGCCATGAGGACAAGGAGTGTTACTACCTCAAGGGACTTTTCCTTATGCAACAACAACTTAAGCAAGGTGCCACCCCGCTTAATCCCTTTGCCGAATACTACATGGTGACCCCAACCAGTAGTGCTTCATTCAACTTCTGCCCAGGCCCCTAACCACTAACAAAATCCAACACCCTTCTGGAACCCTCAATCAGTTGGAGTAGCTACCCCCCAATCCCAATCTTATATCAACCATGTCACCACTGGTCCCTCCTACTTATCTGCCCCACATACCCTTCCCTCCCCCATGGCTACTTTTGTACAAACCCCTCCACTGCCCCAGGCCACATCATCTCAGCACCAGGGAGCTCAAGTAGCCATGGTAGCATACACCAATACCCCTCATCCCAGAGCAACCCTAAGATACAACCCCCTGCCTATGCAAATCCCATATCAAGTAGGCACTCTCCCAACCTATTAGCTGTACCTCCCACCTGCCGGTCCCACAAACACCCCAAGTCTATCAAAACCCACCCCCGGTGGTCTATGCGATAGCTCCTCTAGTAACTCCAGCCACCAACAACACGTATGGGGCTCGGCCAAACCAAAGGTTCACCAATCGCCGTCCTCCCAACAACCCCACCCGGCCTCTTATATGCTACCGTTGTGGGGGGAGCGGCCACATGCAATCTCAATGCACTATACCAGAGGGCTCGTCCCCATGCCTCCATTGCACAGAGAGTTGAGACCACTACACTCGTGATTGTCCTAGAACCCCACTGGTTAACATGGTGGAATCAATGGTGCCACCTCCCAAGGTTGACACTCCAATAGTGGCAGTGGTGCCACCTCCCACTGCTGGCACTCCAATAGTGGTGGCCGTCATCCGGTCCCGAGGTGCCCCAAAGACACCAACTCCTCCCCCTGATGGTGCAGGCTACCCATCCATTGTGGAACAAGCTTATAAGGAGGCCGTGGAGAAATTCATTCAAACACCACCCATGGAGAAGGAAGCGGCGCCTACCTTGGTCATTCCCCCAACCACCACACCTTCACAGGCCTACCCCATCCAAGGTTAGTAATTTAAGTTGGGAAGAAGTGTTGGAAGGAGCAAAGGTGGAAATCACCCTTCCTCAATTATGTGGTTTGAGCCATGAAATAGGAGAGAAATTGCTAGGCTTGGTCTAGCATTGGATGGATTCGAAGGCAATCAGGGGTGAAGCCACATCTAGTTGTAGTGGGCGACATCCCAGACAGTGAGCAAGGGTATGCCTCACTGCCCCACCAGGAGTGGCCGATCACCGAAGCCCGAGGAGGGTGATAGTCTCTGTGGGTTGAACTCAAATTGAAGGGGCCATTGTGGATGGTGGTTCTGGTGTTAACATCATGCCTGAAGCTACTAGGCAAGTCTTGGGTCTCCAAATTACCAAGCCATCTCCCTTTGCCATCTGAGTGGCACCAAAGAGAAGTGATGCCCTTGGGACTAGTTAGGCAAGTTCTGATTGCTTTTGAGGGATTAGTATTTGAAATGAATTTTGTGGTGTTAGAACTCCCACTAGCTAGAAGGGCCTACAACTTGCTCATCAAAAGGCCTTGGTTGAGGGCAACTTAGTGAGGGCAACTCAGGTGATCCATGATTGGGGCCAAGACAACTTGCATATCCCTAACCCAGGGAGGATGGTGACCTTGCCATTGGAAAAAGGCCTTGATGAGAGTGCAAGGGAACTGCCCTACATGACATGATTCCCATTCGAGAGGAAGGACCCATTGACAAGGAAGAGCAGGAGGAATGGCAAGGATTACCACAGTGAATAAGGCTTGGGATCAATTCGGCTCAAAAGGAGAGGCGACAGAACCTCTATGGAATTGGTTAAATTCCTATGAGGGGTTCCAATGCAATATGGTGGAGATAGTGGAGTTGGACCCAGGCCCCATTCAAGAGGTGTCCCAAGAAGAAGAGCTCTTAGAAGAAGCAGTAGTATGGGATTGGACATAATTCTTGCTCACTCTGGCCTCCTCTTTTGCACCAATGCCTCAACAAGAAGAGATAGAGGTCATAGGTCTAGGGGAACCTGAGTTTTCTTGACAACCTCTTAAGAAGGTCTCTCATGAGGAGTCATTAGATCCACCTATAACCCCTCCTAGATGCACTCGCAAAGGAGCGGCGGGTAGAGCACCTCAAGGCTAGTGAGGAAGCCTTGCCAGCAGTAAGAAGAGATACCCACTGGCTGGACGGAGGAACACATTGGTGATTTCCCTCTGGACATCACCCCAGCCCATGACCGCTTATCTCTCCATCAAGCAACACTCGGCAGCACTGCTCCTCTTCCACCCACCACTTACCACAAGGAGGTGAGAGAGCTGAACCTGGGCATAGGAGCCACACCCCATCTTGGTTGTGGCTTGGGTCTCTCTGAGGACCCTTCCACTCTTCCTTCAGAGAATCACCAACTTTTTCAAAGAACACCAAGATGTGTTTGCATGGACTTACAAGGACCTACCAAGGATAGACCCAACCATTTGTACTCATAGAATTCCACTAAGAAGGCAGATGACTAGTCAGGAAGGGTATTTATCGCATGAACCCAAAATATTCAGAGGTAGTGAAGAAAGACAAGATGGAAGAGGCTAGTATCATTATCCCCATTGAGCACTCCGAGTGGTTTTCACCTATAGTGGTGATTCCCAAAAAGAAGACCAACAAGATTAGGATATGTGTCGACTTCAGACCCCTCAATTAGTGGACAATCAAAGATGGGTTTCTCTTGCCCTTCATAGAGCGGGTTCTAGAAGATGTGGCTGGCCATGTGCTCTATTCCATCATGGATGGGTTGAACGGCGGCTACTACCAGGTAGTGATCGATGAGAAGGATCATCTCAAAATAGCATTTGTCACACAATGGGGAACATATGCCTACATGATGATGCCCTTTGGTCTTTGCAATGCCCTAGCCTCCTTCCAGAGGACCACCACCAAGATTTTCCAAGAGTATTTAAATGATTTCTTATGCATCTTTTTGGATGACTTCTCTAACTTCAATGGGAAAAAAGGCATGCTTAGGGTGGTGGTTCTAGAGGAACACTTGCCTCAACTCCCTTCGGTGTTCTGAAGTGCAAGGTATCCGATCTCCGCCTTACCCCCTTTAAGTGCCACTTCCTTGTGGGTCATGGTGCCTTGCTGGGTCACATCATCTTAGCCGATGGTCTTTCTCTAGATCCCGACAAGATCATTGTTATTCTCAGATTAGGCCCTTCGCCCAATCCTAAAGGTGTGCAAGAGTTGCTCGGGCATACATGCTACCAACGCCAGTTCGTCCACATGTATGCATATATTTGTTTTCCACTCAAGTGCTTGCTCCACTTAAGTGCTTGCTCCACTTGGATGTTCCCTCCCATTGGGGCTCTGATCAAGAGAGAGCCTTCACTTTTCTCAAGCACATGCTGGTGCACGCTCCGGTACTCACATCACCTCGAATTGGGAATTGATATTCCATGTGCACACGGATGCCAGTGCAATAGCAGTAGGAGCAGTACTAGCCAGCTAGATGTAGAACTGAAGATGGATAGGCCTATTCACTATGCAAGCACGCAACTCAATCAGGCTGAGAGAAACTACTCCACCAATAGAGCGGGAGGGTTTGGCCATAGTATTCTCATTTCAGAAATTCAGACATTATTTATTAGGGCATCACTTTGTGGTGATCATGGACCATCAAGCCCTAAAGTATTTGTTGAATAAAACTAGGTGACCGGCAGGACCTGGAGATGGCTCCTTTGCTTTCAAGAATTTGACTTTGAGATTATGGTTCAAGACCATGTCATGGCTGATCATTTGTCCAAAATCCCAAGTGGGGATCCAACCTCTAAAGATGGGATTTGTGATGATCTCCCAGATAGCATGTTGTTTACGGTGGATGCCACCCCTACTTGGTATGATGACATTGTGAGGCTATTGAGCACAGCTAGGTTTCCCTAGAATGCCGATGCCAAGGCAAAGAGGAGGCTTTTACTTAAGAGTAGGCCTTATCAGCTCATTGCAGGACAGTTGTACAAGAGGGGCAAGGATGAAGTGTTGAGGAGATGTGTTAACCCTCATGAGGTTCCCCTCATCATGGAGGATGCGCATTCCGGACGACCAGGTGGAGGTCACTGGCCTGGCCATGTCATCGCCTGGAACAAGGAGGGCCCTCCTTGTTCTCTGACTACCAAAAGTGGGTGCAATAATGAGATATATGTCAAAGGTCTGGACCCAAACCCAATAGTAGACACTAGTCACCTCTCCATGTTTCCCCACCTTGGGAACCTTTTGAGAAGTGGGGCATTGATATTGTGGGCCCCATCACCCCAAAGTCCCACCCCTTCAAGTTGTTGAGAGCTTTGATAGCCCAAGCTCATCTATATCTTCATCTATGGCAGTACATCATGAGCTTGAGAGGGGCTGTTGAGATTCAAGCTCGATGTCAGTGTGTGCCAGCTATGCTATGTGCTGGCATGTTAGGTAGGAACATGTGTGAGACATAAATGATCGCGTCTAGCTGGTCATAGTGTGTGGACATTAGCTAGGGTTAGATGTGTGTGGACACAACTCATAGTGTGTCTTGTGTATTATGGATTATGGCTTTATGCATTGTGTGAGAAGGGAGATGGCTTCCCTCCATGGTTAGGGTTTGTAATATACATTAGGGTTTGCTCCTATGTGTGTGTCTCCTCTCCCTCTACCTATTTTTTTAACATGGTATCAGAGCCTAGTGCTCTCTATTAGGGTTTATGAGTGAGTGAGAGAAGAGGGAGAAGAAGCTGTGAAGAAAAGCTGTGAAGCTTCAAGCACACCGATTTCTATCAGATCTGAGAACTTGGCCTACCGGGTAAGGTCTACTAAACATCCTTGAGCGGATTACACGCGATTCAAGCAGAAACAAAGCAAATTAGGGTTGCCCAAAGCAAAGGAAAATTTTGGTTTTTTGGAAGCTTTCCATTGAAGCTTGGAAGCGGCGATGTATGGTGAAATAGATGCAAATCTGGCAAAGAAACATGTATGTGACAAGGATGAATGTATTGGCAACTCATGTGCAAGCCCTACACTGATTTTGGAGCAAATATGATGCATTTGAATGAGTGGAAAATTACTGGTTTTTGAGCTCTCACAAAATAGAGAAAAAGAGGTCAACTTTTGATGAAAGTAAACCAAGATTTTGGCAAAAATCAGACCATTGATGGGTTGTACACATGCCTAGGTGTGTTGGGCACCTAATTGCACCATCAATTATCACTATAATCTCTCCAAATCCACCCTACAGCAGGCGGCACAGCATCTACAGAGAAATAGAGTAGTGTTTTCACTTTTTTGATAGGTGGAGGCTCAAAATCAAGTCTTGTGACTAACAAATTCCAAAATTGGCTTAGCAAACTTGTGATTCACACTAGTGAGGAGGTTTCTATATGATTGGATTGAGCAATTATGATCTATGGAGCCGAAAATGAGCTAATTAAACAGGCTGTCTATACTGGTTGCAGTGAAACAGAGTGTGATTAATCGACCAATTACTCACTCGTCTTAAACAATTGGTCTAATTCCTCTTACATGGAGTTAGTGGAAATCATTGCTAAGCTAATGAATGCCTGGTCTCTCAATTTGGACAAGGATTGAAGAAATTAGAGCAAATTTACTACTGGTTTTACTAGTTTTTCTGGTTTTTCTCAAAACAGAGAAGGGGGTTTGACAAAATTGGTATGTACACACCTTGGATGGTGTTGATATTCAACATTGAGCTTGTTTAGGTGTTAATGCAAGTTATCCACACTTGATTGAACCACTACATTACAATTTGGAGCCTTGGAAAGCGCATCAAAGCAGGTTATCTTGGACTGTGTAAACCAGTTCATTTTTGGATGCATACAGTTTGATTTTCTACATCAAAATTGAAGTCTGTTGTGTACTTTGGAGTATCTGGAACACTCATTAGAGTGTGGTGAGCTGAGGAAGGCTCGTTTACAGATTTGGAAGTGTGCGCAAGGTGCATTTACATTGAGCAAATATGTCGGATAATCTAATACAAATTGTGGGTGAAAAGCTGGATAGGAAGAACTTCCAAGGCAGCATGGAAGTACAGAATCAAAAGTATTTTGAAGGAAAAAGGTTTTTGGAATCTTATTACAGGTGCTGAGCCGGAAACTACCCCGACAACCTACATAGCAAGCAGGTTATCGCTCATAAGCAATGGTCAGAAAGAGAATACAAAGTGTTGCATTATCTGTCTATATGTATTTCGGATGCTATTCTCATACACATACATGATGCTGAGAATCCCAAGGATGCATAGGATACATTGGTAAAGTTGTTTGCACGAGTGCTCGCAAGTAATGTGAAACGGAATAGAAGGAGAATCCATGATTATGTACAAGAGATAAAGAAATATCCAGATGCATTGGCAACAATCAATGCCCCCATGCCTGATGATGATTTGGTAGACATTACCTTGCGTGGTCTTGACAAGGAGTATAAATCTTTTGATACATCCATATCGGTCTGGAGTACAGGTTTACCAAACTTTGATGAGTTGGTTTCACTCTTGCTTGTTGAGGAAATCAAACTCAGTGATTCTTTTCATGATGCATCTACTAGCCATGATGATAATGGCAGAAATTAGCCTTTCTATTCACATAGAGGATCTAGAGGCAGGGGGAGATTTGCATCACATGGCCGTGGTAATGGTCATGGATGGCAGGACATGTCACCACAACAGAATTTTCAGCCTACATATGGTGCTAGAGGTGGTCGTGGATATACACCTCAGAGAGGCAAAGGTAATCCTTGTGGTAGAGGACGTTGGCAAGGCCAACAAACATCTATGCATGATGTGGAATGCCATTACTAGGGAAAATTTGGTCATATGGCACGTGATTGTTTCCGCAAACAAAATGATTTGAGAGGGGGTAGAGCACAACGTGGTGGACATTATGGTGGACATTATACACAACATGGTGGTGGAAATTATGCATCAAGCAATAATGATGGCAGCGCAAATCACTTGTTTGCCATGAAACATGTTGTGGGATCTATGATGACAAATGCTGAAAATGATGACACTTGGTATATGGGCTCTGGAGCATCAAACCATATGACTTGTCATGGTGAATGGTTTGAGCATATGAAGCCTATGGATGTGAAAGGCTATGTGGAAACAGGAGATGATACCCAGCATGTCATTACACATGTTGGAAGTGTACCATTGGTTATGCACAATGGTGAAACAAATCTATGTCAGATGTATTATATGTGCCTTCTATTACAAAAAGTTTGGCCTCAGTTGGTCAAATGGTGGAACACGGATTACAGGTTTATTTCAACGAGCATGGTTGCTTCGTTGAGGATTTCAAAAATGGATGTAGAGTCATTGCCAAAGGCAAGAAAGAAGGCACGTTGTTTAAGCTGTATGCTGGAATTCCTGAGTTGAAATCAGCCATGTTCTCTAAAAGCTGAAATGTGGTACATGACATTGATATGTGGCATAAGAGGATTGGACATGTGAATATACAAAGGTTAGAGAACATGCAGACAAGAGGCATTGTTAGTGGGCTGCCTAGGTTCAAGTATGATGGGAATATGCATGTTTGTGAAGCCTGTCAGTTTGGAAAGCAGGCGAGGTTGCGGTTTCCTAGAGAGAAGGCAACATGAGTAGCAAGCCACTTGAGATAGTACATAGCGATGTATGGGGTCCTGCACAAAACCCATCCATTAAAGGCAGTTTATATTATGTGACATTCATTTGATGATTTCAGCAAAATGACATGGATATACTTTCTCAGAGAGAAAAGTGAAGTGTTGGGAAAGTTTATGGATTTCAAAGCTTTTGCAGAGAAGCAATATGGCTCTTGGATAAAGTGTTTGAGGACAAATGTGGTGAATACATCTCACATGCTTTTGAGCATTTCTTGAGAAAGCATGGCATAAGAAGGCAGTTAACTTGCAGGTATACACCTTAGCAAAATGGTGTTACTGAGAGAAAAAATAGAGTCATTTGTGAAGTGGCCAGGGCGATGCTCAATGAAAAGAGCATGCTAGATTATTATTGGGCAAAAGCATGTACCACTGCAGTGTATATACTGAATAAGACACCCACAGTAGCCATACATGGAAGTACGCCAGAGATGCGGCTTCAGGTTTTAGACCAGACATTGGACACCTCAAAGTGTTTGGATGCATAGCTTATGTACATGTGCCTGACGAGAGAAGGAGGAAGTTGGATCCTAAGGCAGAAAAATGTGTGTTTGTTGGATATACACAGGATCGTAAGGCATACAAATGTTACAATCCACAAACTAGGCAACTGGTTATCTCACGAGATGTGGGGTTTGATGAACTTGCTAGTTTGGTACAAAGCAAAGGATGAGGGTGTCATTGATTCTCTTGAAGCTGATGTGCATGTGAACTTGCCACAAGCAAGTTCTAGTTCTACTTCTATGTCTGGGCCAGCAGAGTCAGAGAGTACCACTGTACGTCCATGGTCAGGACACTTGAGGCATGAGAGTGTGAGCACTGGGAGTAGTGCTGTGGATAAAGGAAAGAGGAAGGTTGAAGGAATTGGAATTACAGGTTATGAGTCATCAAGTTCAGAGAGTTTGGATGAGGAACTTGGCATACCTGTTTTATGCACACCTGGTGCAAGGCAGGATAGATATGTGTCACCACATGCTAGAGTGACAGGTGTTCAGAGTGATCCGCATGCATTGCGGAGATCCCAAAGGGTCAGATATCCAGTTACAGGTTGACATATCATGATTTTGCTATGCATTATGCATATATGACCTCTGTGGTGAAGCATGTGGAACCTACATGCTATACAAAAGCTATGGAAAGCATGTATGGGAGAAGGCAATGGATGTTGAGATGGACGCATTGGTTCATGAAACATGGGATTTAGTTGCATTACCACAAAACAAAAATGTTATTGGTTGCAAATGGGTTTACAAAGTGAAATGCAAGTCAAATGGTTCCATTGAGCGACATAAAGCGAGATTGGTAGCTAAGGGCTATGCACAAACCCAAGGCTTGGACTATGATGAAACATTTAGTCCAGTGGCGAAGATGGGAACAGTGAGAGCAGTCATTGCTATGGCTGCAGCAAATGGTTGGGAAATGCATCAAATGGATGTGAAAAATGCATTTCTAAATGGTGATCTACAAGAAGAAGTTTATATGGCACAGCCAAAAGGATATGTACACCCAAAGTATCCCACTCATGTATGTAGATTAAAGAAGGCATTATATGGTCTGAAGCAAGCACCTCGTGCTTGGAGTGATAAGATGAGCCGATATCTTATCTCCCTTGGATTTCAGGTTTCTACAGCAGATTCTTCACTCTATGTGAAGAAAACAGATCATGGGATTGTTTTACTTGTCATCTATGTGGATGACTTGATTATCACAGGTGATCATGGTACAGATGTGATGCATGTCAAGAAAGCATTGAGTGGGTAGTTTGACATGAAAGACTTGGGTGAGTTAAGATACTTTCTTGGAATTGAAGTGATCAAAGACCATGTAGGTACATGGTTAGTGCAACACCAATATGCATTGGATATGTTGGCAAAATATGGGATGACAGGGTGTAAGTCAATGAGTACACCTTTGGAGCAGAATGTGAAGTTGCGGGCTGATTTTGGTGAGGTGTTGGATGATCCATCTATGTACAGAAAGATGGTTGGTAGTCTCATTTACATGACTATCACACGCCCGGATTTGAGTTATACTGTGGGGCTAGTAAGCCAATTTATGCAAAGCCCTAGAAAACCTCATTTGGATGCAGTGAGATGCATTATGCAATATGTAAAGACCACTGCACATTATGGTCTTCTTTATGAGAGTGGTAAAGGCTTGGATATACATGGCTACACAGATGCTGATTGGGCAGGTAACTCGTATGACAGGAGGTCTACTAGTGGTTATGCCTTTACACTTGGAAGTGCCGTGGTGAGTTGGAGTAGCAAAAAGCAACCTACAATTGCTTTATCTAGTACAGAGGCTGAATATAGAGGTGTAGCCATTGCTACTTGTGAAGGAATATGGTTAAAGAATCTTGGTAGATTTGGGTGAGGCTATTGATGGCAAAGTTGTCATTCATTGTGACAACATGAGCAGCATACAGTTGGCCAAGAATCCAGTATTTCATGCGCGCGGACCAAACACAAAGTTCTTGTTGTGGCAGCTTCTCTTCTCGTGTCCATGTCTTCCTTCAATGCTTCCTCTAGCTTTTCTTCTTGGTGTGGATCTTCCTCTTGGAAAGAGATGTTCTTCTTCTTTCATGGCTGGCTGGGGCCATGAGCTTGTCTGTCAGTTCTTGCTCCATGTGAGCAACATGTTTAAATGTTTTGTTGACAGTCTTTTTGGGCTTTTAATGTTTATCTTGTGTCATTATGCAATGCAAACCCAAATCTATGCGAGAGGTCTTACCTCTTGCCTTATTCTGGACAAGGGCAGTGTCTGATCCCATTTTTACACTGATGTAATGTGCCCAATACATAATGCATATAGCATTCATTCTTATGCACATTTCCAAATGCAGCTCTGGCTGTGAATAATCTTGAATTTGAGTGTGATTTGCAGGCATTAACCAAGGGTTAAATGCAAAATGATGATTATCACAAATTTATCAGCATAATTTTACCACAGAAATTTAATCATTGATTAGCAAATTAATCCTCTCTTTTGTGTGCAAAAAACAAAGTATACAGGGAGCCCAGATCTAAGGCCTTAGAGTTCAAATGAGCTCAAATCCTTTCAAGGCCATCAATAGCAATTAGTCTAGTAGAGGATTAAGCCAAGAAACACAAGATTTGACAAAACATTGAATGCTTAATCTCTATTTTACCAAAGTCACCTGCAGATTTGATGAAGAGCTTGGATCTCACTGTAGACTTGATCAAATCAAATTCTGACTTCACCAGCTTGTAGAGCATGCTTGAAAACCCTCGAGGCTAAGAGGAATTAGACCCATTTGATTTGATGAAGTAGAAATCATTGATTTGCTGCTGCAAAAAAACGACGCCCACTAATCGAAAATCAACTACGTTTCTTGGCGGTTTGTGCTTCTAATTAGCTTGGCTGGAGCACCACTGAAGAAGCTATCTATGGCTAGAGAGGCTTGAGCTAATGTGGCTCCTGGGAGGGAGATCAAGCCCCTCCACTGGCTGGGGGTACAGAAGGCTTCTTGAAAATAACTAAAAAATTAATTATTTTCTAATTATATACTAATCCTAATTAACTAGATAATGGGCTCATAAACTTGATGGATTCTAGGCTAGGCTCTGATACCATGTTAAAATTACAGCAATGTGATGAGATATGGTGGATCAAATGCTAGAATCAACATCATTAGCAAAGAGATTAGATAATAATTAAGATGTGATTAGTGAGTAATTAACTAATAGCTTAATGTAGGCATGGATAATTAAAAACCAACGAATTCTTATTAGGCCAATGTCTCAATTTATAGAGTTTACATCCAAGCATCTAATCCCACTGATTTCTCCTTGATTCACTCCACCTCTTTTGCTTGATTCACTCCACCTCTTTTGCTTGATTCTCTCCACCTCTCCCAGAATATCTCCACACTTCCTAAATCTTCTCATGCTACCCTTTATTCTCTCCCAGTAGATTCTTCTCACCTTTTCACAGGTTCTCTCACATTTACACATTCTCTTTTACAGCCTCTAACCAAGGGCTTGTTCCCGCACACACCCTATTCACTTGTATATTTCAACAACAAGCAGCATCTCTGTACTCGGCCTCTGTACTCGGCCTCTGTAGTGGATAGAGCAACTGTAGGCTGCTTCTTGCTGCTCCAAGTCACAACAACACTCCCCAAAGAAAACATGAAGCCACTAGTAGATCTTCTATCTGAGATACTACCAGCCCAATCAGCATCTGTGTACCCATGTACACATATCTCTGTCCCAGTTTCATAAAATAGTCCACAATGCAAAGTAGACCTCACATACCTTAGTATACATCTCAATGCATCCAAATGTGGCTTCCGAGGAACCTGCATAAACTGACTCACCAACCCAACAACATAGCTCAAATCTGGACTGGTGATCGTCATGTAGATCAAGCTTCCTACTATGCGCCTATACATAGTAGGATCCTCCAAAATCTCTCCTGAATCTGCACTCAACTTGCCATTCTGATCCAATGGCACTGAGATAGGATTACAGCCTGTCATACCATACTTGGACAACATGTCCAAGCCATACTGTCTCTGCAGTAATCTAATACCATGTGGTGACCTAATCACCTCAATGCCCAAAAAATATCTGAGCTCCCCCAGATCCTTCATCTCAAACTTCTGTCTAAGCAAGATCTTTACATCAAAGATCTCTGCATCATGGTCCCCCATAATGGTCATCTACATAGATGACCATTATGGTCCCCCATAATGGTCATCTACATAGATGACAACAAGCATAACCCCTCTATCACTGTGTCTCACGTACAGCGAGAAATCTGCATTGGCTACATGAAAGCCAATGGTGACAAGATATTCAGAAATCTTGTCAGACCATGCTCTTGGTACTTGTTTTAAGCCATACAAGGCTTTTTTCAACCTGCAAACATGCTCGGGGTGACTCACATCCTCATAACCATGTGGCTGCAACATATACACCTCTTTCTGCAAATCCCCATGCAAGAATGCATTCTTTACATCCATCTGATGTAAAGACCATGTGGCTGCAACATATACACCTCTTTCTGCAAATCCCCATGCAAGAATGCATTCTTTACATACATCTGATGTAAAGACCATGTGGCTGCAACATATACACCTCTTTCTGCAAATCCCCATGCAAGAATGCATTCTTTACATCCATCTGATGTAAAGACCATTGCTTTGACGCAGCCACTGCTATCACAAGTCTCACTGTTGCCATCTTGGCAACAAAACTGGCCTGAAAGTTTCCTCATAATCAATGCCATATGTCTGCGCATATCCTTTGGCTACCAATCTAGCCTTGTACTTGCTTATGCTTCCATCACTATTATGTTTTACTTTGTACACCCACTTGCATCCAATGGCTTTCTTGCCTTTAGGCAATTGCACTAAATCCCAAGTCTCATTTCCATATAGTGCATCCATCTCCTCATCCATAGCTTTCTCCCAACACACATTTCCAACAGCCTCATCAATGCATGTGGGCTCTACAACTTGTACAACTTTTGCCATGTATGCATAGTGATGTGCCACATAACCATCATAGGTAAACCTTTGCAGAGGATTCTTTACTCTCCCAGATCTTTGCAGCTTTGCATTCATGGCTTCCATAGCCTTCTTTACACCAGGTGTTCTCATAGCTGTTATCCCAAGATCCTCATCAAGGCTCATCTCTCAGCCACTAGACTCTCCATCAACATGAGAATGCCCTGCAAAAATGTCAGGCATACTAAGGGGCTCAACCACTTTCTCTTTGCCTTTATGTGATGTACTAATCACATTTGCAGGATTGGTATTATGATGCAACCTGCCACTCCATGGTCTATCAACTGAACCACTAGATGACGACATTCCTGGTCCACTCAAAGACTGTGATTGTTGACTTGCATTTTGTGCAATCACATTTCCACTCACATCAGCCCCAACAACTTCTTTTTCAGCAGCATACCAGTTGATCATCTCATCAAAAACAACATCCCTGCTTACTCTCAACTCACGTGTAGCAGGGTTATAACACCTGTATCCCTTTGCTCAAGGGAATACCCAATAAACACACATTTTCAGCTTTTGGATCCAGCTTAGTTCTTAGCTCATATGGCACATGCACATATGCAATGCATTCAAAGACTTTCAGATGAGACGAATCAGGCACTCGAGCACATGTTCAGAATATGGCAAGGGGTAGTGATCCCTATGCGAGGTAGTATTTACTTTCTTGAGATCAACACATACTCTAAGTTTTCCATTCTTCTTGGGCACAACCACAATGGGTGAGACCCATTATGAGTGTTCAATCTCATCCTCTAGAGTTACATCATGTATGGCTGCAGTTGGGTGGAGTCCTGTTCATGATGTAAATTGCAGTACCCGGCAGATAATTACTTATAAAAATCAAGATGGAATCCTCGTTGAAGATAATAAAATATAATCTTTGATGCTTTTATGCATAAAAATCAAATATGATAAAAGTAACAATTTTATAATAAAACTATAATCTTTTATGCATACTTTATGCATGAAAATCAAATATGATAAAAGTAACACTTTTATAATAAAATATAATCTTTTATGCATAAAAATCAAATATGATAAAAGTAACACTTTTATAATAAAAATATAATCTTTTATGAATACTTTATGCATGAAAATCAAATATGATAAAAGTAACACTTGTATAAAAAAAAATCTTTCATGCATACTTTTATGCATAAAAACCAATAATGATAAGAGTAACACTTTTATAATTAAAAAAATATTCTTTTATGCACAAAATCCATTTTGATGAAAGTAACATTTTCATAATAAAAAAATATTCTTTCATGCATACTTTTATATGCATAAAAATCAATAATGATAAGAGTAACACTTTTATAATTAAAAATTATTCTTTTATGCACAAAAATCCATTTTGATGAAAGTAACACTTTCATAATAAAAAAATATTCTTTCATGCATACTTTTATGCATAAAAATTAATAATCAATATGCATCTTCTATGCATGAAAATGACTCTTTTAGAGTATAGAAATGATAGGGATTACTCTTTTAGTATAATAAAAGATAATACTTATTCTCAAAAATTTCGCCATAACCTCCTTTGTATGGCTGACCATTTTTCAAAATTTCCTACTTAATTTGTCCTAAAAATTTAATTCTAGTTGATTTAAAGTAATCTAGGCTAATCAAAATTCACTTATAAAAGAGAAAACATTATAAAAAGTTTAATTCTAATAATTATCACTTTAACTAGGATAAAGAAGGGTTGATTCTAAGAAGAGAGAGGGGAAAAGCCTTTCGATCAAGGCATAGCTTCCATTTATCACTTCAAACAATCATAAACATTAGAAAAACATAAAATCAATAAAGAAATTTACAAGAATCTCTACTTACATAATTTCTTGGAGCTTTCCTTTGGCTTGATGGTTTGAGGGTTTAACTCTTGTTTGAAACAAGAGTGGCCACCAATCTTTTGGAAGAGGGAAGGTCAAAAACTAATGAATTATGAGTAAAATTCATTGTTTTTGGCACTTGGGAGAGGCAGGGTAACAATGCAAAAACACTATTGAGTTTCAACAAAGGGGAGGGCTTCTATTTATAGGAAAAAGTGAGCTTCTAACCAAGCCAACTGATTCTAGAATTTTCCAGATCAGTTTGGTCAATTTTTGTCAGTTTTGCTCACTTTTTGGATCTAGTTGAAACATGAGAGAGGAAAGATAAAAATATCTCATTATTTGGGAGTTTAAAACTAATTCAAGCATGTGAAATAGGAACCTCCTTCATGAGGGGAATTCCCCCATGCAGAGGTGTCAAAAATGCATCATTTCACCTAAATATCTCTCTTTTTTAACTATTAACCTTGTCCTATCTTATGTGAGTATTTACTCATTTTTGGGGGATTTTCCTTTTATTCTTCTATTTATCTCCTCCCTACATTTGGATGAATCTTATTGGTCCATAGGAACCTTAATTTAAAATTTTGAAAAAATCTTCACCCCCAGGATAATGCCTCTTGAACAGATTATACTTAATTTCTAATGCACCTTCTGGAAATCTTTTTGAACTTCGATTTCAGGGGAACTTATTTTAATAAGAAGAGATATTTTTCCATCCAAAAGTATTTAAAAACTGAATTACCACTTTCTAGAAGATTTTCTCTCTCTAGGCCAAAACTGATAGAAACAAGATCTTTTATATTTCTGAAGAGGGATTTGACTACAAGGGAAGATACTGGACATCATGAGGGCTTGGGGGAGGAATCTTACATATCTCCTTGCTTTCTGTACATATTGCAATCATATTTACACTGACAGGTTCTATTTTTAGATTTTCTTCTTTTCTCTTTTTTCTTTTTCCAAAATCTTGTCGCGACTCCCATTCCTGATCTTGGCTAGATTCGGATTGTTCTCCTTGAATCCTTTTCGGTTCTTTATGCCCTTATCCTACTTGTGTTAGCTTTATTTTGGAAGTCTATCTCGAAGATTCCAGGACATTTGTTCCGATTCAAAATTTCACATAGCAAGTTCTCTCATGTGTCTGAAAATTACAACACCCAAAAAGTTACTCTTCTAGAAATCATCTTTCTATAATTTCCTTGTGCTTTTAACATTTTCATTTTGGATTACATTTTGTTTTTCTTAGACTTACAAGCAACTCGGTAGGGACCTCATGGACCTCTCCTCTAGCCCTTATGCCTCATTCTTGGACTTACATGCGACTCGGCAGGGACCTTGTTGGGCCTCTCCTTCGTCCCTCATGCCTTATTCTTGAACTTATAGGTGACTCAGTAGGGACCTCATTGGGCCCCTCCTCCAGCCCTCATGCCTTATTCTTAGACTTACATGCGACATAGTAGGAACCTCATTGGGCCTCTCCTCCAGCCCTCTTGCCTTATTCCTGGACTTATAGATGACACGGTAGGGACCTCTTTGGGCCTCTCCTCTGGCCCTCATGCCACATTCTTTTTAATGTTTTTATTGATGCAATATTTCAAGGCAACACACAATAATTGATGTATTTGCAATTGGCAAATTACTCACCATTCTAAATTCATTATGTCATCTTGATGATAGAGCCAGATCCAAACATCTTGACCCTCCGTCTGGATTCCTATCACCTTTGGGTCGTATCTTTGGCCAAACCGCTCTATGTCTACTTCAAAGAGTGATAGTAGGTCAGGATTCTCTCTCAGGGCCTACTCTTCTTCATCATCTTCCACTCCTTTTAGGTAGTTTAGTTCCTCTACATGCAATGGTCGGCTAGCTAGGCTAATCTTGTCCTTTCCTACGACCGAGATGCATACCTTCTTCTTTTCATTCCAGATTGCAATCTTGGTAATTTTCCAATTCTTTTTTATTTTTCTGCTCTTGAGCCATAGTCTTCCCAACACATGGGATATGCTCATGCGATCTTAGTCATCTTCAGGACTATGAATACAACAGTGAATATACATCCTTCTATTTCAATTTATTCTCCTCTAATGATTTCGACTGGTCGAACCCTCTGTTGATCTACCATCTTGATTTGGAACAGAGCAGGCTACATTTCTATGATTCCTAGCTTCCTAGCCAGGTTATCCGATATTATGTTGACTTTAGATCCTCCATCCAAGATGACTCGTGACACCGTCTGCCCTCTTATTTTTTATAGTCGCTTCCAAAAAAACTATGTCGTAGTCCTGAGCTATTTCCACATTTTTACATGTTATAATCAGCTTCTCCCTTTCCTGAATTGGCGTAATTTGGCTTCCACTCATCCTTCCTTCTTCCTTATTGTTTCCTTTTTTCTTCTCCTAACCTTCCCCTACAGTTCTTTTATGTAGACTCACTCCAGATCCTTTACCACTTCCTTTTTCGAGATGCTTTTACTGCTCTCAGCTTCTGTGTTGGAATTAGGGTTGCAGGAAAGCACACAAAGCTTGGAGAAGAAGGAGCAAGAATGCACACAACACAAAGTATTAGATTGTGTCAATGTACAAAGATAAGTTAGCCCTAGAAGGATGGGCGTATATACAAGCCGAGGGAAAAAACCTCCTAAAGAGGGAAAAAGTACCCCGGCGGTCCTAAGTGTGTTCACACACATCACTGCCTATATATATATGGCAACAAATCCCCCCTGGGAGTGATGGTGTGAACGAGAGCTCGCACTCATGTATAGGGGAGTGCCATGCCCGAAGTAGATCAGTCCACAAAGGGGAGCAAGCCCAAAGCTTTGCAGAAAGCTTCGAACTTCTCACGAGGAAGCGCCTTTGTGAAAAGATCGGCGAGGTTGTCCTGTGTTGGCACATAGGCCAAGCTGATCTCTCCTGCTGAGAGTCTCTCCCTGACATAGTGATAATGCACCTCAATGTGCTTTGTGCGAGCATGAAAAACTAGGTTTCTCGCAACTGCCAATGCGCTCTGACTGTCAGTGAAGATAGAGGTGGCAGACTCCAACACCCAAGTCAGCCATAAGCTGTTTGAGCCACACACACTCAACCGTAGCTGTGAAAGCTGCCCTGTACTCAGCTTCACAACTAGAAGTGGCCATAGTAGGTTGCTTCTTGCTCAACCAAGATATGCATGAGCTACCGAGCATGAAACAAAAACCACTTGTGGAAACTCTTGTGTCATAGCAACCAGCCCAATCTGAGTCCGAAAAAGCATGTAAATCTGGCAGCAAAGATCCCCCCTTGGGATAAAACAACCCAAGATGTATGGTGCCACTCGAGTAGCGAAAGATGCGTTTAACTGCCTTCCAATGTTGAGACCCTGGGCTATGCATAAACCTGCTCACCTGTGAGACTGCAAACTGAATGTCCGGCCTCGTAATGCATACATAAATGAGGCAACCAATAGCTGTCTGATAGAGTATGACATCAAAGTGATCTCCAGCATCATGAAGACTCAAATTCAAACCTGTCTCCATTGGAGTAGCAATAGGCTTGCAGTCTTCAAGGCCAAATCTCCGCAACAATGTTTCAATATACTTTGTCTCACACAAAGCAATACCTCCATCACACTGCTTAAATTGTATCCCCAAATAATGATGCAAATGCCCCAAATCTGACATCTCAAAAGAGGCATTCAAATCAACCTTAAAATCAGCAATATGACTTTCATTTGGTCCTGTGAGCAGCATGTCATCGACATAGAGAGCAATGATTATATGTACATCATCCACACATTTAACATATAAAGGGCTTTCTGTTGGACTATTCAAATATGCATGTATCTTTTCATACCAAGCTCGTGGAGCTTGCTTTAAACCATATAAAGCCTTTTTCAACCTGCACACTTTGTTTTCCTGCCCTCTTTGAACAAAACCATGAGGCTACGATACATACACCTCCTCATGCAAATCTCCATTCAAGAACGTAGTCTTTATGTCCAACTGATGTACATTCCAACCATTATGAGCTGCCAATGCACAAATGCTACGAATGGTAGTCATACGACAAGTAGGAGCAAAGGTCTCATCAAAATCAATGCCCTTTTCTTGAGCATAATCCTTTGCAGCAAGTCTAGCCTTATAGTGATCAACATTGCCATCTGGCTTTCGTTTCAACTTAAAAACCCACTTACATCCAATGGCCTTTTTACCAATAGGCAAATCACACAAAGACCATGTACCATTCTTGATTATAGCTTCATATTCACTTTGCATTGCAGCCAACCATTTTTTGATTTTTGTGCCTCATCAATGAAAGAGGTTCTTCCTCCACACATACTAGACACAGCCAAAGCATAACAATCTGATGCATAAGAGGCATGCTGAAAACCTGAACGAGTACGACTAGATATAGGTGCATCAATTTTACTATCACGCAAGGTTTGCACCAACCATTTAGGCATACCTCTAGCCTGCTCATTTTCAGCCCTATCCTCAGAAATTACATCCAGTAAATCTGCATCAGAAATAGGCTGATCTATGATGTCGTTTGAAATCTGCATAGGCTGAATATTTGCCTCATTAGGACTTACATTTGAATTCCCACCTGTAAACAGAGGCAACAATGTATCAAATACATGCCGTGAGCTCACACTTGTCTCTTTGGTACATGATAACAAAGGCTGCATAGCATCTTCCACAAAAACAACATCTCGACTAATCAAGATACGCTTTGACTACGGATGATACAATCTGTAACCCTTGCTCTTAGCACTGTAACCAACAAAAATGCATTTGACAGCCTTATCATCCAATTTTCTGCGTTGTTGCCCAGGCACTACAGCATAGGCCAAGCAACCAAAGACACGTAAGTGACCAATAGAAGGCTTCCTGCCATGCCAAGCTTCGTATAGAGTAATAGACTGCAAGGCCTTAGTGGGACACCTGTTGAGTACATATGCAGCACACATGACAGTCTCAAACCAAAACGCATGTGGCAAAGCTTGGCTCTTGACCATACATCGTGCCATCTCCATAAGTGACCTGTTTTTCCTCTCAGCAACACCATTTTGCTGAGGGGTATACGGCACTATACATTGGTGTTTTATCCCACGACTAGCCAGAAATGCATCAAACTCTTTATACAAGTACTCCCCCACTCGATCAGAACAGAGGGTGCCCCACAGTACAATTGGATACATTTTCAACCATAAGAAAAAACTGTTTGAAGCACAAAAACACTTCGGACTTTGCCTTCAGTGGATATACCCATGCATACCTCGAGTAATCATCAATGAAAGTCACGAAGTACAAGTGTTTACCAAATGATGGAGTTTGCATAGGCCCACATACATCACTATGTACAAGTTGCAATTTGCGAGTGGCCCGCACAGAACCATCCTTTGGAAACGCAGAACGCTGCATTTTGCCCAAAATACAGCCTTCACAAACATGTTTTAATGGTGCCTCAAGAGGGGGCAATGAATCAACCATATCAAATTTCTGCAAACGCAGCAAACTAGCAAAGTTCAGATGACCAAAACGAGCATGCCATAGTTTTGCATCTGAAACTGCCTTTTCATTAGAAACTGCATTTGCTGAATCTTCCACACACTTGTCATAAGAATTGAGCCTATACAACCCATGAAACAAGGTGCCAGATGCAATAATTGTATCACCAGAAGTCAAATCATGAACAGTACATCTGTCATCCACAAATTTGACTACAAATCCAAGTCTAGCAAGCGCAGAGACAGACAATAGATTCTTCTTTATCCGTGGCACATACAAAGCATCTGAAAGTGTGAAAGCGCTGCCATTTGCAGCAGTAAGCATAATTTTATCAATGCCCTTCACTAGGTAAGAAGCATTATTGGCACATGTGACAGTATTCTCATTAGAGACAGCCTCAAGACAAGTGAACATATCACGATGCGAGGTAATGTGCTTTGTAGCACCACTGTCAAAATACCATACATTAGAGTCAACAGAAACTGCCAAACATGCATCATGTAGTACAGATGGGTCATACTGGCAATACACGCTGAACGCCCATTCTGTATCCTGCACAACATTTGCAAAATCTACATTTGTAGAAGCATCCGCTATTGTGGCTGCATTTGACTCTTTCTTCTTTGCCTCTTTAGCCTTTAGCTTAGGGCAATTCTTAATGATATGATCATTTGCCTTACAATAGCTGCACCTGGTCTTTTTCTTGCCTTTATCAAGAGCCTTCTCAGACTTATTGTTGCTACCTGTGGAAGGAGAAGAAGTTGCAGACCTACTAATAGGAGAAGAAACAGTGGAAGGGGCTGCCTTACCACTTCTTCTCTGCTGCTGGGTAGCAATAAATGCTTGATCAACTGCACGCTGCCTGGCCCTGTTTTGCCTGGACTGTGCTTCTTGCAAGAGTTTGTTGACTAAAGTATCATACTTGACAGCATCAGGTCTATCCTCATTAAGAAGTCTCCACGTGGAAGTAAAAGTCTGATATGTCTCGGGTAAAGCATCAAGAATAGTCTGCACAAGAGAATGATCAGGAATAATCTCACCTGCAAAAATCAACTCTTCTTTGAGATCTTTAATCTCAGCAAGAAAAACATTCATGTCATCATCTTCTTGCATAATCTTCAATTCTAGCTCTTTACGCAGGTAAGCGATTTTTGCCTCGTTACAACCTGCATACAAACCAGCTAGAATATCCCAAGCCTGTTTTGCTGTTTTAGCTGAACGAATATGTGGGGTGATATTACGTTTGACAGAAAGTGCAATCAAGGCATGAGCCTGTGCATCTTTACCATCCCAACGAGCTTGTTCAGCAGTGGGTAAAACAACAGCAACAGTAGAGCTGCTAGAACCTGCAACATCCTCAACAGATCCTACATCCACAGAACTTGGACGTACATCCATACCCTGCACAATGTTCCACACTCCTTTTGCAACCAAAACATGTTGCATCATGTATGCCCAAAGTGGGTCGTTGCTGTCTCCATCCAATTTCATCAGCAGATAACATGCGAAATACATCATTGTTGTTATCAGCCATGGCCACTGACTGAAACTGATGCAAAAGCTACCTGTAATGAAGCAAAGACTGAACAGAAAACAACTCGTGCTATGTAGCACGGTACACAATGGAGTACGTATGCCTGTTTTGCAGAAAACTGCACTGTCAAAATTTCTGCAGAAAATGACGAAAACACCTGTGCGAAACTTGAAATGCAAAAACGGAGCCCGAAACGACCTCAGATGCAATTTTTGAGAACGCAAAGCCCTACAGGCCTATTTGCAGAGTATAGGGACCTGGAAGCGCTCGTGAAAGCTCACCTCAATCAGAGAACGTGAGTAGGAGGGTGCTGGCGGCGTAGCCCTGGGAGCCGATGCTTGCTCTGATACCAATTGTTGGAATTAGGGCTGTAGGAAAGCACACAAAGCTTGGAGAAGAAGGAGCAAGAATGCACACAACACAAAGTATTAGATTGTGTCAATGTACAAAGATAAGTTAGCCCTAGAAGGATGGGCGTATATACAAGCCGGGGGAAAAAACCTCCTAAAGAGGGAAAAAGTGTCCCGGCGGTCCTAAGTGTGTTCACACACATCACTGCCTATATATATATGGCAACATTCTGTAGGCTCTAGCTGGCACTTTTGCATCCCTTCTTCAATCATCTTATCATCATCGCCTTCTTGCCTGCGATAATGTTTTCCTTTTTCTTGACCAATCTTGTCCCTTCTAGATTAGTTCCAGCATGCTCATTCTAGAGTGGGCTTTCATGCATCATCTACACCGTTTCTTGTGCACTATGCACAAGTTCAGTTGATTAGTTTTTAAACCCCTTGTCCAACACATGCCATGTGGATACCATGCAATCGCCACATGTGGCATGTGCTTTGCTACCTTTTTATGTGTGTATCACCACACACATGCCACTTGAGAGGTGGGGGAGAGAGATTACTCCTCCTATGTGGGAGTTTGAGATCAACGTTGCTTATTCCATTGACTTACTTCTAGTCAATGCGTATCCACATCTAGTTGCACTTTCTCTAGGGTGCCATTGCCATTAGGCTATACCTACACATAGGTCAACTTGGCTAACTCAATGCGCTTGCACAACCATGAAGTCTATGCTCTCAAGTGTTCATGGGGTGCTGGTGGCCATTGTGCACCTATGCGTGCACACCACTTGCTATGTGGGTTTGTTGGCCACCTTAATGCGGGTCTGTTGACCCCTTGTGTGCTTGCCCATTGTCTAGTGCTTGATGCGCCCAATACTTGTGGGAGAGGTAACACTTGCTTGTCGGCTCTTTCTATTTTGTGCTTTGCTAGCTAGTGCACCTGTGTTTCCATGCTATGAACAAACCAAACAAGGCATACTGTTGTGGTTGGGTGGTGATTCTTGTAACACTTGCTTGTATGGCTTGCCTGGTTGCATGCCCAGGTTGCCTGTCAGTTACAATAGTCAAGAGAACCAGAGAAAGAGAAAGCATCTATTGCTTTCAATTCCCCAAAGAGAAAACGCTTATGTGCTTCTATGTCAAACCTTATCCACACAGTCAAGAGAAAAACAAATATTGATTTTAACTAAGAAAATCTTATCTAGTTTTTTGGAGTAAGGTCACTCGCGCGGAGTGATTCAAATGTGGCTCTAATACCAATGTTGCATTGCCTGTCACACAAGAAGCCACCAAGATGACCACCCAGCCACTGTAGAGGAATGCGGATAAGAATCCACATTGCTGAGCTTATATAATGGCCTGCTTGCCCACACTTGCTCGGCCACCTGTGCTCATCGTTGAACCTTAGACACTCTCATCGATCACCGCGCCAGTGATCGGGCTCCATGTCAAGTTGAGCCTGAAAAGATGCAGGGGGGAAGAGAGCTTGAGCTCTTGCAAGCACACACACACACTCACAAAACCCTAATAGAGAACACACAAGGTGAGAGGCTGAAAATCTTCTTCTTCTCTACTCAACACTCAACACACCATATACAAGAATAAGAGTACACACTATGAAAGGTACTCAACCAAATACATACACGGGTTCTCTATAGTGTGAACCCGACTAAATGAGTTGGCGCTATAACTATGCCAGTCTCTAGAGTGGCTGTCACACAGCCTGTCATCCCACTGGCCGCATATCACCCAAGATCTCACCAACCATGCCAGTGGTGTAAGTGCGGGGCCTATCCCCCAGGCGGGTCATCAGTGTCCACCGCCTCACTAGAGCTCGATATCTCAACACTCCCCCTCGAGCTCAACTCCATCTCATGTACACCAAGCGAAGCCCTGAATCTGCGGAGCTTCTCTGTACCCAATGCTTTGGTGAAAATGTCAGCTACCTGATCCTCTGTGCTGACATAAACAAGGTCAAGGTCTCCTGCCAAGACCTTCTCTCTGACGAAGTGGTAGTGGACCTCTATGTGCTTCGTACGAGCATGAAAGACTGGGTTCCTGGCCAACTGTATACTGCTAATGTTGTCACAGAAAATGACAACTTGTCTATCCACTGATAGACCCAAATCTCCAAGTAGCTTTCTCAACCAAGCTACCTCACATGCTGCCATAGCAGCTCCTCTGTACTCGGCCTCTGTACTCGATAGAGCAACCGTAGGCTGCTTCTTGCTGCTATGAGTCACAGCAGCACTCCCCAAAGAAAACATGAATCCACTGGTAGATCTTCTATCTGAGATACTACCAGCCCAATCAGCATCTGTGTACCCATGTACACATATCTCTGTCCCAGTCTCATAGAATAGTCCACAATGCAAAGTAGACCTCACATACCTCAGTATGCGTCTCACTGCATCCAAATGCGGTTTCCGTGGAACCTGCATAAACTGACTCACCAACCCAACAGCATAGCTCAAATCTGGTCTGGTGATCGTCATGTAGATCAAACTTCCTACTATGCTCCTGTACATAGTAGGATCCTCCAAGATCTCTCCTGAGTCTGCACTCAACTTGCCATTCTGATCCAATGGCACAGAAATAGGCTTACAGCCTGTCATACCATACTTGGACAACATGTCCAAGCCATACTGTCTCTGCAGTAATCCAATACCATGTGGTGACCTAATCACCTCAATGCCCAAGAAATATCTGAGCTCCCCCAGATCCTTCATCTCGAACTTCTGTCTAAGCAAGATCTTTACATCAAAGATCTCTGCATCATGGTCCCCCGTAATGATCAAGTCATCTACATAGATGACGACAAGCACAACTCCTCTATCACCATGTCTCACATACAGCGAGAAATCTGCATTGGCTACATGAAAGCCAATAGTGACAAGATATTCAGAAATCTTGTCAGACCATGCTCTTGGTGCTTGCTTTAAGCCATACAAGGCTTTCTTCAACCTGCAAACATGCTCGGGGTGACCCACATCCTCATATCCAGGTGGCTGCAACATATACACCTCTTCTTGCAAATCCCCATGCAAGAATGCATTCTTTACATCCATTTGATGTAAAGACCATTTCTTTGACGCAGCCACTGCTATCACAACTCTCACCGTTGCCATCTTGGCAACTGGGCTGAAAGTTTCCTCATAATCAATCCCATATGTCTGTGCATATCCTTTGGCTACCAATCTAGCCTTGTACCTGTTTATGCTCCCATCACTGTTATGTTTAACTTTGTACACCCACTTGCATCCAATGGCTTTCTTGCCTTCTGGCAATTGCACTAAATCCCAAGTTTCATTTCCATATAGTGCATCCATCTCCTCGTCCATGGCTTTCTCCCAATTCACATTTCCAACAGCCTCATCAATGCATGTGGGTTCAACAACCTGCACAACCTTTGCCATATATGCATAGTGATGTGCCACATAACCATCATATGTAAATCTCTGCACAGGGTTCTTCACTCTCCCTGATCTTCGCAGCTTTTCATTCATGGCTTCCATAGCCTTCTTTACACCAGGTGTTCTCATAGCTGGGATCCCAAGCTCCTCATCAAGGCTCATATCCGAGCCACTAGACTCTCCATCAACATGAGAATGCCCTGCAGAAATGTCAGGCATACCAAGGGGCTCAACCACTTTCTCTTTTCCTTTACGTGATGTAGTAATCACATTTGCAGGGCTGGTATTATGACGCAGCCTGCCACTCCATGGTCTATCAACAGACCCACTAGATGAGGACTCTCCTGGTCCACTCAAAGACTGTGATTGCTGACCTGCATTCTGTGCAACCACACTTCCACTCAAATCAGCCCCAACAGCTTCTTTTTCAGCAGCATACCAGCTGCTCATCTCATCAAAAACAACATCCCTGCTTACCCTCAACTCACGTGTAGCAGGATTATAACACCTGTATCCCTTTTGCTCAAGGGAGTATCCAATAAACACACATTTTTCAGCTTTCGGATCCAGCTTGGTTCTCAGCTCATCTGGCACATGCACATATGCAATGCATCCAAAAACTTTCAGATGAGACAAATCTGGTTTTCTGCCAGTAAACCTCTCCTCTGGAGTTACATCATGTATGGCTGCAGTTGGAGTCCTGTTCATGATGTATACTGCTGTAGAAACAGCCTCAGCCCAATAGCAATGCGGCATATTTTTCTCTTCCATCAATGCCCGCGCAATCTCAGCAATGTGCCTGTTTTTCCGCTCAGCAACTCCATTTTGCTGCGGAGTGTATCTGCATGTATACTGTCTCCGAATACCATTCTTCTTCAAAAATTCAGAGAACTCATTGGAGAAGTATTCTCCCCCTCCATCTGACCTTAGGCACTTGACATATTTTCCTGTTTGCTTTTCAACCAAAACTCTGAAATTCTGAAAGTGAGTGAACACCTCACTCTTCTCCTTCATGAAATATACCCACACTTTTCTTGTGTGGTCATCAATGAAAGTGACATAGTACCTGCAGCCTCCCATAGACACGGTCTTCGTAGGACCCCATACATCTGAATGCACAACATCTAGTGCATTTCTGCTCACATATCTGTTACGTGGAAACACATGCTTTGTTTGCTTCCCAAATTGGCATGCTTCACATATTTTTTGCATACCTTCCACTTTAAATTTTGGTAGCCCTGTCACAATTCCTTTTGTCTGCATAGACTTCAATCTCTGAACATTCACATGTCCAATTCTTTTATGCCATATGTCTGTGTCTGCAACAACTCCTGAACCATTTGCAAACATTGCAGCACTCATTTCAGGCATGTCTACATCCAACGTAAACATTCTGCCCACTCTGTTGCCTTTTGCAACCAACCTGCACTTGTCTTTGAAATCTTCAACATAACACCCATCAGGGTTAAACCGAACCTGCAACCCCTGCTCAATCATCTGGCCAACTGAAACCAGATTCTTTGTTATGTTCGGTACATGAAGTACATCTGCAAGGTACTTCACTTTGCCATCCTGCATAGATAATGGCACATCTCCAACGTGGGCAATTGGATGAGCAGTGTCATCCCCTGTTTCCACAAAACCTGGTCTTTCCGGGTTCTTCATCTCCTTGAACCACTCCCCATGACTCGTCATGTGGTTCGAAGCGCCTGAATCCACATACCATACATTATCCTTTTGTGCTGCATCAACATTTTCAGACATGGCATTTACAACATGCTGCATAACAAACAACCTTTCATTGTCCTCATTATTTCTGCTTGAGGATGCATAGTTGTTTTGCTGTACTTTCCCATTTTGCATGTCAGCCTGCTTCTTATAACATTCTGACTGCACATGTCCTGGCTTACCACAATAGTAGCATTCACGTGCATCATTATATTGCCTTTGCCAATTTCCACGGCCTCTTTGACTCCCCCTGCCTCTGAATTCGCCTCTTCCACCTGCGTGTTGTTGTTGTTGTTGTTGATTCTGGGACTGTTGTTGCTGCTGCTGCTGACCATAATTCTGATTACCTGTTCGGCCACCTCCTTGACCGCGTCCACGGCCTCCTCTACCTCGTCCTCTTCCTGAACTCGTGTAGAAGGCCTGTTGCTCTGAACTGTTCTTGCTTTGTGAAGACTGTTGGTCTTCACCCAAACTCTTCTCTTCGATAATCAGCATAGACACCAAATCTGTAAAGTTGGGAATGTTTTCCCGAGTCTGAATAGACGTCTTAAACGCCTTGTATTGTGGCCCGAGACCACGTAAACAGACTTCCACCTTGTCATCATCATCTACCGACACACCAATAGATGCAAGGGATTCCACAATGCCCTTTATCTTCAACGCATAGTCATTCACAGACATGCTCTTTTTTTCCACAGTATGAAGTTCATTCTTCAACTGTATCTTACGTGCCTTGGTATTTGTTTCATAAAGCTTTACCAAGGTGTCCCACGCCTCCTTGGGGGACTTGGCATCTTGAATGTGCCCAATCATGGTGTCCTGTATACTAATGGAAAGCCAATACATTACTTTCCTGGCTCCTTGGTTCCAATCTTTAAACTCTTTCACATCTGCAGCAGTCGGATTTATATCCGGTATCTCCGGTGCCTCTTCATGCTCACCTTCTATGTAGTCCCAATAACCTTTTCCCATCAGGAAATTCGTTAACCTGAACCTCCAAGCATGGAAGTTATTCTTGTCCAGCTTCTCAGCCACAATCTGTGTTATGCCATCATTAGACATCTTGCCAAACACACAATTTTTACCAGAAACTGCACTCTGGTTTTTCTGCACAACCTGCAGTATTTTCTGCACAGCGGTACTGGAGTACTCAAATGTCACAATCAGTGACTTCAATGTGCATACATACACCCAATGGCAACTGTAGACCTCTTTGCAGCACCCACAGTGTCTGCACAGTCAATCTGTCTTCCTGCAGTTCGTAAAACAGAGTTCTGCAGAGAATCGATGACTTACCCGCAGTGCTCGAAATCGCCTGCTTTCTGAAAAACGGAGGTCCAGACGCGCCCGAAACGCGTTTTCGGCCCAAAAATTTCAGTCCGAAGAAAGCTCCTCAATCGGAGATCGTTTGCCGGTGCCTCCCGTAGAGCTCCCGACAAGGGTGTAGTCACCAACACAATAGGGAAGAGTAGTTGCAGCTCTTACCCTCGTACCGCTTCCTGTGGTTCTCTTGCTTGCAGCTCAGCCCTTAGCACGAACCAGGCTCTGATACCATGAAAAGATGCAGGGGGGAAGAGAGCTTGAGCTCTTGCAAGCACACACACACACTCACAAAACCCTAATAGAGAACACACAAGGTGAGAGGCTGAAAATCTTCTTCTTCTCTACTCAACACTCAACACACCATATACAAGAATAAGAGTACACACTATGAAAGGTACTCAACCAAATACATACACGGGTTCTCTATAGTGTGAACCCGACTAAATGAGCTGGCGCTATAACTATGCCAGTCTCTAGAGTGGCTGTCACACAGCCTGTCATCCCACTGGCCGCATATCACCCAAGATCTCACCAACCATGCCAGTGGTGTAAGTGCGGGGCCTATCCCCCAGGCGGGTCATCAGTGTCCACCGCCTCACTAGAGCTCGATATCTCAACAGAGCCCTACGTTAGTTGGCTACAAGCTACATGACATTTGGAGAGAGAAGACACATGCTGATTGCAACCATCTGGTCACATAGATCTTTGATTATTTTGGTGAGAAACACATCCACTATTTCACCTTCATTTAGCTTCACTTTGTTAAAGATGATTTTCAAGATTCTAAATCCTTGAGGGATTTTTGGTCTCATAATTGGTCTACCACAAGAAGGCCTAAGCTCCTGAAACTATGGAGACATGATGAACCATAATCAACACACTATCTTCCATGCTTGCACAATAGCACATAGGGTATCTGAGTCCCGTCATCTCTAAGCTTAGACAAGGTCGATAATAGGTGGTACATGCATCCCTTGTTGGTGTGGTAGGTGAACATCAACACCAATGACGGTGTCCCAAAGCTCATAGGAGGAAAGAATATACTTAAGCGCTCAAAGAGGATAATTGGTGCCATTAAGCTTTCCACTATTAGCACCAAATGGTGCTGGGGAGGTCTTACAAAAGATGCCATTTCTCTAAGGCGCTGCTAGATATAGCATTAGAAAAGAAGTTTTGTACCAAGACAGAGCTCTGATACCCTATAAAAGGATACAACCTCATGTGGTGTATACAAGAGAACATTTATAAGAAGTAGGATCTTTCACATCACAAAACTTTAAAACTCAAATTGCATAATAACAGATATAAAGAAGAATACTATATTATTGAAGTGATATAATAGATGAAAAATCTCCACACCCGTGTGCTCCTGTGAAGGAAGCTTCGATGGTGGGGTTGATTTGGAATTGCTAGGACGAAGGTTGTATGCTAGTAGAAGCTTGGGGGGTAAACTCACAAATGAGATGATTGATGAACTGTAGGGGTGAAAGCATGAAAGGGTGTACATACTATTGCCAAGGGTATACTATACTATTTGTAAAGTTTTTTTAAAAAGGGAGGGGCTATTTGTATAATTCTTTTTTAAAAGAATGTGTGTATAGTATTTGGCTAGAATCATATGTGAATCTACTTTTTGAAAGCTTTGAAGCTTTGTGCTTATACTTCATTCATCTGTACACGCGAAGTGGTACTTTGTTAAGCTCACCCTAATGTGTCATGAAGTTGCCGATCTACTGAGCTCGAGAAATGCTCAAGAGCTCCACTGTAGCCACTCGTCACCGCCCTTCTCCGGCACTCATTGTCACACCGAGGCAGTTTTCGATCCAACAGGTGGTGCGACCTCTCTTACGAAGATCATGTGGGATCTCCTTGGAAGACGATCGCGATGGTAGCCGAATCACTCAAGCAAGAGGGAAGCAAGAGAGAACAAGTGATTATTAGCACTAATCACTCCCAAACCCTAACCCTAAGCACACCACATATGCTAGATTAGAGTTTCAAGAGAGAGGGAGAGAAAACACTCCAATTCTATTGCACAAATGGAAGAATGAGTCACAAATAAGAGAAATTAGCTTTTATAGTTCCAATTCTTTTCCCACTAGGCCGTTCGGGAGGAGTAAGTGACCCAAGGTGCCCAAAACATAGTTACAAGGCTTTTCTCTATGGTTTGGCCAACTGACCAAGATCCTCTTGTCTGTCCTTCGAAGCTCAATACTTGGGAGCGTCCTTAGGGTGTTTCACTCATCAAATGATGGGATTTACAATATAGTGATGGCACCCATTACATAAGTGTGCGGACATAGTTGTCGTAGGAATGTGTTAACCAATATGTGGTTAACATACGCCCCATCCCAAACTTGATTACATCCTCATGATTGGTAAGAGGTTGTTGAGGTATGCTGGAAAGTGTCACACTTGGTTGGTTCTCTTGTCTCTCCGAAAATGAGAGGGGATGGGGGAGTTAGGAAGATGGAAAGAAGTTAGTGGAGTATTGGCGATGAAGTATCCAACTAGTAGTATGGGCTCTTATGAATTGGCTTGCTTGTATGTGCCTCTACTATAGTACTCTTTATTTTATTTTTGGTGTTTTTATTTTTTGTCACCTTTGTTGCGGGACACCCTCTTTAGAGGAGCCAGAGTACTTGAATGAGTAGACTAGAATGAAATACTTAATGACTAGTATCCAAGTGGTAGGTGGTGGCATGAATAAGGGGTTAGTAAAACAATGGTGTTCATAAGCGATTGGTGAGGGGAGAATCCCGGAGGACAGGTAGGCAATACACATGGAAATTGCTTATGCTACTCTGAGGTGCTATATGTCGATGGTGATGTTCATGAAGCTCCAGTATCTTTGTCAAGACACTGTAATGGGTATCTTGGCTCCGGTGGATGTTGAGGTATTAGGTTGCCGTGCTATTTCTTTTTCTTTTTGTGGGTTGTCTTCTTTTGTCATTGAACTGGAATCATGTGTTGATAGGAGTGGTAGTCGATGATGGCGAGGATCTAGAGATATTGAGCATAAGAAGAAATTATGGGTAGGATGGATTAGGCATGAAGCATAGTTATTCAGGTGGTGGGCGTGATTAAGAAGATCCAAGCGATGGTTCGTACCATTGACCAGGCTTGCACCCACCATGGTCCCCCCATCCAGAGATGTACCTGGATGGCTGATGATGAGGCTTTTTGCGGTGTGTGTGCATAGGATAGAGCCCTATGAGAATTGCACATGTTGTGCATGGGCGCGAGGGCAAAAGGTGTGCGTGTGGTCCTAATCACCTAGAGACTCTTTTTTGTTTTTGTTTTTTTTGTGATCCTCATGTGGGTGAGGACTGACATGTACTTATTGGTGTTGCAGCACCCCTAAAGAGGGTTTTGTACTGATTAGCCCATTTGGCTATATTTGTGAGCTTAGCCTTGAGGTTATCTTTGAGTGGTTAGATAAGCTCTGACATTTGTAGCACTGCCCCTTGGTTCGGTGATGAAGTCGAGGGGCGGGGTGGAGCATCATGAACAAAGCTCCTTTAGTTGAAAGGGCTGGGTAAAGTGAGCTTCTGTGAGTGCCCCTGGGTTGGTGTAGGTAAGTCCGTAGGATTTAGTTGATGAAGAGGGGACTTGCTTGCCCGTTGGTTGCCCCAAAATATGTGCATCGAGTGACCAGGGACTAGCTTGGTTGGTGTGATTTGGGCCAACTGTTGAGGGGTATGTCTTGGGATCCAAATGATGGAGTTGCCATCATGGAAGCCTTGGGCATCTAAGAGGTGCTTGGGAACCCATCATCGTTGAGTGATGAAGGCCCGTGGTTGACGAGGTTTTTTGGTTTTTGGTTGACTAGGCTTTGAGCGTGATGATTAGGTTGTCAATGCTGCTGAGGATAGGTGTGTGTTGCCTTCATAGAAGCCTTGAGCTTTGAGCACATTGGTAGGCACCCAGTGTTGTTGGCTTTGTTGTGCTTGAGGTTGCCTAACCTTCGGCCATGGGGCCTTTTGGTACAGCTCCTTGGGGACTTGTTGTGGTGGATGAGCACATACGGCATTCTTGGTGGGTAGCTAGAGGTGGGTGTTGCCTTCATAGTAGCCTTGTGCTCGCACAAGTGGTATGGGACTAGCGAACGTTGAAGCTTTGGCTTAGGGTTGGTTTTGGCTGGCTTAGTTGGCTTCTTGTGCTTGGGTTTTAGAGATGGACATTTTGGAATGCATAGTTTTGTGTAGCCATCGTAGAATCCTTGAGCTGCAAGAAGATTCTTGGGCACCCACCATTGATTGTCATGATAAAGGTAAGAGGTCAGGGTGCCTACGGTGTGGGTGGTCGAGGATGTAGAGTTGAGGGGGATTGTCGATGACACGAGGTGTAATTGTCATTGTTATAGGGTGACGACAATTCCCTTTCGACTGGCTTTCATGAGGCATGGGGTCAGGGAACAGGGGAGACTGTCTGTGTTGAGGATGGGGCATGAGGGGAAGGGCAATCGAGGGTGAGGGTGTGTGTATGAGGTCCTCTTAGGGACACAAGAGGACAATGGATTTTTTGCCATTGATTTCCATGGTGGTCATTTCTTCACGCCAATTGATTTGGTAGAGTGGTGTCAATCTACTCGTGATTTGTTAGTGTGTGTATGAGGTCCTCTTAGGGACGGTGGCTTTTTTACCGTTGATTTCCATGGTGGTCGTTTCTTCACGCACCAATTGATTTGGCAGTGAGTGGTGTTGATACAATCTTTTCCAATGATAATCTAGCCTTGGAGTGCTCATGCATCTATGACATGAAATCTACACTCCAACTGGTTATTTCTTATAGAAATTTTAGAAATGAAATACCCAACACTCATTAAACACATTTCATGTGCAATTTAAATGTAAGTGTTTTCTTATGTAAGTTTGGGATTTCCAAGAGTTTTCCACACCTCCAAGAATATGAGATTGATGTGCACCATGGGATATATGTGGGCTTGCCAAGTGTAGCCAGGATTTTCATCTAGTCGTGGACTTTGTCACTATTGACAGAAGCAACCGTGTATGGCACCCACACATATAAGTGTAGCTAGGAATTTCATCCAATCATGGTCGACTTTGTCACTATTGGCAGAAGCCACCGTGTATGGCACTCGCGCATCATCAAGGGTTTGATGACAAGCATCGCAAACAAAGAGATCGTTGCTCCTAGCGGTGGTCATTAAGTCTTCGAAAAATGGACCTCTAGCCATGGGATGTGAGTGCCAGGTATGTAAATTTACTTTGAGTGTCTGAGTCCCTTTGTCGCGAGGTAGACATGATGTGTGTCCTAGTCATGGATCAGTCATGTTTGTCGCACGAAGGGTCTACCCAAGATGTTGTCATATGCGGCATTACAAAAGTCCATGACTTCAAATGTGAGATTGAAGGTCATGTCACAGACTCTTACCTTGAGGTCATGCGCTAGGCCCAGGGGTCATGTAGATTTCCCATTCACAAGCTTTATCAGCAACATGTGGTGGGATCAAGGCGTGCTTGGCCCCAGTTTTCCCAGCACGTTCTTGTGAGGATGCTTACGCTAGTACCTCCATCTAGGATGCCTCTGGGCAGGGCTACGTTTGTGTCATCACCTTCAAAGTAGTGGCCCAACGCATTTACTTAAATTGTTGGTGCACCTTTGGGTTGTGGGTTGTAGTGATGGAGTATTTCAGGAGGATGGGGCTTAGATTCATTCAATGAATCAGAGTTAGCTCTCTCCTCCACGGAAGCCTATAGTTTTCATTCCATCCAATCCTAAAGGTCATTCCATAAATGTGGATTTCCTTTTAAGAAGGTTCCAATGGCATTTGGATTTGGGAAGAAAGGAAGGCTAAGAGGCCAGCAAGGTCGCATTGATGTGAGCAGCTCCCTCAACTGTAGGGCCTTGATCATAAGGTGGACTAGATATGGTATATGGAAGTTCAATGTGGTCCTTTTTTTTACGGGGGTGGAGGTCGAGATTTGGGTGCCGTAGGAGGGTAAAATACCTTAGCAAATTTTGTGTGGGTACCTCGTGAGTCTTTGTCGGACTCTGTGTCACTATTTGCATCTAGTTGTTCGTCGATGTGAACGTGGAATTTAGGCTTGGCCACCTATGGAATAGGTAATGGAGGATTAGGAGACACAGGCTAGGCAAGATCTTTGTTTGTCAATGTCATGTTGGCAAACGAATCTTCCTCGACCTCGAACACAGAAGCTGGTCACTCCTGCCATACCTGGTGCGGAAGTTCAGGTTCTTATCCCTAGGACATTGAGTAGGTATGGGGGATGGTGCGCACTCAAGTACTGGGTCAAAGGTCACAAAAATGGGCGGTGGTTCAAGTTGAGCTTAATAGTGCTCTGCTGGTGCTTGGGCCTCCTAAAGATGTTGCTTCTCAAGGATGGCATTGGGATATGCGGTCATTTGGTGTGTTTTTGGAGGGCTACATGGGGGAGTGGCATTTCAGAATGATCATATCTCCCAGAGCAGGATGACATGGTTATTTTTGAGCCAGTGCGGATGCTGACCCGATTGTCACCTTGGCCAATGTGCTTCGAGCATTGTTTCTTTTTGGATGAGGCACATTCAATACCTAAGGTGTTGGACTGCTTGGATTTATTGGCCTTCTTGAGTTTGGCATGTAACCGTGTGACGACATTCAACGAGACAGTGGATATCTTCCCATGTTGTGAACGCTCAACACATTCAAGGATGGCATGCCTTTGACTATGGAGTGAGAAACTGATTGCAAAGGGCAATCCTTGAAGTAATGGTCGATTCCACAGTAGTGACATTGTGGCGGTGACATTGTGGTGTCATGGTGGGCAGGCTTTTCTTTTAAGGGCATTTAACCACTCTATGGGGTCCGTGGTGGTGGGCAAAGGAAACACTAAAGAGGTGGTTTCCCTATGGGTGCACCGATGGTGTGCACAATTGGTTTAGGGTCCATGTGAGGCATTGGCAAAGGAATGTGACGTGTTATGGGTGCCTCAAGGGTGGCAGAATGCATGGGCTCCAAGGGTTTAACAATGGACCTAGTTTGAATCTTTCGATGATCAATGGGGTTTGCCTAGACACGCAATAATTTGGAACGGAAATATGGGCATTGGGTAATGTCGTGGTGGCACTACCGGTGAGTGGCTAGTTGGGGGTGGTACCACAAGTAAGGCTTGGTTTCTTGGGAGGAGGAGAGGAAGGTAATGTTACAAATGAGCTTTAGGTTGGCATTGGTGTGGTGGCTAATTGTGTGGAATAGCTTTCTTGCATGTTGTCATCGAGAAAGATCACCCATTTTCAGGCTTGATCAAAGGTGGAGTCGTCCTCGACCAACATGTGGTAATGAAGTCTTGGATTGTGCAAGTCCAATAGGAAACGGTCCATTAAGTGCTTATCACTCAATTTTTTCCTTTCTTTGCGTGAATCAAGGTAGTTGATGTGTGAGATGTAATCGCGTAAGGTTTCCTCTAGTTTTTGTTCCAATTGGAACACTTGGATTACGGGGCTCCATTTGGGCCCATAGGGTGTACAGCCAAGAATGAAGGCCTCTCTTACTATTTTGAAAGTGCCTTTGTGCCACGAGGATCCAAGGATTAGAACCATTGCACTGCCTTGCCTTTAAGGCTGAGTCCAAGCAGATGGACTTTTGTTGCATCGTCGAAAATTTCAAATGTAAGACCTCTAGGTGCAATACGGGGTCTCCAACTCTGTGGAATTTTGGCATAAGTTTGAAAATTTTCACCCACATGGGTTGTGTAAGTGATGTCTCTGGGTGCAAGTGTTGTGCCACTCCCCTTACTTGTGCTAAGCTTAAAATGTCAAGTTGTGGCTCAAGGGGAGGTGGTGCAAGAGTGGAGGGTGGGAATATATCTATTGTTAGAGGGGGAGATACGTGGGTGTGCTTGGGGCGTCCATTCACATCGGGGTGCGGGTATGGAGGTGCACCACTAGATGAGGGCTCTTCATAAATCGTTTTGCCCTCACGGCCAAACGTGTTTGGTGTAGCAATCACATGTGAATGTGCAATGGTGGGGGCATGCAGCCATGACCGAAAGGTGTCCATGGTGTGCAGGGAAGCTTAGAAAAGCTTCAATGGTGCGCGCGTAGACCCAAAATATGAGTTTTGGCTCTCTTTTGCTTCATGCATGAACGCACCGCACCCTTAAGGTGAAAATTGGTCTTTTAAGGTGTTTCGTGCATGTAAAATTACTCCCTAAATGGTGAGGAGTTTAGGGATGGGAATTTGATAGGTGGATTAGCAATGTTTAGGCTAATCCATGATGTGAATACCCCTCGTTAATCTCTCTAATTAGTTCTCTAATTAATCCACTCAAAAAAGGGAAAAAAAGGCAAATGAGACCTAATTAGTGCTAATTCTCACTAATTGTGAGCTAATAGGAGTGGACTAGGCATGGAATTATGTTAATGCAAGTGTTTAGAACACTAATGCCACTCCAATTGCAAGCAATTAGGCTCAATTTTTTCTATTTTTAGCTCTCTTTAAGTTCACTAATCACACTAACCCCAATAGATTAGTGAAAATTAAGAGATTGTTTATCATTTTTTTAGCTTTTCTCATGGATTAGGGTTTTATCTAACATTCCTAAGCTACCTATGTACACTAATCTAACACAAAACATGTTAGGAAGCAAAAAATTAACAAAAAATACTCTATGTTTAAGCAATAACCCTCTTCTTTGAGCTCTCTAATAACCCTCTTCTTTGAGCTCTCTAATAACCCAAATCTCTAGTTTTTTTTTGCTCAAACACTTGCTAATCCTATTCCCAACCACAAGCCATGCACAAAATCAAAACAAAAGTAACAAATCCAATAACAAAAAATCGAATGCCATAGCTACTTACTTGGCACTGGGCTATGGAGGCTTCATCATATTTAAATCAAAGAAGGCTTTGACAAGTACTCGATTGGCACTCCCTAGCAGTGGTGTGCCAAAGATGTTAATCTCACCCTAACGTGTTGTGGGAAGTTGCCAATCCACCGAGCTCGAGCAATGCTCAAGAACTCCACCATATCCGCTCGTCACACTGCCCTCCTCCCGCACTTGTTGTCACACCGAGGTGGTTTTGCCAATCCAACGGGTGGTGCACCCTCTCTCACGGAGATTGTGTGGGATCTCCGTGAAAGACAATCACGATGGTAGCCTAATCACTCAAGCAAGAGGGAGACAAGAAGCAAGAGGGAAGCAAGCGAGAACAAGTGATTAGCACTAATTACTCCCAAACCTTAACCTTAAGCACACCACACATGCTAGATTAGAGTTGCAAGAGACTGGGAGAGAGAACACTCCACTTCTATTGCTCAAATGGGAGAATAAGTTACAAACAAAAGAAATTGTCTTTTATAGTTCCAAGCCTTTTTCCACTAGGTTGCCCGAGAGTAAGTGACCCAAGGCGCGCAAAACATAGTTACAAGGCTTTTCTCTATGGTTTGGCCAATTGACCAAAATTCTCTTGTCTGTCCGAAGCTCAATACTTGGGAGCATCTTTAGGGCGTGTCCCTCATCAAATGACGCAATTTACAATATAATGACGACACCCATTACATAAGTGTGTGGTCATAGTTGTTGTAGGTATGTGTGAACCAATATGTGGTTAACATACTTTAATGTGTGAGACCATCCATGCTTCATTTTTTGCTCCCTCCACCCAACCGTAGGTCATACACAATCTCTTGCAGCATTTGCAAGTCGACAGGTTCCAGGTTTGGTTCTCTCTCTCTCTCTCTCTCTCTATATATATATATATATATATATATAGGTCTCTCTCTCTCTCAGCTGACGACACCCATTACATAAGTGTGTGGTCATAGTTGTCATAGGTATGTGTGAACCAATATGTGGTTAACATACTTTAATGTGTGAGACCATCCATGCTTCATTTTTTGCTCCCTCCACCCAACCGTAGGTCATACACAATCTCTTGCAGCATTTACAAGTCGACAGGTTTCAGGTTTGGTTCTCTCTCTCTCTCTCTCTCTCTCTCTCTCTCTCTCTATATATATATATATATATATATATATATAGGTCTCTCTCTCTCTAAGCATATATATATATATATATATATATAGGTCTCTCTCTCTCTAAGCTCTCTTTCTCACCCTCTCATATGCATACTAGTTCATGAAGTAGCAGAAACTAGTATATATGATTCATTTAGAGGTTTCTCTATGTGTGTGTGTGTGTGTGTATTTTTCTTAGAGAATTGTTTCTCTCTCTCCCATCCTCTCACACACATGCAAATTTTTAAATTTTTCAGTGATGTAATCTCTCTCTCTCTCTCTCTCTCTCTCTCTCTCTCTCTCTCTCTCTCTCTCTCCTGATCTCTCTCTCTCACCTCTTTTTCTCACCTTCTCAAATGCACATACTTACCAAGGACATGCAGTAGCAACAGAAACTAGTATGCATGATTCATTTCAGAGGGTTTGAATTTGATTTTCTTAAAATAATTTCATGCATGCAAGTGTGAATTATGGATAGTCCCAACAAATTAAAGGGTAAGGGGAAGGCTGCACCTTATATACCCTCATAATCCCCAAAGACAAGAAGCTGAGTTGGAACTTCTTCCTTTGTGTGAGACCAAAATTGTACCCCCAGATGAAGCAATGGATGGCTGCAACATGGGCTAGCATCAATAAGGCCAGCCTTCGTGGTGGATACCGTTTCAATGGCTTGAAGCCATGTTGGAAAGAGGAATTTATGCATCTATATACTAGCATCTACCGTTCACCATCAATCATGAACAATGAAGTTGGCACAGTGCTTGCTCATGTCTTTGCCTCTACCATGAAGCATGGAATCAATGTTGACTGGAATGATTTTTCCCATCATGAAGATACCAATGTCAAAGTTGCTAGTCAAGATAGAAAACATACAAAAGAAGAGCATGAATTTTGGGCATAATAAAGGGGAATGATAGTTCAACATGTACATTTACATACGAGGAACTCAACATGGTAATATCTAGTTGGAAGCAAGCACTTACAACTAGAAATGAGTCATTAACAGCACAAACTCAAGAGATAGATGTAAGGAAGAACGTGGCAACAATAGAATTCACATTATCGTGGGTTAAAATAAAACTCCACAATGCTCAATAGAATCAAAGCTCAACTAGTGTAGCACTGCTAGAGGAATTAACAAAAGACATATCTAGTTTTGAAGCTAAACTATCAACTTGCAAATGATGTGCTACAAGAGTGGATCCACATTGAAGAGGAGCTGGCTAAGATAACCAACCAAGTTCATGTTCAATTTGAGACAAGTTAACCAAAACATGTGCCACCCATTTCATTTATACATGTCTTTACCCTTAATATACTTGCATCTTTACAACCGGCATATGCATCACTTGAGACATTGCATAAGATAGCTATATTATCCTTATCATGATAAAACACATAGGCAACTTCACTCTTCGTTGATCCACTTGGATCAAAAGAAAATTCACTTCCATTCTTTACATCTTCCACTTCACTCCTCTTTGATCCACCCAGGTCAAAAGGAAATTCATTAATCCCATGTGCAAATGCATAAACATACATATATCCACCATCATGTGCATAGCATCCACCCGGATCATATGGAAATGAGTCCAAAACACCCATGCTCATAAGAAGGATGTAGTTATTAGTCCAAGTCTCCACACCTACCATATGCTGTGTGCAACAGTTCATTTCTCCACAAGTCTTCAATGTCATGCACCATTATGTGAAGAAGAAAATTTACCTCAAGAATGGGTGGCTACGATGGGATTCAGTCAAGTGGAAGGTGAGCACTTATTTGATAGCACTTAGAAGTAGTACTATTTATTATATATAGTAATACTATGCAGCAACTAATTGAGAGAAGTACCAAGGTACTACTTGGCGGCTAAACCAGCCCGTCTGGTCGCCGCCCAGATTGTCCCATTTTGTTATATATAGTAATACTATGCAGCAACTAATTGAGAGAAGTACCAAGGTACTACTTGGCGGCTAAACCAGCCCGTCTGATCGCCGCCCAGATTGTCCCATTTTGTAACAAACTATTATGGGTTAAGATTTCTTGTTATAATAACTTTTGTAACGACTTTCTGCCAACGGGTAGAGCCAAATTAATGTAAGCACTGAAGGGGATTATTCCCAAAAAGAGTTATAGAGAGACAAAGGAAGGAATAGTGGAGCTCATGAGTTCATGAGCTAAGTGGATGCTATTGTGTTGTACGCTTTTGTGAGATTAAGCTAATGTTCAAGATTGGCTTGTGTGTTATTCATTGTCTTGTCTCTATTTTGCACTCTGCATAGCTCTGTCCATTTCATATCAATTTCATGACTATCTGGATGTAACCCCTATCTAGAATCAAGAAGGATCTATGCCTACCTAAATGTTAACTCCTATCAAGAATCAGGAAGGATCTAGGTACTAACCTATACGCAGTCACAACTAACTCCCCAAGCTTAGGCAGACTGGCAGCTCAATGCACTAGCATTGGTTTGTCACATTGGGCACAATTGTATTAGTCGCTGCTCTTCAAGAGCCAACTAGGTGATCTAGAACCACACATTGGGCACAATTGTATTAGTCGCTGCTCTTCAAGAGCCAACTAGCTGATCTAGAACCACGCATGTATCGAGTCTTGACCGAGTACCGACACTTTTGGCAATCCTACTGGGGAATAGTATGCCAGGAAGGGGAATAGAAAGGTAGAGATCACGAGAGGTAGTGAGGCATCATGGTGTTGGGCTCATAGGAGCACAATGGATAGTGCATGGAGAATGAAGAAACTTCAAGTAGAGCAATGTGGTACCACCGCAGAAGCAGGCAGTTAAAGGCCTCAAGAAGTGAAGGGTGATCACATCATCCAAGAAGATTTTTGGAAGGAATTCCACACTGCGAATGACAAGAAATTCTGAGAAATCAAGAGGGAGAGGAAGAACACCAGGAGAGCAGCATGAAAAAGGAGGCATGAAAATCAAGAAGAAGAAGAACCAGTGGCCTTTGGAAGGATGTCTCTGAAATACCCAAATTTCAAGGGCAAGGGTGAGGAGGATCCAGATGCTCACATCTTCATCTTCAAGACCACCTTCTTGGCCACCCAAACCCCACTACCACAAAAGACAGAACACTTTGCAACAACTCTAGGTGGCAAGGCCACCAGCTCTGGTATGCTCATCAATATGGTATGGAGCACTTCCAGATGTTTGAGGAATTGAAGAAGGCTTTCTTAAAAAGATTCCAGAGAGATAAGACCATCATGAAGATATTGGAAAAGTTGCAAAGGCTGACTCAGAAGAAGAGGCAATAGAGGATTATGCGATAGAATTCAGAGCATTGCTAATGCATCTGGACCAACCCAACAAACATGCCCTAGCATTGCTAATGCATCTAGACCAGCCTAATGAGCATTCCCTAGCCACGTTGAGTCAGTGGTTTATAAGAGGATTAAGGGAGAAACCCTAGATGGTGGTTGCCTCTTATGATTTGGAGAAACTCGCCTTTGAGCAGGTGGTAGTAGCAAGAGCAACTAGAGCCAAAGGGATCTTGAAGCAAACAAGCAAAGACTCCAAGAAGAAAAATAAAGGGGATGACAAAAGTAAAAAGAAAGAAGAAGGGACTTCTGAGTCAGATTCCGATGAAGACACCTCAGAATCAGACTCTAGTCAAGATTCAGATGCCAAAGAGCAAAACCCCGAAAGAAGAGAGACAGGAAGCAGGAGTGGACATTTAGGAAGAACTGAAGGCCACCCTAGCCAAGCTTGTTGGAGGAAACTTAAGATCTGGATTGAGATCGAACGTCCGGTGGTGCACAAAGTGTAATAACTAGGGTCACATGAAAGAGGAGTGTTAGATGAAACCCACATAGCAGCCATGTGCTATCTGCAACAATAAGATCAACCACACCACCACTGACACATGTTTTACAACACTTGGAACAGGAATTTGAGAGCAGTGGGGAAAGGCAACAATAGTGCCACAACAGGTTCCAACCATCAATCAAGTTGCCACACTGGACCTCAAAATAACAAAACTTATGGAAGAGAAGGAGGTGGAAGATTTGAACAAAGAGGAGCTAGATTGATATATGCTACTACTATAACAATCCTGGGCGTACGCAACTAAAATGTCCCATACTACAACATCATCAGCAAACAGGAATTGCAAGAAGCACGGTTGCAAAGGGAGGCAAACACGACAGGAACCAATGCAGCAGTAAATATGGTGATAGTGGATGTATAGGCAGTGGAGCATCAAGAAGAGTGACTAGTAGTAATGGCAATGACAAGGCTACAGAAATCTATCAAGACTATGATACGCAAGGATGTTGATTTAAAAGAAAAGAAGAAGCCAGAATAGTGAGAAGGGCAGTAAGGGGTTTGAAAACTAATCACTAAACTTGTGCAGAGTACACAAGAAACGGTGTAGATGATGTAGGAAAGCCCACTCTAGAATGAGCATGCTGGCACTAATCCAGAAGGGACAAGATTGGTCAAGAAAAAGGAAGACATTATAGTAGGCAAGAAGCCACTAGGCGATGACAAGATGACTGAAGAAGGGATGAAAAAGTGCCAGCTAGAGCCTACAACAGTTGAGAGTAGTAAAAGCATCTAGGAAAAGGAAGTGGGAAAGGATCTGGAGTGAGTCTACATAAAAGAACTGTAGGGGAAGGTCAGGAGAAGGAAAAAGGAAACAATAAGGAAGAAGGAAGGATGAGTGGAAGCCAAATTATGCCAAGTTAGGAAAGGGAGAAGCTGACTATAGCATGTAGAAATGTGGAAATAGCTCAAGACCACGACAGTTTTTCCGAAAGCGATTATAAAAAATAAGAGGGCAGACGATGTCATGAGTCATCTTGGTGGATGGAGAATCTAGAGTCAAAATAATATCAGATAACCTGGCTAGGAAGCTAGGAATCATAGAAATGTAGCCTGCTCTATTCCAAATCAAGATGGTAGATCAACAGAGGGTTCGACCAGTTAAAACCATTAGAGGAGAACAAATTGAAATAGGAGGATGTATGTTCACCATTGCATTCATAGTCCTAAAGATGACTAAGATCACATGAGCATATCCCATGTTGTTGGGAAGACTGTGGCTCAAGAGCGGAAAAAGAAAAAAGAATTGGGAAACTAACAAGATTGCAATCCGGGATGAAAAGAAGAAAGTATGCATCTCGATCGTAGGAAAGGACAAGATTAGCCTAGCTAGCTGACCATTGCATGTAGAGGAACTAAACTACCTAAAAGGAGTGGAAGATGATGAAGAAGAGCAGGCCTTGAGAGAGAATCCTGACTTGCTATCACTCTTCAAAGTAGACATAAGAGTGGTTTGGCCAAAGATACGACCCAGAAGTCCTACTCACTCAACCCGAGGTGACAGGAATCCGGATAGAGGGTCAAGATGTCTGGATCCGGCTCCATCATCAGGATGACATAATGAATTTAGAATGGTGAGTAATTTGCCAATTGCAAATACATCAATTGTTGTGTGTTGCCTTGAAATATTGCATTAATAAAAACATTAAAAAGAATGTGGCATGAGGGCCGAAGGAGAGGCCCAGAGAGGTCCCTACCATGTTATCTATAAGTCCAGGAATAAGGTATGAGGGCCGTAGGAGAGGCCGAGAGAGGTCCCTACCGTGTCATCTATAAGTCCAGGAATAAGGTATGAAGGCCGTAGGAGAGGCCGAGAGAGGTCCCTACCGTGTCATCTATAAGTCCAGGAATAAGGCATGAGGGCCGAAGGAAAGGCCCAATGAGGTCCCTACTATGTTGCATGTAAGTCCAAGAATAAAGGCATGAGGGCTGGAGGAGAGGCCCAACGAGGTTCCTACTGAGTCACCTATAAATCCAAGAATAAGGCATGAGGGAGGACGGAGGAGAGGCCCAACAAGGTCCCTACCGAGTTGCATGTAAATCCAAGAATGAGGTATAAGGGCTAGAGGAGAGGCCCATGAGGTCCCTACCGAGTCGCCTATAAGTCTAAGAAAAACAGAAAGTAAACCAAAATGAAAATGTTAAAAGCACAAGGAAATTATAAAAAGATGATGATTTCTAGAAGAGTTACTTTTTGGGTGTTGTAATTTCGAGACCATGTGAGAGAACTTGCTATGTGAAATTCTAGATCGGAACAAACTTCCTGGACTCTCCGAGATAGACTTCTCTAGCCAAGATCAGGAATGGGAGTCGAAAAAGATTTTGGAAAAAGAGAAAAGAGAAAAGAAGAAAATCTAAAAATAGAAACTGTCAGTGTAAATATGATTGCAGTATGTACAGAAAGCGAGGCGATAAGCTGGCAACTCGATGTTGCTGCCTCATAAAAGGATGCATGGATGGAAAGGGAAAGGTGTCACATCGACTTCACCCCACCACAACCAGATATAAATGACATCGTAGTTCATGCAATAAGCACTCATAAATAAAATTTGAAAAGGATTGGGAAAAATCATAGAAATATTAGGCAATTATGGCCGTAGCACCAAGGGGAGGCATACGCCATGACAACAGTTGGAAGGCACTGCACTTTCTCAATCGAACACCTAATTTGCATGTTTCTATTGTGCAATAATCTACTTCATTACACTTCCTAATCTTTCTTTGCTAAGATCTGTTGTGATCCTTGCCTTCTTTCACTCAACCCTAGCAATCTCTTGCCTGAAAGGATTGTGGAATTCAAATACCTGTCATCCACTCTGTGCAAGGAAGCAGATAAACATACAAAATGGCTAGAGAAAATGGGCCTGAAGCAATTCGCAGTGCTGCCCTGGGAGGAGCTCTAGTACAACTTTAGAGTAGGTGAACAGTTGGAACAGCTCCAACATCTCAACATCATTACTCTGCCCTCAGGAGAGAACATGGAATTCAACCCCTTATATGTGGCAAAGGTGTTTCGCCTGCCTTCTGCCACCAGTAGAAGGCAAAGCGGAGATCAAGCCAGCAAAAGATGATGACCTCAAAGCAGAATTTAGCCAGTTGGAGGGGAAATCCAAGGAATACAAGATAACCGAAACTGTTGTTGAGGATAGGCAGAAGCAAATGAGGTTTGTGGTGGAGATGATAAACCTCACCCATACGCCTTACTACATGTGCAAAAAGATATTTGGAATGATGAAGGTTGTGAAAGCTAGCACAAGAGTGGCATGGGTAGAGGTTCTCTAACACAACCTCAAGGAATAGATCAAAAATCTCACCAGGCCTAACACAAAGACAAAAAGCAGGCAGATGTGGACATGCTATTCAAAGAAATGGCTCAACTAAGAGCAGAGAAGGAAAAGGAGGAGGGCCCAAAGGAAGTTTGAAAGTGCAAAGCCCCTCAGGAACATGCCACCTCGGGATAGGGAAAGAAGAGGGTGTTTGAGTTTGGGAGAAAAAGGTCAGCACACCCAAAAAGGGAAAAACCTCCAAAGAGGCGGGTGGAGGAGAGGTGCCAAGTGGGTAGAAAATGAAGGAGGATCTGGCTATGCAAGGCAGATTCGTGCTGTCCCAGAAGATGGAGCAGCAGTAGGAGGGAACTGCAATAATACACTTAAAAGTGCAGCCTCTGGCACATCTAGAATTCTCGGTGCCTATATTATCGGCCTAGATGATGCTGAGTCAGTCCAGATTTCCGAAAATAATTGAGCTGGATTGGTTGTAGGGATCATTAAACTACCTATAAAGGTGCATGAATGATGGGCTCAGGGAAATGACAAAGCTACAATCCATCATAAAGGAGAAGGATGTTGCATGCACTGAGAGCACACAAAAGCTCTGTAGAACCTGATGACAAAGCTACAATCCATCATAAAGGAGAAGGATGCTACATGCATTGAGAGCACAAAAGCTCTACAGAAGCTGATGAATTAACACGAACCCTTGTAGGAGGAACCCTTGCAAGAGGAGCTATGTAGAAGGAGGGCAGAAGTTGGCTAGCTGGATGACATGTGAAGGTAGCTTAAAGAGCCAGTCGAGGTTTTCGAAAATAATTGAGCTGGATTGGTTGTAGGGATCATTAAACTACCTGTAAAGGTGCATGAATGATGGGCTCACCGAAATGACAAAGCTACAATCCATCATCAAGGAGAAGGATGCTGCATTGACTGAGAGCACAAAAGCTCTGCAGAATGTGATGAATTAACACAAACCCTTGTAGGAGGAACCCTTGTTGCAAGAGGAGCTATGTAGAAGGAGGGCAGAAGTTGGCTAGCTGGATGACATGTGAAGGCAGCTTAAAGAGCTCCAACATGCCAACAAAGAAATGAAAAAGAGGTGGACAAGATGAAGAAAAACATGGTCAGAAAAGCACTACAGATGCAGGATGAACTGAATCATGCCATAGAAAAGTAGGAAAGAATGGAAGCACAAGTCGACCTAATCCATGAAAGGAGTACCTCAAGATCATAAGGGATGTCCAGAACAGGGCAGAGAATGACAAAATAGAATTGGTGAAGGCAGATGCAAGACTAGTAGTGCTGGATGTGGAGGAGTATGCGGAAGTATATAAACTGGAGGATGTAGAAAAGATGGAGCAGTGAGAGTCATGTAGTAGAAGACCTTAAGGAGGTGTGGGGAGCTTATTTAGAAAAGCGGACAGCAGTAATGGAAGCACCCACACCTTCCTGCAAATAGATAACTCCCCAACTGATTAGGAGACAAAAATCTGGATGGATGATCTAGACATCCAGATCAGGCTCCAACCTCAAGCACGGAACTAGCAAAGGCGCTCGAGGCACCAGCCTCAAGTGGAATTGAAAAAGAAGCGAGCAACAGAGGTGGCACCAGCAGGAATGAAGAGCTGCACAAGAAGAATGAACAAATGTATCAAGAAGTGGAGACATGGAAAAGGAGATTCGCCATCCTGAAGGGAGAGGGAAAGAAGCCTATAGCTAAAACATACGAAAAAGGAAGGGAGATTGTACTATGGACCGGCTCCACACTAGACCTTATCCTGACAAATGAACTAAATGAGAATATGACTACTAAATAGTTCTATTTAGTATTATGTACTACCTTATAGTCATATACTCACAGTATTAAATAGGACTCTATGAGTACTATTACATAATATATGACTACAAGGTACTATATGTATTAATTAGTACTGTATGGGTACTATTCAGTACAACATGACTATAGGGTACTACTATGTAATACCTTGAGTATTGAATATGTCTACTAAATAGTACTATGTAATAGTATGTACTACCTTGTAGTCATATAGTCATAGTATTAAATAGGACTCTATGAGTACTATTACATAGTATATAACTACAGGGTACTATATATACTAGTTAATACTGTATGAGTACTATTCAACACAACATGATGACATGGTACTATTATGTAATACCTTATAGTCATATAATAGTATTAAATATGTCTACTAACCCCTATCCCCTACTAAAAAAGAAACCATAGTGGAAGAGTAAACTAAGGATAGAACGAACTCACTCAGGGCCTTCATACATCAATATCAAATCGCTTGGCAATCTAATAGCTTTCTCAACATATTTCAGCTCGAATAGACCTTACGGTAAGAATTGAGTATGCTTTTTTCAAGTAAAAATGTCTACTTTAATTCTAACAAATAAGAGGCATTGGCAGCTCCCCTAGTCTTAACACAATGTCATTAAAATTTGTAAACAAAAAAAGAAAATTAGCTTACATGGAGCTTGTAAGCTCTCCTTTGGCTTGAGGGATTGAGGGTTCTACTACTGTTTGAAGCAATAGTGGCCACCAATTCACTTTGGAGAGGATTAGGCCAAAAATAATTGAATTATTAAAAAATTCAATGTAGATGGCTCAGGACAGGAGTAGGTAGAATAACAGTGCATAAACACCATTAAGCTTTTACAAAGGGGGAGGCTCCCATTTATAGGAAAAAGTGAGCCTCTAACCAAGCAAACTGATTCTAGAATTTTCCAGATCAGTTTGGTCAATTTTTGACCATTTTTGGGTCAGTTCAGCTTACTTTTTGGATCTAGTTTTGAAATAGGAGAGAGGAGAGATGAAAATATCTCCTTTTATTGATTAAAAATTGGGGGTAATGATGAGAAAAAGGTGCCTACTTCATGAGGGGAGATCCCCACACTAAGGTGTCAAAATTCAGTTTTTTAATTCTTTTCTTTGGTCCTTAGTCCACTCTTCATCTTATGTGAGCATTTACTCATTTTTGGGGGGTTTTTCTTTTATTTTTCAATTTATCTCCTCCTCCCTACACTTTGATTGATCCTATTGGCCCATAGGAACCATAATTAGACCATAATCCAAAAATTTCTGAAAATCTAGACCCTTAGGCTAAGGTCCTTTATACCTATTTTTAATTAATTCCAATTGTACATTGGAAAGTTCTTTTTGAATTTTTGTTTCAGGGGAAACCATTTTAGATACTAGGAGGATTTTTATATCCAAAAATATCTCAATTTTGAATTACCTCCCTCTAGATATTTTCTCTCTCCAGGCCAAAACAGGGTAAAACAGGATCTTTCTTTTATTTCAGAGAGGGGAATAATTACAAGATCAGAAGGGGAGGTTCTTACACCTGCACACCTCAAAAGCTAGAGGGAGGAATCTTACATCCTACCCCACTTAAAAAAACACGAGATGTCCTCATCTCGCAAACTAGAGGACAACTCTTTTCCTTAAGATCCAACGAATTCTAGGGTTCCTTATAGTCTGGTCAACCCAACAGAATCCTGGGATAAAGATCCCTTATATAGAACTCATCATTAGACAACAATTCATTCAAATCATATCATTCATATCTTTAACACAATAATGGTCCATTAGACCGAAATTTCCATCTGTTGAAACAGTCCTCCATGGGAATTTCAATTATACAGATTTTTAATTTGTCATACCTTAACTTGATCCATTGGGTTAAGTGTTAATGGTAGCAATCTGTCAGCACAATCCACTAATTTCATAGTGATTTGCTGAAGTCATTATCGTCATTCCAGTTAACGAACGTCACAGGGACTCGTCCCATTCATCCTCATTGTGGTTTTGCTCAGCTTATCGCTTTTCAACCAAAATTCAGGAATCATTATTTTTCAATCAGAATCCAAATCAACTTATCAGTCCTCAACCACAGTTTTAAAATCATATCAACCACATTCGAATTCATCATCTGGATAGCATTTTTGCTTATAATTTCAAGGTCTTAGATTTACTTGTATATACTGCCAATAAAGAGCTGCAGTTATACCCTCGGTATATACGGGTAGTCACAGTCCTTGGAATTATAAGGTAAATATCATCATATCTAGGCCTCAAGCAAGTCAGGGATTGCGGTACTTTCGTCTGAAGACCCAATTACTAATTTATGAATATCAATTTGTATGAATTTCATCACACATTTCCAATTTTTTACTTCTGTTACTTCATAAATTTTTGACATTTTTGGCTTCTTGGTTGATCCACTTTAGACAATTCGCTCTGATACCAGCTGAAAGATCCCTCTCCCCACCGCGCAATGAATTCTGGGGTGTTAGCAGTGGAAGTAGCACTTCTTGTGCGGGGTAGGGCCCCTCACTCGGGGCCTCACCCACGTATATCTGGACAAGAGACTAATCCCTCGGTTCTTCCAAAATGAACCCGAAAAAACTTCCCTCACCCGGAAAGCACGGGTGATTCCTCTAGGATATTTTTGCTCTAACGTAGTCATGAGCCTTAACTAACTAAACTGATCTGACCAAACGCGTAAGTCCCATAGTCAGAAAAGTCTTGCACTTGGATCATAGAGACTAACGCTTTTTTCCTCATTGAGAGGCACAACCGTTGATTCTTTTCCATAGAACAATTTTTATCCGGGATTTACTTAATCTATCGTACCATAACAGAATTGAGTCTCATTTTAGGGATCCATCAGTCCAGTCCTATGGGTTACAACCACTGTAGTGATGGGATCCATTTAAGAATTTGGTTAGGTTTTGTCCCGAGTACCAGGGAAAAGAGTTCCCAGGCCCCCTAGCCGGATATTCATGCAAACTTACAACTAGTCACACCACTTACACACCCAATATGAAATTGCCTTTCTCACAGATTTAGCTGTGAGAAATTGCCTTTCTCACTTTAAAACAATCTTTTAATGAAACTATAGTATCACTAATCATAATCCTCCAAAATATTCGGTTGAATCCTAATTTCCAATTTTTCCTTCATCGATGTACCTATGGCATCATTGGCAAGCAGAACGCTCACCACCTGTAGGGGCCTTTTCGATAGTTCCTACCTCATAGTGGCCGGCAATATATTCACTTATAAAAATCAAAATGGAATCTCCGTTGAAGATCAGCAAGATCAACCAACAGATCCATATAAAAGAGCCATGGACTCATCCGCCGTTGAGGACCAGCAAGGTCAATCAACCAGATCCATGCCCGAATTCAGAAAACAACTCTTACTCCTTGATCCAAATATCTACCCCGACGCACGTGTGGGTATCTTCGGCGACCTAGAGCCCGAGCACCATATGGCCAGCACCCTCTAGGATCCTCCTGGTGCTTCACTCATAGGCTGCTTCCTTGGTCCCTCATCCACCGTACCACTGGAAGCTTACCATTTAAATCAAACTGGGGCTGGTCAAGACCTGGGCCGATGACCTTGCTATGCGAGACGTCCTCCATTGACTCTCCGTCAGCTGTTGCAACTTTATCAGTTAGGTCTCCACAACCTCATTCACAAGACGGTCAAAATGCTTCCCCAAAAAAAGTCATAAATATAGTTTCTATAATGAACTCTCATCTTTCCACATCAATCCACATCCATTTCATATGTATTCCCATTCTCGTCCAATCACATCATTTTTATCTCATCACATCTTTCCTCATTTATCCTCATCAGATCTCATCCACTCACATCTACCCATATCCACATCTCATCGCATCACATTCATTTCACCTCACATCTCATTCATTCACATCGATCCCAATTCACATCCCATCACATCTCATCCATTCACATCACATCTCATTCATTCACATCCCGGTTCACATCACATCTCATTCACTCACATCTATCCATTTCACATCACATCACCTCCATCCATTCACATCCATCACATCACATTCATTCATAGCCATCACATTCATTCTCATCACCATCCCATCACATACATTCTATCCACATAACATCACATCACATCTATCCACATCATATCTCATTCATACACATCTCATCTCATTCATACACATCTCATATCTCATTCATACACATCTCATCTCATTCATCCACATCCATCCAATCGTTCACATGTATGACTACCCACATCTATCCATATATTCATATCTATCATATTGTTCACATGTACGACTACCCACATCTATCATATCGTTCACATGTACGACTACCCACATCTATCCATAGATTTTTCATTAAAATTTATAAACAAAGTAAGAAAATTAGCTTACATGGAGCTTGTAAGCTCTCCTTTGGCTTGAGGAATTGAGGGTTCTACTAAGTTAACTGTATGAAGATAAAAATGAGAAATGGTCAACCAACAAAGGAGGTTATGGCAAAATTTTCCAGAATTTTGTGAAAAAGAAAGTTTATTTTTATATTATTCCAAAAGAGAAATTTCCTCCATTTTTGCATCTAAAAAAAATATTCTAATTACTCCATGTACATATTCACCTATGAATATGCATGGATATCACTGATATTAATTATTAAATTTGATTTCTATGCATAGAAAGATGCATAAAGGAATTTTTTATTATAAAAGTGTTATTCTTATTAAATTTGATTTCTATGCATAGAAAGATGCATAATGGAATTTTTTATTACAAAAATGTTATTCTTATTAAATTTAATTTTTATGCATAGAAAGATGCATAAACGAATTTTTTTAATTATAAAAGTGTTATTCTTATTAAATTTGATTTCTATGCATAGAAAGATGCATAATGGAATTTTTTGATTATAAAAGTGTTATTCTTATTAAATTTGATTTCTATACATAGAAAGAGGCATAATGGAATTTTTTAATTATAAAAGTGCTATTCTTATTAAATTTGATTTCTATGCATAGAAAGATGCATAATGGAATTTTTTTATTACAAAAGTGTTATTCTTATTAAATTTGATTTTTATGCATAAAAAGATGCATAAAGGAATTTTTTTAATTATAAAAGTGTTATTCTAATTAAATTTGATTTCTATGCATAGAAAGATGCATAATGGATTTTTTTTTATTACAAAAATGTTATTCTTATTAAATTTGATTTTTATGCATAGAAAGATGCATAAAGGATTTTTTTTATTATAAAAGTGTTATTCTTATTAAATTTGATTTTTATGCATAGAAAGATGCATAAAGGATTTTTTTATTATAAAAGCGTTATTCTTATAAAAATTGATTTTTATGCATAAAGAAATTTTTTTAATTTTAAAAGTGTTATTCTTATTAAATTTGATTTTATGCATAAATAGATGCATAAAGAATTTTTATATCAAAATTAGAATTCTCTTACATTCTATGAGTATTTGATAAATGAATAATTAAATACTCTAAGAGAGAAATTTTTATCGTTTTATATGCACACGGATTGTAAAAAGAAAATTCAAGAAATCTATCGAGATCAAAATATTCAGATAAATGATTAATCTATTCCTCATTGGAATTCGTAACTAATTTAGAAATCAGTTAAGTGAATATTCAAAGAAAGAAATTCAGTAAAATAGTAACTGAATTATCAAACCTTTTCGAGAAAGATAGTTCAGGAAAAATCTTATCCGACTCGAACCTTGAATCAGACTATGACGAAGACCAAACTCTTTCGTCAATTTCGAGGAAAGAAGGTGTGACCAGTTTAGAAAAATACACTCAAAACTCTTGCTAAATCTGAAACTAAGTTTGAGACCCTTCGAATTGATCTGTGGATCAAGGTTATAGAATTCGAGGAATTCTAGTATTAAATTCAGAATTCCGATCAAGAAGTTTTGGGGGTACTTATTCAAGAGATACTCCTTGTATTCAAAAGAAAATCAAACTGAAAAACTTGCATAGAACTGTTTTCTTAAAGGACTGTCTTACGCCAGAATGCTGGAGGGGACAGAGGGGTCTCACAGCTCATCTCCGAGCCACTAGACTCTCCATCAACAAGAGAATGCCCTGAAGAAATATCAGGCTTACCAAGGGGCTCAACCACTTTCTCTTTACCTTTATGTGATGACATGTGAATCAGATGGATGGATGGGATGTGATGTGAATAGATGTGATAAGATGTGATGTCATGTGAATCGAGATATAAATGAATGATATGTGAACTCAGATGTAAATGAATGATATGGGATGTGAATGGATGATATATGATGAAAATGGATGTGAATGTGTATGTGAAGAATGGATGTGGATGTGTATGTGAAAGAATGGATGTGAATGTGTATGTGAAGAATGGATGTGGATATGTATGTGAAAGAATGGATGTGGATGTATGTGAAAGAATGGATGTGGATGTGTATGAGAAAGAATGGATGTGGATGTATGTGAAAGAATGGATGTGGATGTGTATGTGAAAGAATGTGATGTGATGTAAAGAGATGTGATGTGACATGAATATATATGGATGTGAAGTGATAGATATGAATGTATGGATAGATGTGGGTAGTCGTACATGTGAACGATTGGATGGATGTGGATGAATGAGATGAGATGTGTATGAATGAGATATGATGTGGATAGATATGATGTGATGTTATGTGGATAGAACATATGTGATGGGATGGTGATGAGAATGAATGTGATGGATATGAATGAATGTGATGTGATGGATGTGAATGGATGGAGGTGATGTGATGTGAAATGGATAGATGTGAGTGAATGAGATGTGATGTGAATGAATGAGATGTGATGTGAATGGATGAGATGTGATGGGATGTGAATCGGGATAGATGTGAATGAATGAGATGTGAGGTGAAATGAATGTGATGTGATGAGATGTGGATATGGGTAGATGCAAGTGGATGAGATCTGATGAGGATAAATGAGGACAGATGTGATGAGATATAAATGATGTGATTGGATGAGAATGGGAATACATATAATATGGATGTGGATTGATGTGGAACAATGTGGAAAGACGAGAGTTCGTTATAGAAACTATATTTATGACATATTTTGGGGAAGCATTTTGACCGTCTTGTGAATGAGGTCGTGGACCTAATTGATAAAGTTGCAACAGCTGATGGAGAGTCAATGGAGGACGTCTTGCGTAGCAAGGTCGTCGGCCGAGGTCTTGACCAGCCCTGGTTCGATTTAAATGGTAAGCTTTCGGTACGGTGGATGAGGGACCAAGGAAGCGGCCTATGAGTGAAGCACTAGGTGACCTACGAAGGATCCTAGACGGTGCTTACCATACGATGCTCGGGCTCTAGGTCGCCGAAGATATCCACACGTGCATCGGGAAAGATATTTGGATCAAGGAGTAAGAGTTGTTTTTTGAATTCGGGCATGGATCTGGTTGATTGACCTTGCTGGTCCTCAACGGATGAGTCCATGGCTCTTTTATATGGATCTGTTGGTTGATCTTGCTGATCTTCAACGGAGATTCCATTTTGATTTTTATAAGTGAATATATTACCGGCTACTATGATCTAGGAACTATCAAAAAGGCCCCTGAGTGGACAGGTGGTGAGCGTTTTGCTTGCCAATGATGCCATAGGTACACCGATGAAGGAAAAATTAAAAATTAGGATTCAACCGGATATTTTGGAGGATTATGATCAGTGATACTATAGTTTCATTAAAAGATTGTTTTAAAGACAGCTGAATCAGTGAGAAAGGAAATTTCATATCGGGTGTGTAAGTGGTGTGACTAGTTTTAAGTTTGCATGAATATCTGGCTAGGGGGCCTTAGAACTCTTTTCTCTCATATCTGAGACAAAACCTAACCAAATTCTTAAATGGATCCCATCACTACAGTGGTTGTAACCCACGAGACTGGATGGGGTTAGGCTGGACTATGGATCCCTAAAAAGACTCAATTCTGTTATGGTACGATAGATGAAGTAAATCCCCGGATAAAAATTATTCTATGGAAAAGAATCAACGGCTGTGCCTCTCAATGAGGAAAAAAGCGTTGGTCTCTATGATCCAAGTGAAAGTCTTTTCCTTGATCTGACTATGGGACTTACAGGTTTGGTCAGATCAATTCAGTTAGTTAAGGCTCATGACTACGTTAGAGTAAAAATATCCTAGAGGAATCACCCGTGCTATCCGTGCGAGGGAAGCTTTTTCGGGTTCGGAAGAACCGAGGGATTAGTCTCTTGTCTAGATATACGTGGGCAAGGCCCCAAGTGAGGCACCCTGCCCCGCACAAGAAGTGCTACTTTCGCTGTGCTAGCACCCCTGAATTCGTTGTGCGGTGGGGACATGGATCTTTCAGCTGGTATCAGAGCGAATTGGCTAAAGTGGATCAACCAAGAAGCCAAAAATGTCAAAAATTTATGAAGTAACAGAAGTAAAAAGTTGGAAATGTGTGATGAGATTCATACAAATTGATGAGAAGTAAAAATTTATGAAGTAACAGAAGTAAAAAGTTGGAAATGTGTGATGAGATTCGTACAAATTGATAATTTAGTAATTGGGTCTTCAGATGGAAGTACCACAATTGCATGGAATCCCTGACTTGCTTGAGGCCTAGACATGATGGTATTTACCTTATAATTCCAAGGACATGATGGTATTTACCTTATAATTCCAAGGACCGTGACTACCCGTATATACCGAGGGTATATACGCAACTCTTTAGTGACAGTATATACGAGTAAATCTAAGACCTTGAAATTATAAGCAAAAATGCTATCCAGATGATGAATTCCAATGTGGTTGATATAATTTTAAAACTCTGGTTGAGGACTGATGCGTTGATTTGGATTCTGATTGAAAAATGATGATTCCTGAATTTTGGTTGAAAAGCGATAAGCTGAGCAAAACCACAATGAGGATGAATGGGACAAGTCCCTGTGATGATGTTCGTAACTGGAATGACGATAATGACTTCAGCAAATCACTATGAAATTAGTGGATTGTGCTGATAGATTGCTACTATTAACACTTGACCCAGTGGATCAAGTTAAGGGATGACAAATTAAAAATCTGTATAATTGAAATTCCCATGGAGGACTGTTCAGATGAAAATTTCGGTCTAATGGACCATTATTGTGTTAAAGATATGAATGATATGATTTGAATGAACTGTTGTCTAATGATGAGTTCTATATAAGGGATCTTTATCCCAGGATTCTGTTGGGTTGACCAGACTATAAGGAACCCCAGAATCAGTTGGATCTTAAGGGAAAGAGTTGTCCTCTAGTCTGCAAGATGACATCTCGCATTTTTTTAAGTGGGGTAGGATGTAAGATTCCTCCCTCCAGCTTTTGAGGTGTGCAGGTGTAAGAACCTCCCCTTCTGATCTTATAATTATTCCCCCCTCTGAAATAAAAGAAAGATCCTGTTTTACCCTGTTTTGGCTTGGAGAGAGAAAATGTCTAGAGGGAGGTAATTCAAAATTGAGATATTTTTGGATATAAAAATCCTCCTAGTATCTAAAATGGTTTCCCCTGAAACAAAAATTCAAAAAGAACTTTCCAATGTGCAATTGGAATTAATTAAAAATAGGTATAAAGGACCTTAGCTTAGGGTCCAGATTTTTAAAAAAATTTGAATTATGGTCCAATTAAGGTTCCTATGGGCCAATAGGATCAATCCAAGTGTAGGGAGGAGGAGATAAATTGAAGAATAAAAGAAAAACCCCTCAAAAATAAGTAAATGCTCACATAAGATGAAGAGTGGACTAAGGACCAAAGAAAAGAATTAAAAACTGAATTTTGACACCTTAGTGTGGGGATCTCCCCTCATGAAGCAGGCACCTTTTTCTCATCATTACTCCCAATTTTTAATCAATAAAATGAGATATTTTCATCTCTCCTATTTCAAAACTAGATCCAAAAAGTAAGCTGAACTGACCCAAAAATGGTCAAAAATTGACCAAATTGATCTGAAAAATTCTAGAATCAGTTTGCTTGGTTAGAGGCTCACTTTTTCCTATAAATGGAAGCCTCCCCCTTTGTAAAAGCTTAATGGTGTTTATGCACTGTTACTCTACTCCTGTCCTGAGCCATCTACATTGAATTTGTTAATAATTCAATTATTTTTGGCCTAATCCTCTCCAAAGTGAATTAGTGACCACTATTGCTTCAAACAATAGTAGAACCCTCAATCCCTCAAGCCAAAGGAGAGCTTACAAGCTCCATGTAAGCTAATTTTCTTACTTTGTTTATAAATTTTAATGAAAAATCTATGGTTTTCTTGATTTTTATGAATTGGAGATCATTGAATTAAATTCAAATGCTATGCCTTTGATGAAAAGGCCACCCCCTTCTCTTCTTTACATTCCAACCCTTCTTAATCCTAGAAAGATTAACTAAATGATTAATTAAACTCTTCTTATTTTTTACTCTCTTGAATTTAGAAAATGGTATAGATTAGAGTTCTATAATTCTAAATTGGATTAATAAAGTTAACTGTATGAAGATAAAAATGAGAAATGGTCAGCCAACAAAGGAGGTTATGGCAAAATTTTCCAGAATTTTGTGAAAAAGAAAGTTTGTTTTTATGTTATTCCAAAAGAGAAATTCCCACCATTTTTGCATCTAACAGAAACATTCTAATTACTCCATGTACATATTCACTTATGAATATGCATGGATATCATTGATATTAATTATTAAATTTGATTTCTATGCATAGAAAGATGCATAATGGAATTTTTTTATTATAAAAGTGTTATTCTTATTAAATTTGATTTCTATGCATAGAAAGATACATAATGGGATTTTTTTAATTACAAAAGTGTTATTCTCATTAAATTTGATTTTTATGCATTGAAAGATACATAAAGGTATTTTTTTATTATAAAAGTGTTATTCTTATTAAATTTGATTTCTATGCATAGAAAGATGCATAATGGAATTTTTTTATTATAAGAGTGTTATTCTTATTAAATTTGATTTCTATACATAGAAAGAGGCATAATGGAATTTTTTATTATAAAAGTGTTATTCTTATTAAATTTGATTTCTATGCATAGAAAGATGCATAATGGAATTTTTTTATTACAAAAGTGTTATTCTTATTAAATTTGATTTTTATTGATAGAAAGATGCATAAAGGAAATTTTTTTATTATAAAAGTGTTATTCTTATTAAATTTGATTTCTATGCATAGAAAGATGCATAATGGAATTTTTTAATTACAAAAGTGTTATTCTTATTAAATTTGATTTTTATGCATAGAAAGATGAATAAAGGAATTTTTTTTATTATAAAAGTGTTATTCTTATTAAATTTGATTTTTATGCATAGAAAGATAAATAAATGAATTTTTTTATTATAAAAGCGTTATTCTTATAAAAATTGATTTTTACGCATAAATAGATGCATAAAGAAATTCTTTTTATTTTAAAAATGTTATTCCTATTAAATTTGATTTTATGCATAAATAGATACATAAAAGGTTTTTTTTTAAGTGTTATTCCCATTGAAGTTGATTTTTATGCATAAATAGATGCATAAAGAATTTTTATATCAAAATTAGAGTTCTCTTAAATTAGAGTTCTCTTAATTTTTATATCAAAATTAGAGTTCTCTTAAATTCTATGTTTAAATTCTATGAGTATTTGATAAATAAATAATTAAATACTCTAGAGAGAAATTTCTATCGTTTTATATTCACACGGATTGTAAAAAGAAAATTCAAGAAATCTATCGAGATCGAAATATTCAGATAAATGATTAATCTATTCCTCATTGGAATTCGTAACTAATTTAGAAATCAGTTAAGTGAATATTCAAAGAAAGAAATTTAGTAAAATAGTAACTGAATTATCAAACCTTTTTGAGAAAGATAGTTCAGGAAAAATCTTATCCGACTCGAACCTTGAATCAGACTATGATGAAGACCAAACTCTTTCGTCAGTTTCGAGAAAAGAAGGTGTGACCAGTTTAGAAAAAATACACTCAAAACTCTTGCTAAATCTGAAACTAAGTTTGAGACCCTTCGAATTGATCTGTGGATCAAGGTTATAGAATTCGAGGAATTCTGGTATGAAATTCAGAATTCCAATCAAGAAGTTTTGGGGGTACTTATTCAAGAGATACTCCTTGTATTCAAAAGAAAATCAAACTGAAAAACTTACATAGAAACCCTATATTTTTAAAGGACTGTCTTACACCAGAATGCTGGAGGGGGCAGAGGGGTCTCACAGCTCATCTCCGAGCCACTAGACTTTTCATCAACAAGAGAATGCCCTATAGAAATATCAGGCATACCAAGGGGCTCAACCACTTTCTCTTTACCTTTATGTGATGACATGTGAATCAGATGGATGGATGGGATGTGATGTGAATAGATGTGATGAGATGTGATGTCATGTGAATCGAGATGTAAATGAATGATATGGGATGTGAATGGATGATATGTGATGAAAATGGATGATATGTGATGAAAATGGATGTGAATGTGTATGTGAAGAATGGATGTGGATGTGGATGTGTATGTGAAAGAATGGATGTGGATGTTTATGTGAAAGAATGGATGTGGATGTGTATGTGAAAGAATGTATGTGAAAGAATGGATGTGGATGTGTATGTGAAAGAATGGATGTGAATGTGTATGTGAAGAATTGATGATGTGTATGTGAAAGAATGGATGTGAAAGAATGGATGTGGATGTGTATGTGAAAGAATGTATGTGAAAGAATGGATGTGGATGTGTATGTGAAAGAATGGATGTGAATGTGTATGTGAAGAATGGATGTGGATATGTATGTGAAAGAATGGATGTGGATGTATGTGAAAGAATGGATGTGGATGTGTATGAGAAAGAATGGATGTGGATGTATGTGAAAGAATGGGTGTGGATATGTATGTGAAAGAATGTGATGTGATGTAAAGAGATGTGATGTGCATGAATATATATGGATGTGAAGTGATAGATATGAATGTATGGATAGATGTGGGTAGTCGTACACATGTGAACGATTGGATGGATGTGGATGAATGAGATGATGAGATGAGATGTGTATGAATGAGATATGATGTGGATAGATGAAATGGATAGATGTGAGTGAATGAGATGTGATGTGAATCGGGATGTGAATGAATGAGATGTGATGTGAATGGATGAGATGTGATGGAATGTGAATCGGGATAGATGTGAAAATGAATGAGATGTGAGGTGAAATGAATGTGATGTGATGAGATGTGGATATGGGTAGATGCAAGTGGATGAGATCTGATGAGGATAAATGAGGAAAGATGTGATGAGATAAAAATGATGTGATTGGATGAGAATGGGAATACATATGAAATGGATGTGGATTGATGTGGAACAATGTGGAAAGACCAGAGTTCGTTATAGAAACTCTATTTATGACCTGTTTTGGGGACGCATTTTGACCGTCTTGTGAATGAGGTCGTGGAGACCTAGCTGATAAAGTTGCAATAGCTGACGGAGAGTCAATGGAGGACGTCTTGCGTAGCAAGGTCATCGGTCGAGGTCTTGACCAGCCCCGGTTCAATTTAAATGGTGAGCTTTTGGTACGGTGGATGAGGGACCAAGGAAGCGGCCTATGAGTGAAGCGCTAGGTGACCTACGAAGGATCCTAGAGGGTGCTGACCATACGGTGCTCGGGCTCTGGGTCGCCGAAGATACCCACACGTGCGTCGGGGAAGATATTTGGATCAAGGAGTAAGAGTTGTTTTCTGAATTCGGGCATGGATCTAGTTGATTGACCTTGCTGGTCCTCAACGGATGAGTCCATGGCGCTTTTATATGGATCTGTTGGTTGATCTTGCTGATCTTCAATGGAGATTCCATTTTGATTTTTATAAGTGAATATATTGCCGGCTACTATGAGCTAGGAACTATCGAAAAGGCCCCTGAGTGGACAGGTGGTGAGTGTTCTCCTTGCCAATGATGCCATAGGTACACCGATGAAGGAAAAATTAAAAATTAGGATTCAACTGGATATTTTGGTGATCAGTGATACTATAGTTTCATTAAAAGATTGTTTTGAATCTGTGAGAAAGGCAATTTCATATTGGTGTGTAAGTGGTGTGACTAGTTTTAAGTTTGCATGAATATCTGGCTAGGGGGACCTGGGAACTCTTTTCCCTGGTACCCGAGACAAAACCTAACCAAATTCTTAAATGGATCCCATCAGTACAGTGGTTGTAACCCACGGGACTGGACTAATGGATCCCTAAAATGAGACTCAATTTTGTTATGGTACGATAGATGAAGTAAATCCCGAATAAAAATTGTTCTATGGAAAAGAATCAATGGCTGTGCCTCTCAATGAGGAAAAAAGCGTTGGTCTCTATGATCCAAGTGCAAGTCTTTTCCTTGATATGACTATGGGACTTACGCGTTCGGTCAGATCAGTTCAGTTAGTTAAGGCTCATGACTAGTTAGAGTAAAAATATCCTAGAGGAATCACCCTTGCTTTCTGGGGAGGGAACTTTTTTCGGGTTTGGTTTTGGAAGAATTGAGGGATTAGTCTCTTGTCCGGATATACGTGGGCGAGGCCCCAAGAGTGAGGGACCCTGCCCCGCGCAAGAAGTGCTACTTCCGCCGCTGCTAGCACCCCAAAATTTGTTGCGTGGTGAGGACAGGGATCTTTCACTAGTGGTGGTCAAAAAGGCATTGTAAGATTCCTCCCCAGCCTCTCAAGAAGTCTAGTATCTTCCCCTGTAATCAAATCCCTCTTCTTCAGAAATATAAAAGATCTTGTTTCTACCTGTTTTGGCCTAGAGAGGGAAAATCTTCTAGAGAGAGGTGATTCAGTTTATAAATTTTTTTGGATGGAAAATTATCTCATCTTATTGTAATAAATTCCCCCGAAACAGAAGTTCAAAAAGAATTTCAGAAGGTGCATTAGAAACAAATTATAATCTGTTCAAAAGGCCTTATCCTAAGGGTCTAGATTTTCTGAAAATTTTAGATTAAGGTTCAGAGGGGCCAATAAGATTAATCCAAATGTAGGGAGGAGGTAAATTGAAGAAATAAAGAAAATCCCCCCAAAAATGAGTAAATACTCACATAAGATGAAGAGTGGACTAAGGACCAAAGGAAATACTAAAAAAATAAATTTTTGATACCTCAAAGTGGGGATTCCCCCTCATGAAGTAGGCGTCTCTTTCCCATCATTGCTTTGGAATTTTAAATCAATAAAATTATATATTTCATCTCTCCTCTCTCCTAATTCAAAACTGGATCCAAAAAGTGAACTAAACTGACCCAAAAATGGTCAAAAATTGACCAAACTGATCTGAAAAATTCTAGAATCAGTTTGCTTGGTTAGAAGCTCACTTTTTCCTATAAATAGAAGCCTCCCCCTTTTTAGAAGCTTAATAGTGTTTTATGCATTGTTGCTCTACTCCTCCCCAGAGCCAAAAACAGTGAATTTATTGATAATTCATTAGTTTTTGACCATTTCCTCTTCAAAAGAATTGGTGGCCACTCTTGTTGCAAACAAGAGTAGATCCCTCAAACCATCAAGCCAAAGGAAAGCTCACAAAAATCCATGTAAGCTAGAAATCTTACCTTTTTCTTTATTCCATTTAATGGTTTTCTAATTTTTGTTTTCTTTAAAATAAAAAATGATGTTATGCCTTGTTGGAAAGGCTTTCCCCCTCTCTTCATTCTTGAATTCAGCCTTTCTTTATCCTAGATATGTAATCAAATTCTTAGAATTAAACTTTTCATATTATTTCTCTTTAAAAAGTGAAATTTGATTAGTTTAGAATGCTTACCATTTGGGATAATTTCTAAGTAGCTTGAGAATGAAAAAAATTGAAAAATGGTCAGCCATACAAAGGAGGTTATGGCAAAATTTTCTTAAATTTTGTGAAATAAGTTTTATCTTTTATTATTTAAAAAGAGTAATTCCCACCGTTTGTGTATTCTAAAAGTGTTATTTTCATTCTAGGCATAGAAAAATGCATATTAGAAATATTTTTATTATAAAATGTTATTTCCATTAGAATTAATTTTTATGCATAGAAAGATGCATATTGGAGAATTTTTTTTTAATCAGACTATGACCAAGACATAACTCCTTTGTCAGTTTCAATAAAAGACAATGTGACCAGTTAAGAAAAATTCACTCAAATCACCCACCGAAACTGAAACTAAGTTGAGACCCTTTGATTTTGATCTAAGGATCAAGGTTATAGAATTCGAGGAATTCTGTTTGGAATTCAGACCTATGATCAGAAAGTCTTGGGATATGGATTTAAGATATACTCATTGTATTCAAAAGAAACTCAAAACTGAAAACTTGCATAGAAACCCCGTTTTTCTTAAAGGATTGTCTTACGCCAGAATGCTGGAGGGAGCATTTGGTATATGTGTTTTTCTAAGGGAAGTTTGGTTGCAACAGCTGGTGGGGAGTGTTCAAAGGATGGCTCATGCGGCAAAAGCCTTGGTATGGTGAAAAATGGTGTGCTTCTGGTATGATGGGCGAGGGCCGACAAAGCGGTCCCTAAGTGAAGTGCCAGGACACCTAAGGAGGATCCTGGAGGGTTCTAACCAGGTGATGCATGGGCTCGCGGTGCTTTAAGACACCCATGCGTATGTCGTGGAAGATATATATGTATGATGACAAAAAATTATTGTAATCTGTCATCACTGGATCTCATTGGTTGCTGACCAGCTAGTCTCAAGCGACAAAGAGTCCCGACATGGAGCAGGAGATGCAGTCAATTCGCAAAGATATAAAAACTGCCCAAGATAGACAGAAACAATATGCACATAAGAAGAGGACAGACAAAAAATTCGAAGAAGTAGATATGGTTTTCATTTGAGTAAGCCCCAAAAGAAGTTCTCTATCTCTTGGAAAGTACAAGAAGTTATCCCCCAGATATTGTGGGCCATATCTGATTACAAAGAAAGTAGGTGACTTAGCCTACGAGCTTCTTTTTCCTCCTCAACTCAAAGTACATAATGTATTTCATGTCAGCCTTCTTAAAAAGTATGTACCAAGCCCGAATCATGTGCTTGATGATGAAATCTTAACTTCTTCAACCCAAGGGCAGATGGAACTCCAGCCTGAAGAAATCCTTGATGTTCGAGAAAAGGTTCTCCGGAACAGAATTCTGAGAGAATTATTAGTCAAATGAAAGTTATATCCTTTTGAAGATGCCACCTGGGAGAAAGAAGCCGAACTGTTGCGAGGTTACTCCCAGTTTGCGAGATGAGGACATCTCACATTTTTCAAGTGGGAGAGAATGTAAGATTCCTCCCCAACCTCTCAAGAAGTCCAGTATCTTCCCATGTAATCAAATCCCTCTTCAGAAATATAAAAGATCTTGTTTCTACCTGTTTTGGCCTAGAGAGGGAAAATCTTCTAGAGAGAGGTGATTCAGTTTATAAATTTTTTTGGATGGAAAATTATCTCATCTGATTGTAATAAATTTTCCTGAAACAGAAGCTCAAAAAGAATTTCAGAAGGTGCATTAGAAACAAATTATAATCTGTTCAAAAGGCCTTATCCTAAGGATCTAGATTTTTTGAAAATTTTAGATTAAGGTTCAGAGGGGCCAATAAGATTAATCCAAATGTAGGGAGAAGGTAAATTGAAGAAATAAAGAAAATCCCCCCAAAAATGAGTAAATACTCACATAAGATGAAGAGTGGAGTAAGGACCAAAGGAAAAACTAAAAAAATGATTTTTTGACACCTCAGAGTGGGGATTCTCCCTCATGAAGTAGGTGTCTTTTTCCCATCATTGCTTTTGAATTTTAAATCAATAAAATTATATATTTCATCTCTCCTCTCTCCTAATTCAAAACTGGATCCAAAAAGTGAACTAAACTGACCCAAAAATGGTCAAAAATTGACCAAACTGATCTGGAAAATTCTAGAATCAGTTTGCTTGGTTAGAAGCTCACTTTTTCCTATAAATAGAAGCCTCCCTCTTTGTAGAAGCTTAATAGTGTTTTATGCACTGTTGCTCTACTCCTCCCCAGAGCCAAAAACAGTGAATTTATTGATAATTCATTAGTTTTTGACCATTTTCTCTTCAAAAGAATTGGTGGCCACTCTTGTTGCAAACAAGAGTAGATCCCTCAAACCATCAAGCCAAAGGAAAGCTCACAAAAATTCATGTAAGCTAGAAATCCTACTTTTTCTTTATTCTATTTAATGACTTTCTAATTTTTGTTTTCTTTTAAATAAAAAATGATGTTATGCCTTGTTGGAAAGGCTTTCCCCCTCTCTTCATTCTTGAATTCAGCCTTTCTTTATCCTAGATATGTAATCAAATTCTTAGAATTAAACTTTTCATATTGTTTCTCTTTAAAAAGTGGAATTTGATTAGTTTAGAATGCTTTAAACCATTTGGGATAATTTCTAAGTAACTTGAGAATGAAAAAAATTGAAAAATGGTCAGCCATACAAAGGAGGTTATGGCAAAATTTTTTTAAATTTTGTGAAATAAGTTTTATCTTTTATTATTCAAAAAGAGTACTTCCCACCGTTTGTGTATTCTAAAAGTGTTATTTTCATTCTAGGCATAGAAAAATGCATATTAAAAATATTTTTATTATAAAAGTGTTATTTCCATTAGAATTAATTTCTATGCATAGAAAGATGCATATTGGAGAATTTTTTTTTAATTCTAAAAGTGTTACTTTCATCAAAATTGATTTTTAAGCATAAATAGATGCATAAAAGAATTTTTTTATTATAAAAGTGTTACTTTCATCAAAATTGATTTTTAAGCATAAATAGATGCATAAAAGAATTTTTTTAATTATAAAAGTGTTACTTTCATCAAAATTGATTTTTATGCATAAATAGATGCATAAAAGAATTTTTTTAATTATAAAGGTGTTACTTTCATCAAAATTGATTTTTATACATAAATAGATGCATAAAAGAATTTTTTTATTATAAAAGTGTTACTTTCATCAAAATTGATTTTTATGCATAAATAGATGCATAAAAGGATTTTCTTTTATATAAAAGTGTTATTTCCATAGAGGTTGGATTTTATGCATAAATAGATGCATACATAATTTTTATATCAAAATAAGAGTTCTCCTTAATCCTATGTTTAAATCCCATGAATATTGGTAAATGAATAAGTAAATACTCTGTGAGAGAAAATTCTACTGTTTCATATTCTCTAGGATGGTAATGAGAACTCAGAAAAACTATCGAAGTCGAAATTTTAGATAAATGATTAATTTATTCCTCATAGGAATTCGTGATTAGTTTTGAATTTAGTTAAGCAAATACTCAATGAATGAAATCCAGTAAAGTAGTAATTGAAATATTACCCTTCGAGAAAGATAGTTCAAGAGAACCTTTCCAGACTCAAACCCTGAATGAGACTATGACCAAGACATAACTCCGTCAGTTTCAAGAAAAGACGATGTAACCAATTCAGAAAAATTCACTCAAATCACCCACCGAATCTGAAACTAAGTTGAGACCCTTTGATTTTGATTTGAGGATCAAGGTTACAGAATTCGAGGAATTCTATTTTTTGGAATTCAGACCTACGATCGGAAAGTCTTGGGATATGGATTTAAGATAGTGAAGAGGTATAGAAAAATCCGGCTACTTTTTGCTAAAGAATTGCCAATTCTCTATCAAGAGTAACAACTAGTTTACCCCAGCCGACCTGCCAATCTCTTGAGGAGAGAAGAAGGATCGCAATGACAAGGAATAGGGTGTCGTTCGCAATGACAAGGAACGTTAGCTGGAAACTCAAAACTGAAAAACTTGCATAGAAACCTTGTTTTTCTTAAAGGACTGTCTTACGCCAGATTGTTGGAGGGAGCATTTGGTATATGTGTTTTTCTAAGGGAAGTTCGGTTGCAACAATAGCTAGCGGGGAGTGTTCGAAGGACGGCTCACGCGGTAAAAACCTACCCAGGTCTTGACCAACCTTGGTATGGTGAAAAATGGTGTGCTTCCAGTACGATGGGCGAGGGCCGACGAGGTGGTCCCTGAGTGAAGTGCCAGGACACCTAAGGAAGATCCTGGAGGGTTTTGACCAGGCGATGCACGGGCTCGCGGTTCTTAGGACACCCATGCGTATGTCGGTTCTACCAATTCCAGTGGTTGGGCGGTGGCTAACCCATAGGGCAGATGGGGTTAGTAGACTGGAATCAGTAGAGTTTTAATAATAAAATTGATTAATAAGAATATGCTTAGAACTCGAATAGTTAAATAATAACCTGAAGACTTCTCAAATGAATAGATCAATGGCTGTGCTTGATTGAATTAGGAAAAAAGCGTTGATTCCTTCAAGATAAGTTTGTAATAGTTTTCCTTCTATCTGGTTTAATCAGATGAAGGTTAGTTCAGTATCTTGACCTCGTTAGAAAAATTCGTTAAGAAATTCAAAATGGTGGAATCGTTCCCGTTTTTCGGGCATGGGAAATTTTCCTGGTTTCGGTTTTCGAAATGACCACTAGCTTAGTCTCGTGCCCAGACATTCGAGGGCGAGGCCTCGAGTGGGAAACCCTACCCCACGCATGAGGGAGCTGCTTTCGCTTGCCAGCTACCAGGAATGCGGAGGGGGCAGTGGGATCTCACATACATAGATCACATTTAATCAACCAATTCCTCTTCTCTAGTTATTTACAGAGAGTTAAATAATAAAGAAGAATTCAATTCCCTCTCTAATTAATGAATTTTTAAATTTAAGCTTGACAGGATATAGTTTGTACTTCAAAATTTCAACTTTAGATCAAGCTATGTCAACTTACTTATATAAAGGCTTGAAATTGATATATAGAAGTGATGTAGAGTAGATGAAGGGCTCCCACTTGCTCAAGAAACGAATTCTTTTGCCTTGATTTCAGTGCCCAAATGTGACCAATTATGATGCCTACAAGCTAAAATAACTAGACTCTGCAGGGTCTATGACACTGTAAGGGGGGCAATAAAGATGATAAACTAGCATCTAGGTCCTCATCAAAGAGGCATGAGAAAAATAAAGGGGCATGGCCCCATTTTATAGCCCCAGTGAGCCCTGCATGCATGCATAACCACTCTAGATAAGTGGTTACTTTAGCCCATGATGCAACTATAGCTGATTAAGTGCACGTGAGTGAATTATGGGCTCATTCTTGGTTGATTTTAACTCAAAATCTTGTGGGCTAGGCTTGAGTTAATTATGGGCTAGACTAAGGTTTGAGATATACATGAGCCCTCTTTTTCTAAAGTAAACTAATAGAGGTATGTACGATGACCAAATTTGGTTAAAACTACTTACCTCTTACTAATCCCATTTACTACCCATGGTTTTTCACTTTCCATCTAGAAAATCCACCCTTGGTTTCCACCATACCATGGTTTCTTAAACTTAGTCCATTTAACCTATGTAGATGTAATTTATTAATGTGCACACACCTTGCCTAAGGTGAGTTTTTATTTATTTTCCCAAGGAGAGGGAATGTCTCTTGGGTTGTACATAAAGCAACACCATGTCCCCTTCTTGAAACTGTCTGGGATATTATATTTCTTTGGATTAGCATACTGCTTCTACCTGTCTTGAGCAGCCTTGATATCTTTCTTTATGGGCTACATCTGATGATCCATCTCATCACCATCTATCTTGAGTCTTCCATTCTAATCAATGGTCCACAAAAATTAAGGGTGTAAGAAATTCTTGTACACACAGTGCCTTAAAATGGGCTCATACCAATACTTTGATGGTAAGAAACATTTGAAGGAGTAAGGCATTCTTGTCCATAAAGCCTTAAACAGGCTCATACCAATAATTCGATGGTAAGAAGCATTATAGGAAAACCCACTAGAAGAAGATAGTTCAACCATCTCTTTGGCTCAAAAAAGGCTCTAAGAGTGTCTTCAATGACTTAATTAACCCTCTATGTCTATCTCTGGGTGATAAGCTATGTTTAGATCAAGTGAAGTTCCAGTTAAGAAAGATATCCAAAATCTAGAGGTGAACTTGGCATCTCTGTCACACTAATAATCATACTAAGCAATCCATGAAGTAAAAATATTTCACACATGAATACTTTATGATGTAAAGGTCTTCTTTATTGGAATCAAAAGTGCAACTTTGTTATGGGCTACCTCACCTCCAAGAGGGAGCTCTACACATTCACCTAATGAATGAGCAATAGAACACAACTGTCATGGGGTACTTACCAATGCTTCGATCTTGAGTCCCTTGAGGGCTCAAAGCTCGCTTGTAAAGCTCCAAACTCCAAGTTCCACCTCCACACTATCACCGTGGAGTCGTTCACACCATCACATAGACCAATCACACTCTCTCTCACTCTCTCATACAAGCATAAACACACAAGCATGAAAGAGGCACAATGCTAGAATTCTCTCACTCCTCACTCTCTCACAAAGCACAAGGGGAGAACTCTCAATAGCACAAAGGGGATTGTATCCTTTTCATTTTATAAGAAAATGCCTTATATACAATTGGCCCTTATTCACACTTGGGCACCCAAAGCTTACTAACTAGGCCTTGGGTGGCCAATATCTCATAATGTACAACCTTTATAGTGCCTTTGCATGACACTTATCAATGTCCTCAATTGAGGATCATGTTGTTAATCCAAATGGGATTAACATTCCCCCCTTCCTGATGTAGGTTCTGTCCTGAGAACCTGTTAACCGAGGTCGGAAGACCTGGTCACCGAATTCATGTCAACAGAAGTTGCGTCATCTCGACTAGAGTTTCCGGAGTGTTCGACAGAATGCTGAGAGTGGGACTTCTAGAATCCAATGTCGATCATGTCTTCAAATGTAAGATGCATATAGTCTGGAAGACATCGTAATTGGTGGTAATACATCATCATTCCTCTATCTGAAGGGGCTTGGTTCATTTTGAACTATAGATGTTGTGCTTCAAAGCCATCATAAGTTTCCTTAGGTTGATCTATGAGTACCACCAATAATTTCAGGAACCTAACACTGGCCAAAATGGCAGGATGAGGTATTCTGCGCGCCAAGCTCTGATCCAGGTCAGCAGTTTGCTGTCTTTGTTCTTGAATATGGCCAAATGTTAATGGTGTGAAGAAAGGGAAGTTATAGCAAACATGAGAGTCCCTATTTTTTGGCCTCTTTGGAACTCCAGTGGCGTTCATCGTCTCTTGATAGGCATGTATAATGGATCCACTTCGCAGTGTTGGTGGTGCGCGCATGTAAACTCTACTGTATTCTGGAACAGTTAGAAACTCTTGTCTCCATGTAGGTTGGACTCCAAAATCTTGTAGTTGTGGCACTTCCTCATTTGTGTGGATGGTGTGTATCCACCTCTTGTGTGCACATGATGTTGCATAAGATAGCTTCAGATATAGCAGATCAAGTTTGGAAGTTCCTTCTTTGATTTCCCCGATTCTGGGGTGAGGGTCCTTGATTACGTTATACCAAAGTAGTAGGTCTCTTGAACCATGGTCCTATGGTATTTTGAGTAAGATCAAGTGACACTGGTGCATTGGGACATTCACTCATTATATGCCGGGCTGCTAGCACCAAAAACATCTTCTCTCCCTCCATAATTGTTTTAGTGACCCATCCGTTGCTTCGTCACTCATCCGTTCGTGTGGGCCTATACCCTGAGAACCCTGGTTGGATCCTCTACTTCTCTTCAACTTGGATCCTTTGCATCTCTTTGACTTGGGTGAACCTAGATTGGATCCTCTCCTTCTCTTTGACTTGGGTATCTCTTGATTGCCATATGGAGCAGAAGCTCTCCTTGGGGCAAGAGGAGGGAAATTCTTTGACTAAGGGGCATCCTTTAGGAAAGGCTTTAGCAAAGTCCTTTGCTATTCTTGCTCCTCCTTCTACAATGGAATCTGGCTTGGCATTGTTTACAAGTGTATCCATATAAGGGTCAAGCTTTTTAATAAATCTTCTCAAAAGAGAAGCTTCGTCCATAGGTAGGGTGAAATGAACAAGGCCCATGTACGTATGGTGGTATGCTTCTTTCAAATTTCCTTCTTGGCCAAGCTCTAGAAACTCATTCATCTTATTCCCTTCATATCTTGGGGGACATAATCCTTGGTAAAAGAAGGTATTTATATCATCCCATCTAAGTTGATCATGATTGAGATGTGCTTCTACATGATTCTTCCAACTGGATCGAGTTGTTCAGGTAATCTTCAAACATGCTAAGGCCATCTTACTATGCTCATTATAGCTTACTATATAAAAACACTCATCCATAGCATCTATTCAATTCCATATAGCTTTAGCAAGATTATTCTCTTCAATAACATGTATCACATCATGGGTAGATCTCCCTGATCGGCTCATGGTTTCTCTAAAGGAAAAATATTTTTTCTTATAATTTATACAACCATTTAAAGCTTTGAAAATATAATAACTTAATAAAGATATAAAAATAACATCTTTATTCCATCAAAAGCTTTACTACATCACTAGGGAACTTCTTAGCCCCTTGAACTAAACAAATTAAACTATCTATTTGGTCTCACTTATTACAAACTTCTAATAAGGAAGGTACATACTCATATGATTCAACCACCATGAATCTTATATTCTTTTACTAGAATTATTCTTTCCATGATCATGGCTAAGCATAGGTTTGAAGCATAATGCAAAGGAATTATAAAGGTTGTAACATCATGAGAGATTGGCCACCCAAGGCCTATAGTAAGTTTTGGGCGCCCAAGTGTGAATAAGGGCCAATTGTATATAAGGTATTTTCTCATAATGAAGAGACACAATCCCCCTTTGTGTTATGAGAGTTATTGCTTTTTCTTGAGATAAAGTGTGTGAGAGAGTACTCTAGCACATGTGCCTTCTCTATGCTTGTATGCTGGTGTGGTGAAGTGAGAGAGAGATTGCCTTGTATGCTGGTGTGGTGAAGTGAGAGAGAGATTGCCTTGTATGGTGGTGTGAGAGACTCTACGGTGACAACATGGAGGTGAAGCTTGGAGGATTGGAGCTTCTCAAGTGAGCTTGGAGACCTCAAGGGACATGAGCTTGAAGCATTGGTAAGTTTCCTACGACAGAATTGTGTTTTATTGCTTCTTCCAAAGGTGAATGCATAGAGTTCCTTCTTGGAGGTGGCAATCATTGTGACAAAACTCACCACTCGGGTGACATCTGTAGCATGACAAACCACGCACATGTGTGGTACCTTCACATGCGTCCATATCAAACAATTCATATTACAAAGGTAAATAAGTAAAACATGATAAAACAGTCATGCATCCACAATCTTGGTAATACATTGCAAGTTCAATGAGACTTCCATAGTCCGAGTCACAAACTGTGATCCTCGCACAGATTCTCCAACTACATAGTCTAGATGAGATCTCCAAGTCCATTCCATGAATAATTTTGAGTCTCTTTCAGATTACTTTAATCTATTGAGAAATCTCATAGCCTTTTTGAAATCACTAAAGGTTGAAACTAAGATCAAGACTAGGGGAAAGACCTTTTAATAGCTTTATGTCCCTGATTTCTAAGGTCATATCTTTTGTTAAATCTCCATGGTGGGGGATTCTAGCCTTCCTTCATTTTCAATGTCTTAGGACTTTAGTTATTTAAAGCCTTCCTTCATTTTCAATGTCTTAGTCCATTCGATCCCATTGCATTATCCACCATAAAATTCAAAGTGCACGAGTCCATACTGAAGCATTTGAGTAGGAAACACTCAAATCTGTACCCCCAAAACATTAGATAAAAATCAAAGCCTACATAGTCATGACTGTGATTTGTTTGCCTACAAAATCGCACTTGTGATCATTTATCATTCATAACCATGATTCTCCACAAGTCACGGGTTAGAGTTAACCAAGTATTACTCCTAGATTTTTAGACAAAATGTCATGTTATCATTATCTTATCTTATCTAAAGCATGTCATGATCGGAATGCGTGATCACATTCTATGTGATCATGGCCATGTGACTAATAATCATGCCAAAATTGCCATGATCAAGTAACCATGATTTCATTTTGTGATCATAGCCATGATTGCAAATCATGCCTGTTAAAATTCAATGGAAAGTGTGAAAACATGAATCAATAGTAGCTAGGATCATCACCCTTGAGCACTCAACCACATCCATCATCAAATCAAAAATACCAGCCACCGTGTGATAGTTGCAAGGTGATCCTTGAGAGGAATCCCTCATAATTAATTTCACAATTAATATCAAATCTAGGTTTTGATCCTACTGGGACCTAGGAGTTATGGCCACAAGTATTTCTTTGCATAATCATGGTGGTTTTAGAGATCTAAAAAGGGTAATTTTGGGTTAACACTTGTGGTAGTAGCTGCTTCAGATTCCTTGGTGATAACATCTCCCCAGAAAATAGTGCATCCAATTATCAAGGATCCTCTCATCAATTCAGTTTCAAGTTTATCTAATCATTCATTAAGCACTCATTTAAGTGTGTGTGATTTGAGGAGACAAGACTTCATCAAGACATCAAGTAGCAAGGATTCCATGGAGCCCCCCCTCCAACAAGTAGGCATTTGGAGGAAGAGGTACCTCATTTCCAACTAGATCTAGTAGCCTCTTTGAAGTGACAAGAGGAATTTTCGGATTTCCAAAACAAGTGAATCACACACAGATGCCAATGCAATTAATATGGGTCAAGCAATAGACAACAAGAGGGAAACACAGGCAGTAAGGGCTAGTACCTCCTTCCACTGTAACATTCCAAGAGGCTAGAGGATTGAAATCCACCTCCCAACCCACACCTAGGATCAAGAGAGACATTGCACAAGTGCTCAAAGGGTAGGGATCAATATTGACATCCACCTCCCACCAAACCACACCTAGGATCAGGAGAGATACTGCCACAAGTGCTCAAATTTTGGGGATGATGTTCTTCCCCACCATTGAAGAAATGGACCTAAAGAATACTATGAGATGCCCAATTAAAAATAGGGGTCTTAGAGCAAGACCAATTACAATTGGAACTCAAGAGAGAATTGGTCGAGAGATGAGCTAGATTGATTCAACAAGATAACATAGAAAGAGTGCAACCCAACTTGGATAGGATCAAATAGCTCAACTCAACATGCAAACATTGGCTCAAGCCATAAAGAAATGAATGTTTCCCTTGGAACCCATTCTCAAGATGGTATATAGCTACAATAAACCTAGGTTGGTGCTCGATTTGTAGGTAGATTCATACAAGTATAGAATGCCCACATCTAGGGCCTCAACCTTTGATGTATTATGCACATTGTATGCAATGAGAGAGCTAGTTTGGTGTTTGATTTATAGGCAAAATCATACAAGTATAGAATGACCACATCTAAGGCCTCAACCTTTGATGTATTGTGCACATTGTATGTGGTTAGGAAATCATGATACCGGTATGTGTCAATACCCCATGGCCACAACAATCATCACAATTTCCACAACTAGCAAGACCTCCCTTGGCATTGTCAACACCCCACGTCTATTTTCTACGTGTTGCGTACATGTTCTTCATGTACACATTACACATGTTCTTCATGTACACATTATATGTGCTTCCCTCCGCCAACCAGGGTAGGACTTTCACTCAACTTGAGATTTTGTCTTCGTTGTGCAATCTACTAGGTGCATTTTCAACAGCATAGCATTCCTTACAATTTGCACTCAAAGGATGTTGTTTGTATTATATAAATGGGCTACACTATTGTGATAGACACAATCTACATTCTTTTCCAATCAAGAAGTGGGGGATCATAGCCTGAAATTAACTATAACTACATAAAACATACAAGTTGATTGGGCATGATCATGCAGTCATGCCTACCCCGTGCCTACAAAATCACGCCTCCTCAAGGTTACTAAAAATGTGTGTGCCCCATTTTAACTATCAATTTTATCTTGTCAATTAACCAATTAAGTTGTCAATGCTTTAAAATCACCTTGGTTGATTGGCAGTCATGCCATGATTGGCAATCATGCCCCAACACAAAACCTACATAATCATGGCACCCAAAATTAGGGCTTGGTATAACCAATAGGTTCAAACAAACTAAATCAAGTGTGCGCCCTAGGGAAAGCATAGCAAATTCCACCCATAATTGAGCACCCTGTAAAAATGATTGAGATTCCTTTTGGTAGAAACCAAAGACTAAAGAAATTGAGTATACTGGCTTAAAAAACCACTCTAACTTGATTGATTTGGGTCTTTGTATTTCAAGGTTTGTGATCCACCATGATGATCAAGAGAAAACCCTCCTCTTGCACATGTCCTAGGGCATGTGCATGTAGGGAATGTGTATCCCAATGCTGAACACCTAAACACAAGAAAGTAGGAGGCTCCTACCCGCTTTTAACTCAAGAGGTTGAACTTTTGCACAATGTTTGCAACAAGATGGCATCCAACTCTGAATATGCATCCATCAAGGATAGGACCCCAACAAAACATAAGGCCAAACAAAAGTTCATCAAGTAAAACAAAAAGGCATACACTTCTAATACCACTCGCTTGCAATGCATATAGATGCTTAAGGACAAGGATGTCCAAGAAAAACTACAGCAAGTATGGCTGAAGGGTTATGCCCAAGAGATTGACTGCGATTGACTGCCATGTTAATACAAAACTCTATGTAGACTATTTGGCAACATATGATTAGGGTACCAAAAGGGTTACAATATCCCACCCTGATGGTCAAAAAGTGCATGTCCTAGTCTCAAAACAACTCATATCAGATGCTTTGCAATTACCAAAGGGGGGAAAGACCCACCTATTTTAGCAAAAAGAACATGGATTGCAGAGACATATGCCAGTCGGATAAGGTTAATAACAGCATGTGGAGTTTGCTTACATTAAAGAACAACATTTGGAAAGCTCTTCGATTGGATCTAATTCCTCTTAGGAATCTTTTCTTGGGTGGTCTACAAGGAATGAACATCCCAAATCTTGAAGCAAAACGATCATTGCTTTGTCAAAATCAAATGTTTTCTTAGTTTTCATCATTATGTCATTAACAATTAATTAGTGCTAATCAAGTGATTTAATTCTCAACATTGAGGGTTTATTTCTAACATTAGGGAGTTGCTATTATATGCCATTGCATTATTTCTCAAAATCCCCTTGATTTAGTTCTTCAATTACATCCTCTAAAACTCATGAGTTTTCTATCTATCTTTCATGGGGAGGTTTTGTATTAATCATGTTTAAATCGATGGTATTAATCACTTAATCACTATTGTCAAATGATTAGACACTGCCCTACTAATCATAACCAAAGAGTAAGACCTTCCTACATATCAAGAATATCATCCAACGGTAAATCCAAAGCCAAAAAAGGGCCACATTACTACCACTATGCATGTGCTATGGAAGCAGTGAAGAGGAGAACAATTCAACAAAAGAAGAGTTGGAAACTATGAGCATTCAAGAAAATATATCATGACCTTGGTCCACTGAGTCCAAGGACAAGTCCAAGACAAAGGACACCGAGACAAAATCTACTTCTATAGATGAAGATAAGAAGAACAACATAGTCTACTTCCATCACTCTCAAATAATATCCATTAACAATGGAGTGAGCCAGTGTTCATTGCTAGAATAATCCTCATGTAGAAAAGGTCAATGATTCCTCCATGTGTATGCCCTTCATAAATCTCGTAAGCAGGTCACATCGAGCGACTCCTCTGGGCTTAACAAGATGTCTTCATTCCTCAATTATAAAGGCAATGCATCTATCCTTATTCATGACTTGCCAACTAAACTACTCATCCCAAGTCTTTCCTAAAAGATGTAGATTTGTTTCATATAAACTTAGCCTAGCCACGTCCAATCCCCTGGGTCTAGCCTTTCCCCCACCACTGGACCTATGGAGCCAGTGTGAACTTACACACCCATAATTGAAATTTCTACCACTTACAAAAAACAAGAGTTCACACACACACTCTTTTATAAAAACAATCCTTTCAAAAGAAAAACATACATCAAATTATTCTTTTCAAACCATGCATATATCATATCTTCACATCACATAATAGATATCCAAGTAACACATAATATATCATATCTTCACATCACATAATAGATATCCAAGTAACACACAGTGTCATCTCAATCAACATTAATCTCCACATCACATAATAGATACCAAGTAACATATCAGTGTCACCTCAATCAACATTAATCTCATCGTAGCAGCACGATCATGATCCTTAGACTAGGATGGTATGCACCAATGAGCCTGAACACTCCTAGACCACAGTGATATGATCAAAGGATCCCTATAATGTCTCCCATCAACCTCAACACAAATGTCAAAAAATCATAGGAGTCGCATCTATTGGTCGTCACCTATCCCAAAAGCATGAACACTCTAGGTACTAGCGTCATCTCAGAAGCCCTACAATGTTAGGTACTGGCATGCATACTCAATCATCAGGCACTACCCGACCCATATCACTCCAGATTTGCTTCAAGTCTTCACACCAATTGTGCTAGTAGCACAGCCACGTTCGACTGAGAGGAGTCAATGTCTCAAACAACCGCCTTGGTGTGATGCACCTCTTTAAAAAATAAAAATGTAATATGTCCTAAAACTTGTCCTCTTCCCTAGAAGGACAAGTAATCCGAGTTGCTTTTGAGCATCTATCAATGGCATAATGATGGTTGTGAATTTTTGTCTTGACTGTTGAGAATTTTATTTCAGATAGCCTTATCATCCTTTATTTATGTAACGTCATCAGTGGGATGAAAATGAAGAAAAGTTTAATGTAGTAGTAATAGACATAGATTATTGTGTTCTATGCCTCAAATCTAATCTTAGCCATGATTATGAAATTCTAGATTTTGTAAAGGAATATAAAATTTATGGCTGAAATCTTTTTACCCTACATGAGTATTTAGCCACACTAAATCATCTAAGTTTATATCTTCCCCATATAAAGTTTATTAGGAAACTATCAAGAGTATCATCTTTCTAGATCCTAGGATTGAGATTTTTCCTTGGCCATGTAATAATCTTTTTGAAGAAATATAAAACATATTTTCTTATTATGTGACTTGATAAAGTATTAAATTAAGAAACGTCTTTTATTTCAGAAGAATCATGAGGCGCAGGCATCAAGCTCATAATATTGTACCCAAAATAGAGACCTTGGATAATGATGTTAAAGAAGTGCTCCATGGATCTCACTTAGGACTCTTTCAAGGTGTAGACAACAACCTTGGAGAACCCTCTTCTATAGCTAAGTAAGTAGGATGACAAAGGATTTTGCCTAAGATTTTCCCAAAGAGACGACCCAACAAAAGCCTTTTTTTCCCTCCCTCAAAGAGAGCTCCTTTGAATTCCAGTATGCTCAAGTCTAAGAGTAATAAAGGTCAAGATCAAATCCAAGTGTCTAAAGCTAGTGGATCTAGAGGTCGTGACTCTTCTCCCCAAATACAGTTCCTGCTTACAAAAAAAGTATACATGCTTTATATGCTAGCAAACAAGACATTTCTCACCAATTTTGTTGTTATCACCTATCCAGCTCCCTCTGCTCCATGATCTCATTTCAAAGTCCTACAGTCTTAACCTAGAGTAATCAAGGACCTCCCCCTCAAAATTGGAAAAATCAAAGGAGGCCAGTTCTAGCCAAGTCAAGTGCTTCTAATGTCGGGAAGGAGAAGAGAGAGTCGAAATCCAAGTCAAGTTCTTCTAATGTTGTGACAGTTTGTTGATGACCAAGAAGGAGAAGAGAGAGGCAGAATCCATCTCGTGGTTGAGCATCATGGTCAAAACCAATAATTTTCCATAATCCAAGCCCCCACCAATTTCCAAGATAAGATTCTAAGCTTTCTTGTTGATTTGGGTAGCAGTCAAGCTTTCATTTTGCTAGGATGCATACATAAAGCCAATGCAAGTGGAATTTACAAGTGAAAAAAATATTTTCATGTTCCATGAGACAAATGTAAGTTAATAAAATTGACCAGAAGCAGTGTAAACCAATGCAAGTGGAATCGGCAAGTGGAAAGTTCTTTTCATGGATAGATGTAATTCAATTTTCCTTGGATGGGAACCCGACTAAATGTACGTTAAGAGTTTTGCCCTTAGGTGTGTATGAGAAAATCCTTAGAATGGATTGTGTCATGCAAAACCAAGACAATATTCATTTTCACAATGGGACCATCTCCTTTTGAGATCTCCACGGAAACAAGGTGCAAGGGATTGGAGTAACTAGAACTCCCACCCTATAGCTTGTTAAAGCATCAAAGTTATTGAAGGGACTCAGCAAGAAGCAAGCAATTTATATTATGAAACTCAATATAGCAAAAAAAGGATCAAATATACAAATGAACCTGAATGGTTAAGTGAGTATGCTGACATATTTCTTAAAGATTTAAGTGAAATGCACTCGGCTCGTGAGGTTGATCATGAGATAGAATTGATTCCTAGAGCCCAGCCAACCACAACAAAGAGAGCTTATAAGATGGCCATTTCATAAGTAATCGAGCTTAAGAGGCATACCCACATTCCATCAAGAGTGGTCAAAGTCTCGAACAACCACCTTCATGTGATGCACACCCACATGGCAATCCATAAACCTATGTGATACCTTCATAAGATACAACAAATAACATTTGAATATAATGTTTCAAACAAACAAGTAGTATTTCAATTAAGCATACCATAATCTTATTATGAAGCAATGCAACCCATCACAAGCTCGATGAGGCATCACAGTTCTCTAGTCGAAACTCCAAACCACTGAGTTCTACATCCTATCCTAACAAAGTCTTTTCAAGATTCTCCTCTTCTTGGGTTTATTTCCAAATCCAATCCAAACAATCTTGCTTAAGGTCTTTTTATGTACAAGGATGGTCATTTTAACTCTTGGATTAAGGCTTCTAAATTCAATGGCATAACTCTTGGATTTTTACGTACAAGGATGGTCATTTTAACTCTCGAGTTAAGGCTTCTAAAATCAATGACATAACTCTTGGATTTTGGCTTTATCACGTATTGAGAATCTCTCTAAAGATCTTTGGTCAATCCTTGAGAGTTTTAAGGTAACCTCTCCTTGAGGGTCCCTTAATTTTTAATTCAATCTTGGCTTCTATAATGCTCCTTGCATTATAAGCTTGAGGACTTGTAAGACTAGAACTTTGATTCTCCACCCAACCATATCCTAAATGGACCCTAAACATATAACTATATAGGCATAAGTGATGCATGACCTTCCAACTTCAACCCCTCGACCTTCAATTGGGCATGGCCTTTTCACTCATGCCTCCTCAACTCCCCCTAGAAGGGGGTGCCTATCTCTGTGGCATTTGGGCTTACCTTGTGCACCATCTACATCCCTTTTACTTTAACCTTAATGCCTATTAACCATTTCTTTAGGTATTTCCAATTTGAAATCCCCTGAACCTTATTTATATGCAAACCTTCTACATATAAATAATCTTTTCTAGTCTTACCTTATAGTGTTTCCTGTTAGTCTTATAACATTTCCTCCCCCTTGAAAGAAAAGTTTTCCTCCTCGAAAACAAACTCAAGAAACCTTGTCTTTAGTGTAGCCACTCTTTCCCAAGTTGATCCTTCTTTTGGTCTATCTTTCCACTTTACTAAATGTTCTTAAAACACAGAGTGCCTAGTTTTCTTTTCTCGATATTCAAGAACCTTTTCAAGATCATGTGGAAGAATAGGTGGTTCTATGAAATCAACTATTGCTTCTTTTCCAATGATGTTGTCATTGTTTCCCATCATGTGTTTCAGTCTACTAACGTGAAACACAAGATGCCTCTGGATCCTTCAGGTAAAGCTACCTTGTTAGCTACACTTCCAATTTTTTTAAGGATTGTATAAGGACCACAATACCTTGGACTTAACTTTGGAACTTTTCCACTTTTTAAAGTTTCTGACTTTTCAGAAACCTTTACATAAACTAAATCACCTTTCTCAAAATTAATTATCTTCTTTTACCTTTCTCATAACTAATAAAATAATCCTATGCTTTTTAACGTTGTAATGTTTTATATGTCTTGCATATCTTTATTTTTCTTTTTGTAACCTGCTATGGGTGCTCTAGGTTGAAATCCATACATTAGCATGAATGGACTAAAACCGGTAGCAGAATGTTTAGTACTATTATAAGCAAATTCTAACAATGGAAGTTACTCGTCCCAATTGTTTTGCTTATGATAAACATATGCTCAAAGCATATCTTCTAGAAATTGATTAACCCTTTCTATCTGTCCATCACTTTGTGGATGTTCAAACATACTCATACTAAGTTTGGTGTCCAACTTTTTGAACACTTCTTTCCAAAAATGGCTTGTAAACTTTGTATCTTGATCGCTTACTATATCTGCTGGCAATCCATGCAATCTATATAGATGATGGATAAACATTCTAGCCAATTCGGGTGTTTTTACTTCTTTTTTAGTTGGTAAAAATTATACCAACTTGGTTAACCTATCCGCTACTACCCACACTGAATCATGCCCTCTACTTGTTCGGGACAATCCTATTATGAAATCCATAGAAATACTTTCCCACTTACCCTCAGGTATTTGTAGTGGCTATAATATTCCACCTACTTTTAGGTGCTCAGGTTTATTGACTTGGGGCATTTAGGGCATTTTATAACATAAGCAGTAAAATATTCTGAAGAATATTTTCTGCTTTGGGTACACAAACGCGACCTTTATATAATAAGTACCCATTATCGATGGGAAATTTTTTCTAACGATCTTTTCCACTTATTGACCCTTCTTTAAGTGATTCCTTTGAACTAATATCTTTTTTAAGTGACATCCTTTTATCACTAGCGGAGATGCATTTTCTTTACTCTCTATTTGAGACAACTTATGAGGCTAATGCAAAACTTCTTCATTATGGAGAGTGGAATGCGAGGTTCTATGGTGGAGAGATTGTTGTTAGGGTGTTTTGTTGTTGGCGAGGTTTGGTTTGTCAAATAGAGTAGGAAGTAGTAGTAACAATAAAGACAACTTGTTGTACATGCATCTTTTGAGGGAATTATAGGGTAATGGGTTGTACCATCAACTAAGCTTTCACCCAACATGGTCCCCCTATCTAGAGATATACTTGGAAGGATGTCGATGGTTAGGCTATGGTGCTTATGAACTTTATAGTTCTTCTAGTGGTGGGTGAGTAAATACTTATGTTTACTCATGGAGCAACTGTTACAATGGTTAGCCAGTTAAAATGAAGTATGGCAAAGCAACTCTCCTCGAACAACATGTGAGACTCCTACCCCTCTATCTACACAATAATTTGGCATGTTGTGAGACTCTTACAATAATCTAACAACATGTTGTAAGACTCCTACCCCCCTCTATCTACACAATAATGTGGCATTGGAAACTACACTAAGGGTAGAGTGACTCACTCATCGGGGCCTCATATCACAATTTCCCAATGCTATTCGTGTAGCTCTCCAAGGTCTGACTAGAACAATCTTTATATGAGGAAATGTGTATGATTCCACCAGGTGTTTTCCTTCATAATTCTCACAAGTAGGTCACATCCTCGATAGGTCACACATAACATCATCATAATATATCTCCTTGCACCATGATTGTGATCCTTAGAGATAATGACACAAAGAGCTCTTGGATCTCTGTGTGGATTAGCACATGACGAGCCCAAATGTCTCACATCCAACACAATTTGAAATCCTACCTTCGTAGGAGCCAATTCTACCAATCGTCACTTGTCCCAAAAGCTAGAATACTCTAGAGCCGGCATCAGGGGGCTACCACATATGTCTAGTCAAATTCCTAGTCATCAGGTAACACCCTACCCGAATCACCCGAAGTCGCTTCCTTGTCCATCACATCAATCGTGCCAGGACCATACCCAAGTTCATAAGAGAGGGGTCAATTGTGCTAGTAGTACACACACGTCAGTGGAGAGGGGTCAAGGTCTTGGATGACCACCTTTGTGTGACATACCCAACGGATACATCCACAGAACAATCCATAACCCTCTATGGTGCCTTCACAGGCTTCCATAGACAAATAGCACATATATATCACATGAATACAATACAATTATTTCAAGACTGATTTCAAAGGACATGCATCATACACATAATCAAAGCAGTGTAAACCATCCCAAGTTCGACAAGACATCACAACTCTCCAGTCGAAACTCTGTGAATAAATCAAATTCCTCCATCCAGATGTATCATCTTGGCAAGGTCTTTCCAAGACACTTTCTTTTCAACATTCTTGGGATCACATCCAATTTTCTCAAGAGATCACAACTCTTTTTTCCCCTACGGTCTTTTAGGATCATAATTTCTATCTAGAGTCAATTTAAGATTCTTTCTTACAGTCTTTTAGGATCACAACTCTTTTTTCCCCTACGCCTACGATCTTTTAGGATCATCATAATTTTTGTCTAGAGTCAATATAAGATTATTTCTTAGCCATTTTTAATCTAAGTTTGTAACCTTTAAAATCTACGTAAGTTGGTAAAACTCTACGTTGGATTTAACCAACTCTAATTATCTGTTCTCATTTTCTTCTGAGGGTTTGACTTTTTTCCTTCACTAATATCCAGAGAGATAAAATGTAAAATTAAATAAGGTTTACTAATAATAAATTGGTTTCACATGGGATGTGTGTGCATGTGCATTAGGATTTTCTCTCTCTACAATTTAAATGCAAATCCAATCCTTGGATCAATTCATCTTAGCCTAACCCTTAGGTTGGATTAAACTAGGTGCAAAATAAAACACATAATTTTATATGGTATAATAATTCTTCAATATATCTAAGGCTAATGTGTTAGATACAAGTCAATTAATTCTTTGTTTTGAGATTTGTGCATAGGCCTTATTCCTTCTAAGAATTTAACAAAATACTCAATCCTTAATCTAATCCATATCCCCTTGAGAAAAAGGGTCAATTTGGACTATTAGTGCTTTTCTGGTCACACATCCTTAATAAATTCCTATCCTATAGTGTTAATAGTTCTGCCTAGGGTGATATATATTAATCAGATTAAAATTTATTCATCTATTTATTGAAATTGAATTTAAATGATCAAACACATTCATGTGCAATAGTAGGAAAATAATAAATTTTAAATATAGTGAGGTTCTTCATATTATAAGCTTGATGTACAGCATCCCAAAACACTTATTATACATTCATATGCAATAAATAGTAGGAAAATAGTAAATTTTAAATATAGGCAGGCTCTTCATATCATAACCGTGATGTACATGACTCCAGAGCATCTCAAAAACACTTATTACATAGATATTATAGGATTACAATATAATGAACTCTCTCATGCATACATGGTGTTAATGAAGTACCCATGTTAACTGGAGTAGTTAACAAGCTCAAGGTAAGGGTTCTTGTTCTTCAGCAAATGGCAAGGTCTCTTTGATCTTTTACAGGTTTCGAAGATTCATACATTAAGCATGATGTAGTAAGGAGCTTGATTTTTTCTTGGGAACGATTAAATGGTTTGATGAAGATAAAAAGCTTATGAAGAGTCAAACTTAGTCTTAAAGGAAAGAAAGATGCTTATGTAGATGATAGCATATCATAAAAAAGGGTTTAAAAATGATGCTTCTTTATTGGCTATGGTGTATGTTGATGATTCTTACATTGTCAATGATGTGGCCATAGACTAAATATTGTAATTACTAACATAGAAGAGTCCTTTAATTGATTGATCATGCCCACCTTTGGATTGTAAAAGTATCAAGGCATTAAGCAAGACATGGTTGTAGGTGAGTGAGAGTTCAAGGGTTGATTAAGATATGGATCAAGGAAACCATGTCTTTCATCTCCACCTTAGAGCTTGGCAATGACGGATCCACTCTTCTTGAGGGATAGCTTTGTATCATGTTTGTCAACCTCAAGTTTTCAATGGTTAAAGATGTTGAAAAAACTCTATCAAAAAATTAAACATTGGAGGGGAGAGTTTTTGTGTGGCAATTATCATCATTGTTTGCAAGATCATAACATTAAGTGCAATGGTTAGAGTGTTATGAGACCATACATGAGTCCTCGGTTTGCATCCAAACTTGTCCACTCCTAGATCTTACTATTAGTCATAGTAATACCATTGCCATATGAAGTCTTAGTGTCTTTGAAGTAATGCTACATGATTGAGGTCATATTGGACCTTAGTAAAAGATAAGTAGTTTGAAAAGTTTTTTTTATTAAGGTCCTATAGATAATAGGACCTTGCTAAAAGGTAAGTAGTTTGAAGAGTTTTCTTTAATGGAAAGTGCCATTGCTTAAGCTATAGCCATAAAAAGCAAGCCATCATGTCTTATAAAAGGAGCTCTAAGCTATTTAGCAAGCATATGTGTGCAATGAAGCCTTGGAGAGAAGCTCCTGAGACAAGGCAAATGTGGTGCTGGCAAAAGTGGCAATGATTAAGGAAGCAATTTCTAGAGCTTTTGGGCAATGCACATACAACCTATCATACTAGGCTTGTGTTAATGTTCGTCACTCAAATAAGAGCCACAAGTTCAATTCACTTTTGCAATATCTTTTGTAGTTTGGATTTTATATAATGGTTGTAATCTTTGAAGCCTTTGTGAGGCCATAACAACCAATACACTTGGCATAGACCTTGTGGGTCTTAACAACATTTTGTGAGGGCATAACAAGCAATACACTTCTCATAGACATTGTGGGCCTTACCAATATTTTGAAATGCTTGACAATGATCCAAGGAGGACAAACAATTGAGGACAACGGTGGAGTTTGTAGATCATCAAAAGACCAAAAGCACGTTGACTCCAATGTTTTTTTGACACTTTCCTTGTGAGTGAGTTATTGTCAAGATCATCAAAGGCCTATCTTTCTATTACCAAACCTTATATTTAGGGTAACTTTGTCTATATTAGTAGGAAAATATAACTAAAACGGCCATTAAGTTTTATTCGACACTTTCCTTGAGAGCGAGCCATTGTCAATTGAGATCATCAAAGGTCCTATCTTTCTATTACCAAACCTTACTACTCTCATTAGTGCTATATTAGTAGGAAAATATGACTAAAATGGCCATTAAGTTTTATTATGACTTAGAATCAATGATGTGAGCCACCATTGGCAAAAGTGGGCATAATCCATTGCATGGCCTTGCAACTCGTGAAACACAGGGAACAATATTAACTAAATTTATAATTTTCCTAAAATTCATTAGCCTGCTCAAAGGTTTTTGTATAAATAATCGAGCACACACCAAGGAAAAGAACTTTTGATTTGACAATGAAGCCATAAAGAATATATAGCTAATATACCAAATCTGATAAAACCCAATTAAACCACAAATGGAATTCAAAACACAGTGCGTTTTAAATGCACCTGAAGCACCGTTATCATACAAACCCCAAAATCAACTATTTACTTAGGACTCTAAATATTTGTCAAGGGTATGTTACCATCAAGGAATTTATTTCTTGATCTATTGTATAGTTTTGACTGAATAGACCAGTCAAGAGATCCAAAGACAAACACTTTATGTCGTACAATCGACAACAGTGCATTGATATGCTCTTAAAAGCTTAACAAATTTTGATCTAAAAAGGGATTCCCCTTTCACAGGGCTAGCAAGGATTTGCCCATAAACACTTCATCATTCAGAGCAAACCACTTCTATATACACAACACAACACATCAGTCAGTTGGCCAAAGATGATGGTCGAAGGGATGGACGCACATCCTTTTTAGATGATGATAGAGGCGCCCTGAAAGATTCTGAAAATTGAGCTGCTTCTACTTGTTCCAGTCTCCTACTGTGTATACCACCATGTCTACCAGTCTCCATGATACCATCCCTCTGGCGATGCTGCCATTGACCAACCGTTTCCTTTCGCAAATCCTTGATAACCACACCCTTGTTAGCAGCAATCATGCTAGTTAAGTGGGATAAGTCTCCGCTTTGAGAGGTGAAAGAAGAGGCTGACGCGTTGGCACGGGATATGGGTCGAGGTGGGGCCATCCGAACATTGTCACCAACTGTCTTTTTCTTCCGAGGTCCAGCTGTTGGGGGTCCTAAGGGACCGGATCGTGAAGATAAAGCTGGTGGCACAACATGACGTGAGGCCACAGATGGCTGACCTTGCCGAGGCGGCTCCATTAGAAACCCCCGTGAAACACCATCTTCATGAGGCGGCAGAAACTTTTCACTCTTGCTTTGAACGCTGGAGGACTCAGCTGCAATGCGCCTCTTCTGTGAAAACAATAACCACCAATCAGCCCTCATCTCCCACCCACCCTTCCTGGCTACCTTTGATGATAAATTAATTATGGAGGTTTGACGAGCATTTTACAGCCATCATGAGCTCATGCCACTCCATTCCATATAGCAAATCTAGCCAAAATGGTGCATGTGATCGTATTATTAAAATACCTGAAGATTGACTTGCAGCTCTGCATTAGCCTCGGGAGCAGGAATAGCTTTGCTTGGACGATCTCTGCCACCACTTGCACGCTTGGAAGGAGCATCACCTTCTGTTTTATCAGCTAAGTTCCTTTGTCTGTCCAAAAACAGAGTGTGGCCACCTCAGCATGAGAAGCAATTGCATTCATACATAGCACAGGCAACAATGCTCACATACCTCCGGTTCTCCTCATCACGTATCTTTGCATCCAACTCTTTACTAGGCGGGTATTGGGGTAGACTTGAAGGATCGCACGCGTATGGCACTGTTGTAAAGAACTGAACGTACAGCAACAAAAGCTCATGAACAACGTTTTCAATTATGTTGGCTTGAGAGCTAACTTTAAATTATCCACCAGTTAACCCCTAGAACCTAGACCCTAAACCCTATACCCTAGAAATTACAATCAAAATGCTTCAAATTTGAGCTCACTGATCTTATCTATTTCAAGAAAAAGTCATCAAAACAAGAATTACCTCACTTTTCAAAGCTTCTGATGCAGTTCCACGATCTGCTGGCTCAATGGCAAGAAGCTTGTCAAGGAGAATTAAAGAAGAAGCTGGAAATTCCTTGAATGTCTCCGCAATGCAACGTTTGTAAGGCTGTTGAGGCCTGAAAATAGTTGCATGTGGCAGCCTGGATTTCTTCCAATACTCTTCCAATGGCGAGCCACACAGTTTGAAGATCTTATGCAGCTGTTCCACCTGAGATAAAACCCCACTTCAAATGATCTGCCACAGCGATTCACCACTAAACATATCTTTGAAGAAGAAAAAAAGGAACAAACAGCATTAAAAAGGAGAATGAAAACAAGAAAATTTCAATCCAGCCACAAACCCACATCATCTCCATTTTCAAGAGCAGACAGGACGGCAAGAAGCTGGAAAATAATAATTACACTCTGAACTGTCGAATTCTACCCCCCTTTTGGAGGCTTTGTTCACTTGGTTCTGGCTTCTTGGGTTAAAGCATGATTAGGTAATTGAGATAAGCCATCCCACCCCAAGATGTGACACCAGCTATTGACTAGACAAAGACACGTTGCCAAGATCACAAAACACGTATAACTAACAGCACCTACACCTCAGTGGGACAGCTAATTGTCAAGGCACACGAATGAAAGCTTTATGAAACGCACCTAGGATCAGAAAAAGCATGCTAACTACTCAACTTCTGGGAACTCACAACATAGGTGTGCATGAACAGTCAACATAGGTGTGCATGAACAGTGGATCCATGGTAATGGTATACATATACCTTTGGCAGGCAGATGTTATAGTGCGTTTCAGATTCAGCCGAGGGGCTACAGAGACATCTGGATGCATTACATAGGTTTTGTAAGCAGCGGGACCCCCCAGTGAACCTTGGTGATATTTTTAATACCTCACACTCGGTGACATCCAGGCATCATTTCACCTACATAGGAGATCCAGTGGACATGGTCACATCTTATGTATACCTAGAAGTTACCCTTTTAGGCCCGATTTTTTCAATGCGTCCAGGAGCCCCACTCAGGTTGACCAAGGGCTATGCAGCTCTAGCCCTCCTCGTGAGACAATGCTTCTAGACACACTTCCAAGACCCAGTACCAAAGGATGGCTTGTTGACACCCTAGTCAACCCCAGCAGTGATGTATGGGGTCCCTTTGTGGGGGGACAGCCCACACCCCATCATTTTTGCAGAGTTCAGAGAAGCACCACTGATGCTAGATGCATTTTTCCATATGGTGACATGGAGAGTTCTTTGTGTTGTCTTACTCACCAAGAAAAACCTGCATTCCTCGCAAAGTGCAAATCTGAATTATACCATTTGTTCTTGAGTGCAGATAGCTCAGTGACTTTACAAATCTTTGAAGAGAAAAAGGCACCCATATCCAATGGTCTTCAACTCTGTCTCCAGATCACGGCTCTTGAGTCGACTAAAGGAGTTTCAGTTCAATCTGATATGATTTGGGGGTGGTGGTGTTGTATCTCTCTGTAGATGGTAGAGTACAGACACCAGGAGGTCTTTCTAAAGACATTTGTAGCACCATTTGATGGCTGAGCCTGAATGCTCTGATACCAATGATGCATGCGCAGAAGCCTAACTGTACGTAATCCAGCCCTAAGCCTACTGATTAGAAACATTAATGCAAACACATGAATAGACAGCAGAGAGGAGAGAGAGAGAGAGGGAGGGAGAGAGAGAGAGAGAGAGATGAACTGCACATGTTATCACTAGGGCGCAAGCTGACCCCTGGTTACATGCTCTTCGTACGGTGGGCATGCCTCATGTGGCCTTTTAGTGTGTGCGGTCTAATGGCCTCTATGTACATGTCTGAGTTGTCATGCAACCTTTTCTTTGTATTACATTTTTGTAATCTAATCAACCAACCATTACGGAAAAAAAAAAAAAGAGAGATGAATTGCATTTTCAGTATATTGATATGGTACAAAAAGACATATATGTCTATGGCCGTCTGGCCTTCCAAAGTGGACTAAAATCTGACTTAATGGACTGCCTAATGACCTGCCCCATAAAGGGGATCAGATGAATATGACTAACTATGGGCCTAGCCTTATATAGGCTCCTTATGCACAAATCAGCCAGATTTCTACCTGTTGGCTAATTATATATTGTCCACGACTGGTACTAAAATGCTAATAAATCTGAATATGCTGGTCGCCCAGCCCTGATGATTCCCATATCTCAGCACCAGCCATCAGCCAGCTTCATGATGCCCGATACTTGTGGACTTCGTGCTTTTTCCCTGCCTAAGCCTGCTAATCCCCTAACCCTACCCTAAAACTGTTGCCTAAATCATGGATTAGATCTAAGGTTAGCCATGTCCACGGCTATGCACGTAACATTCCCTCCTGCTAAACTTGATGATGCGTTGGAAACCTGTCATCCTTCCACCCTGGACTACTGACTCTGCACTTTGACCGCTTGACTTCTGACACTTTGACTGAAAACTGTGTCACTCCTTTGATTGCACTCCAAGGTCTGGTTTGAGAACTATGCATCTGTTCCAATTTGTCCCCATGCCTGCAATCCCTTTCCCTTAACACATCTATGGTCACCTACTACTGAGAATGATCATGCCTGATGCTCCACCTTCGGAACTAATTTGAGAGCCAATGATATACTCCTTTGAGCACAAAACTCCCATGGAATGCTTTCCTCTGGCTTTGCCTTCTCCCGACCACCTAAAAACATGCTACCTTGGTTGCATTCTTCTATGAATCTCGGCATCTTCCTTGAAACAACTTAGTGCTTATGAATGCTCTAATACCAATGTTGCATGAACGGAAGCCTTGTAGTACTTAATCTAGACCTAAGCCTACTAATTAGAAACATTAATGCAAAGTTCAAACACAATGAATAGACAGCAGAGAGAGAGAGAGAGAGATGAACTGTATTTTCTGTTGGATCAGAGGACTCCTATGTCACGTGCATCCCGCACTTGGATGCCACATCAACATTTCTATACAGAAGGTGGCAGGACCTGGGCTGGTAAATTGGTCCCATGTGAACCCAGTCCGGGATGAGTCAGCTAGGGATCCATCTCACTCGTCCGAGGTCAGGTGTGCATTGTCTTGCATAGGAGTCCAAGGTCAGGTGTGCACTGTTCTGCACATGAAACAGTGCCAGTCCGCTCTGTGAGTCTCCCTCTGGAATGATGTCAGTGATTCTGTGTATCTAGTATGGTACCGGATGCCACATCATTGTGTAGATAGTTAGGGTTTGCTTTTAGGAATAGGGGCCAGCCCATAGGGCTACCCCAAGTCTTAGTGTGGGCATGGGGATGGTGTGAAACCACCCCCATGAGGGCTAGGAAGGCCCTGGCTGAACCCACCAGCCATGGAGGGGCTGTAGGACTGTAGGGCAAGTATGGGGCAGCCCATACAGGCTGCCCAGCCCCAGGGTACTTGCAAAATCAGTGCCCAGCCTCTTGGAATTCAAGCGCATGATGCCCAGCCATCTAGGGAAAGAAGCGCAGAATTTTATGTGAATTATCAGTCATGGGACTTTTACTGCTGGCCGCCTGGTTATAGACTGGCCGACTGCTATTGGGGAGGAGTATATATAGGTGAGCCATAATTCAGTTGTGTTATCTTATATTTCACCAAGTGCTCAAGAAAACCAGGGCTAGGACAGCCAAGAAGTTGCTAAAGCAAAGGGGTGGAGGACTGCAGGTCAAGGGCAAAGATTTCTCAGCCAAGAAAGGTCAAGATTTTTGTATTTTCTTTTCAGATTTACATCATTCTAATAAAGCAAATACACCATTCGTAGTGGGGGCCCTACAGAGGGTATTTGGGACCCAATACTGTGTCCTCTCCTCTCTCCCTCTCTCTCTCTATTTTCTGCACCTCTTCATTCAGTTTGTGCGTTAATTCCATCGCGAAAAGAGTGCTGATTTCTTAGCATTGAAGTTACCGATCTTCTCCGAAGCTTCCACATGTTATAGTGGTATCAAAGCCTACTTCAAGTGCAAAGATTCAGCAAAGAAACCAAATTTTTTTCTCGCTTGTGTGGTTGGTTTTCAGACGCCGGTGGACTACCCCTTTCGGAGTGACTCCTGTCCCTCGAAGGACGGTTGGTTTTCAGCCTCTGGAAGCCTCCAGACGTCTCCCACACACATAGTGGATGGTCAGATTGCGCTCCGGAAAGGAAGTGTGTTTTCCTACTATGGCGAGCTTCGCCAATGAGAGACCAAGAACCATGGGACCAGAGTGCACCAGGCAGCCCAGCTAGGGCAGTAGGCTTGAGTGTTGCAGAGATGTTCCAGCAGATGATGCGAGCAATCGCAGACCAAACGACCAAGTTGGAAGAGCAGAAGGCGCAGATTGAGGCTCTGGAAGAATGTACCCGTTCCCCAGCGTCGCGTTTTCCATCTCCTCCTCCCTCTCCTTCCGTATCACAAATTCCAGATCCTCGACATAGGGACCCTCTTGCAGGGTCACAGCCGCAGCCGAGCTCTTTGCTTGAGTTGCAGATGCGTGCATTGGAGATCCGACAACGAGAAGACGAAGCCATGCGACGCGTGGAACACAAGCTTTACCTCAAGGCTTTGGATGCCAGATTGACACCGGCGGCACCCTCGAATCATTTTCTCGAGAAAATGAACTTCAGTAAGTATAATGGTAAACTCGATCCCACAACTCTTTATTCATGGTTACATCAGTTTGAAGCTTACTTTGCCGCAGTTAGAAAAACAGATACTGACAGAGTGATCTTAGCCAGTTGGTACTTGGAAGGTGAGGCTATTCCTTGGTGGTGGACTCAGTGGGCTCATGCCCACACCAGATTAGGTATGGCAGCTTATGTGTGGGACGAGTTTGTACGCGACCTTAAGAGCGGTTTCTACGGCCCCACTACCTTGAGTGACTCGAAGACGAGTTCAAGGGAGCGCGTCAGAACGCGCAACCAGTCCTTCAGTTTGCCAATAGAATTTCGACTTTATGTCTGCAATTAGGCTTATCTGATGCGGACAAGAAAGGACAGTTTTTGTATGGCCTTGACATGCAAATCTAGTGGAAGGTGCGTATGTTTAGGCCAGCCACCTTCGAAGACGCACTCTCGCTTGCGCAGAGTGCAGAAATGAAGCATAATGGTGGCAAGCCCAAGACTTCCCAGCCGGCTTCTCCCAAGGCTACCGCCTCGGGGAGCAAAGGCCAGAACCAGACGGGGTCTTCCCAAGGACAGAGTCCGGGAGCCTCTGGCTCCAAGAACTCGAACAATGCGTCTAAGCTTACTCCAGCCCAGAAAGCGGAGGCAGGCAAGACAGGTGGCAAGTTGAGTGCTAAGGAGCTTTCTCAGTACAAGGAGGAGGGTAGAGGTTTCTTTTGTCATACAAAAGGACATACTTCTCGGGAGTGTCCTAAGAAGCCTCCAAAGCCTGCCGCCGCTGCCTCCACAGCTTCTGTGGTGAGCTCAGGTGGCCAGAGAGTCATTGTCTTGTTTGATAGCGGCAGCACGGAGGATGTGGTCACGGAACAAGCCGCTAGGCGTGCCCGTTTCGACCTGACTTCGGTGGACAAACAGGCTGAGAGTTTTAGCACAAGCATGACAACGCGCATCAAGTATGAAGCTCTAGGTGCTAAGTTAGTTATTCAGGGCATAGAATTTGTGCATGATTTTATGGTTGCCTCTCTTATAGGAGTAGACATAATTTTGGGTGTTCAGTGGTTTCACAAGTTTCTTCCAGATGTCAAGTGGGACAAGCACACATTCCAGATCAATCGGAATGTGTCAAACGCCCCAGTGACCATTAAGTGTGAGCTAGGAATTCCAAACTTCCGCTCATAAGCCACTTGCAAGCTAAGCGAGCAGTCAGGAAAGGCGCACAGCGTGCGATGATATACATCCAAACAGCCCAGACCGTGGCGATTGCTTCCAAGAAGTACTCGGCTCTCCATGAAAAGTTCCAGAAGATTTTTCTTCGGGACAGTCTCCCTCCCTAGCTCCCCCCATCCAGACCAGAGGACCACAAGATTGACCTCCTCCCAGGCTCGGAACCCCCAAGCAAGTTTTCATATCGCCTGTCCAAGGCAATGGAATCGGAGTTGGACCGCTAACTCCAAGAATTGTTGCAATCTGGCTTCATCCGCCCCAGCATGTCGCCATTTGCAGCACCGATCTTATTTGTCAAGAAGAAAGATGGGTCTTCCCGTTTGTGTGTCGATTATCGCGCCCTCAACAAGCTGACTATCAGAGTAGATTCTCGATGCCTCGAATTGATTATATTCTCGAGAGGCTAAATGAAGCAAAGGTGTTCTCGAAACTTGATTTAAAGAGTGGGTACCACCAGGTGCGGATTGTGGAGGGGGACATCCCCAAGACAGCCTTCCGTACGGAACGGGCCCACTATGAATTTGTGGTCATGCCATTTGGCTTGACGAACGCCCCACTACATTTAAGCGCATGATGATGCGTGTTTTTCGAGATTTTATTGGAAAGTGTGTGTTCATATTTCTGGACAACATACTGGTATTTTCAGCTACGGTTGAGCAGCATGACATTGATGTGGAGAAAGTCCTTAAGTTGCTGGAAAGCAACGAGCCCTACGTCAATGAAAAGAAGTCGGAATTTTATCTGTTCCACGTGCATTACTTGGGATACATAATTAGTGCCGAAGGCATTCGACTTGATCCGGCTAAAGTGGCCGAGATTGTCAATTGGAAAATACCTCAGACGGCCTGTGACATCAGATCCTTTGTGGGTATATGCCAAGCATACTCCACCCACATAGACAAGTTTTCTGATCTCTCGGCGGATCTCACCGATCTGCTAAAGGGTGTGAAGACAAAAAGGCAAAAGATTCGAATGACTCCACGAGCGTTGGAAACATTCAAGAACCTCAAGGTGGCTTTATCAGAAGCGCCTTGTTTAGCACTTGCCTCGTGGGACGAACCATTTCAGGTGATCACCGATGCAAGTAATATTGCAATTGGCGGTGTGTTACAACAGAATGGTCATCCAGTAGCTTCATGTCTCGTAAGTTACTGCCCACAGAGAAAAACTACTCAATCTACGATCATGAACTCCTAGCAGTTATACAGGCCTTGAAACATTGGAAACATTTTCTTTATGGCCGTGACTTTGAGGTTCGCACTGACCATCAGGCATTACACTGGATTCAGACAATGCCAAGTGCACAGTGGAGTGATCGACAACACCACTGGAGTCACATATTCCAGCAATTCGGTGTAATGATTGAGTACTTTCTAGGAAAGGCCAATCCAGTGACCGATGCTTTGAGCAGGAAGGGACAAGTGACTTCGATTCAGACCACTAGACTCGATCTTGTTGGTACAGGAGACTAGATGACATGAAGCACACGTACACGGATTCCGAGAAATTCGGTACACAGTGGGAACAGGCATTGGATGCCACAAGACCATGCCACTTTTTGATACGCGATGGTTGGCTTTTTTACAAAGGCCGACTGTGTGTCATGAAGTCCTTCAGGGCAGCTCTTCTCCATGATGCCCATGATGCCATTACTGGTGGTCATAGGGGCATGAATTCGACTCTGGAGAAATTGGAACAGCAATATTATTGGCCAAAGATGAGGCGAGATGTGTTTACATATGTACAACGCTGTGATATTTGTCAAAAGGTGAAAGCTCCTCGTGGAAAGAAGATAGGGTTGTTACAGTCTTTGCCAATTCCTGAGGGTCCTTTCCAAGATATTTCAATAGACTTTGTCACGAATCTGCCTCCCAGTCCGAGTAAGCATAATACGCAGTGCTTAACTATTGTTGATAGATTTAGCAAATTTGTTATGCTTATTCCTTGCAGGGCCAATGTGACCGCCGAGGATGTTGCCCAGTTGTTCATTCGGCATTGGTACCCGATTGGCGGGATTGACCGAGATGCCAAGTTTACCAGTCATTTTTGGAGGGCATTGTTTGATAACTTTGGTACTAAATTGAATTTTTCCAATGCATTCCACCCACAGACGGACGGCCAGACAGAGATATACAACCAGTTGGCCTTTGATGTGCTGAAGTATTATGTCCACGATCAGCAAGGTAAGTGGGAATCTTATTTGCCTTTAGTTCAAGCTGTTTTGAATGATTCTTTTTCTTCAGCATTGGCAAGACTCCATATGAGGCAGCATTTGGAAGACCTTTCCAGTCATTGTTGACCAGGACCTCGTCTTCAGTACCTGAAGCGAACAGAGTGACAGAGTCTTACCATGAGATTTTAGAGTCAGTTAAAGACAAGTTGGCTAAAGTGCAAGAGGCCTACACTCGACAGGCCAATGAAGACCGAAGGGATATGAAGTTTTTGGAAGGGGATTGGATTTATCTTCGGATTATGAAGCAAAGGTTGAAATATGTGGGCAAGCGATGCCCAAAGTTGTCTTTCACGAGCTTCGGACCTTTTCCCATCAGGAAGAAGATTAATGAGGTATCTATGCAGTTAAAGTTACCTCCGAGTTGGACTATGCACAATGTATTTCACATCAGTTGGTTAAAGTCATATGCAGGTCCAATCCCTTCAAAAGTCAAAGACGAAACGGAACCAGATATTGTTGATGAAGCAGAAGTTATGGTTCCAGATCAGATTCTTCTGCACCGTTTCAAGCATGGCTCAGGCCAAAGACAAAGACGGTTCCTCACAAAGTTTTAGGACCGAGGGAGTTTTTCGAAGACTATCCGGCATTATTGAAGGATTATTTGGAGGCTATGCAGCTTCCGTCAAGTTAAGCAGAAGGGGATGTCACGTGCATCCCGCACCTCGATGCCACATCGACATTTATGCACAGAAGGTGCAGGAACTAGGATGGTAAACTGGTCCCATGTGAACCCAGTCCGGGACGAGTCAGCCAGGGATCCATCTCAGTCGTCCGAGGTCAGGTGTGCATTGTCCTGCACATGAGTCCAAGGTCAGGTGTGCACTGTCCTGCACATGAAACAATGCCAGTCCGCGCTGTGAGTCTCCCTCTGGAATGATGTCAGTGATTCTGTGTAACTGGTATGGTACCGGATGCCAGATCATTGTATAGATAGTTAGGGTTTGCTTTTAGGAATAGGGGCCAGCCCATAGGGCTACCCCAAGTCTTAGTGTGGGCATGGGGATGGTGTGAAACCACCCCAGGAGGGCCAGGAAGGCCTTGGCTAAACCCACCAGCCATGGAGGGGCTGTAGGACAGCCCCAGGGGCAGCCGACAGTACATGAAGCAATTATATGGCTGTAGGGAAGGTATGGGGCAGCCCATACAGGCTGCCCAGCCCCAGGGTACTTGAAAAATTAGTGCCCAGCCTCTTGGAATTCAGGCGCATGATGCCCAGCCATCTAGGGAAAGAAGCGCAGATTTTTATGTGAATTATCAGTCATGGGACTTTTATTGCTGGCCGCCTGGTTATAGACTGGCCGCCTGCTGTTGGGGAGGAGTATAAATAGGTGAGCCATAAATAGGTGAGCCATAATTCAGTTGCGTTATCTCATCATTCACCAAGTGCTCAAGCAAACCAGGGCTAGGACAGCCAAGAAGTTGCTAAAGCAAAGGGGTGGAGGACTGCAGGTCAAGGGCAGAGATTTCTCAGCCAAGAAAGGTCAAGATTTCTATATTTTCTTTTCAGATTTACATCATTCTAATAAAGCAAATACACCATTCGTGGTGGGGAGGGTATTTGGGACCCAATATTGTGTCCTCTCCTCTCTCCCTCTCTCTCTCTCTATTTTCTGCACCTCTTCATTCAGTTTGTGCGTTAATTCCATCGCTCGCGAAAAATGCTGATTTCTGAGCATTGAAGTTATCGATCTTCTCTGAAGCTTCCACATGATACATCCTAGTTGTGGAGGCTATGGAGGCTGTGGCAAGAAGAACGCCATGGCAAGATGAAGCTGTACACAAGAGGGACAGAGAGAGAGAGAGAGAGAGAGAGAGAGAGAGAGAGAGAGAGAGAGATGATGATGATGAGAGAGTGAAGTACAATGATTGGACACAAAGTACAAGTTTGTTTAATGATAAAATGAGTACAATGAAGCCCATTTTATGGGCTGAAAGTACAACCTCTTCTTTGACCTTATTAAATGAGGTGTGACATCACTACTTACCTCAAGGGAAGATTCCTAGGCTAAGAGACTGTTCCCACTCTTAACTCCAATTTCCCGACAAACCCCCCTTCAGAGTGAAGGAGTGGTGAGACCCTTACGCAACCTTCATGGATGGTGCTTCTGCTGGAAGTTGCCTCTTTGTTGCAACGATCTTTTCCGATGAGCAAAGCAACCATGTCATGGAAGGTAGTATAAGGAACTTGAAGGATCTCCAAGGATGGCTCAAAGTGGTTGATGCCCTGCATTCTCTTTGTTAACACTGTCATCTTGTCTTCATCACTAGGTGCACACTTGAGATTGCCAAGTTGTTGCACTAGTGAATAAAAACTAGCAAGATGCTCACTAAGCTCCTTGTCTTCACGCATCTTTAAATCATAAAACTTTAATTTGAGAAAGACCTTAGAGTTTGTTATTTTGTTACCTTCTAAAGACTTAAACCAATGATGTCAATAGCTTTTTGGTTTCTCTGCTTCCAGAATCTGTATTCAATAGCCATTGCCGCAAGTTTCTCTTCATCACCGGAGACTACCACCCATAAATCATCCTTCATGAGAAGGAGCTGCACTTTTGTTTGCCAAGTCGGAAAGCCGTTGGTGCCGTCGAAGCATTCCGTGAGTGGGAGGAGACCTGATGTAGGAGATGATGTCACATGGAGGGGACACCCGGAACCATATAATAGATAGACCAACACTTCAAATACTAGACACAGAGCATGATAACACAGCGGAAGAACAATAAATAGTACAATAACACTGCACTAAGCCGGAACGGCCGGCCCCCGTAGGAACTTCTTTATTCACATAGAAGCTTTTACAAGATACCAAGGTGCGGGTGAAAAACACCAGATCTTTCCCACAGTACTTCGGCAAGATAACTCAAGTCCATGACCGGCAAAGAGCTCCCAAGAACTGCCCAAAGACAGTCCAAAAACAGACCTCAAAACTGCCCCCAATCCGACATGGATGGGCTTCACACATGCAGGCTGGTACCGTCCCGGAACGGCTGTACGGACATGCCCTGTCGTCCGCAGCTGTACCCTTGCCCTTTCAGTGTAGAGAGAAGAAAGAGGGTATGCTGTCCCGCCTGCAGCTTCTTTGTACAGCCTGTGCAAAGAGGGAATTCGTGGTATGGCTGCTGTACGGCCAGAGAGAGAGAAAAAACAGTAGAATTCAGTCTGCTGCCCAGACTGTACAGCCAGCGAAAATGAATCCCAACAGCCCCTGCCTGCAGCGTATGGCCAGAGAAAAGAAGAGGGAGAAAGCTGACGATTGTACGGTAGTTTTCCTTCTGGTGTTGGCAGCTGTACAGCGGCTGTTGTACGGATGGTTCAGCGCAGGAGAGAGAGGGAAAGAAAAAAAAAAAGAGGGAAAGAAGGCTGCCTGACCTGCTCCTATAATATGTGCATCCTCAAGAGAGAAAACCAGCTCCCCTTTTCATGAACTCGACTATCTGAATTTGCAGTGCTTTTCCCCTTTTTACCAAAATAGCTGGACTTTGCCCAAAATTTTATGCTTTTCTGCCAAACTTGCTCCCCAAGCTGGAGCTACGCGCCCTGTTTGTTAGCAATCATCTCCTGTCTGTACATTACACCAGGGCCTTTGTTGTGGGCGTGCCCGCCCATTTTAGGTGTTCCCCCATTTTTCCTCATTCTCCATAGTGTTTTCCCATTTTTGTTGGGTGTGGGAGGACTGTTTTTGGCTGTCGGCTGTATCAGATGCTGGCCAACTGATTCTATGCTACCTGACCTGACCCTCTGTGCTGGCCGACTGGTCTTCTGCTGGTCGTGTGCATTTATTGTTGGTCGTGAGCATGTCTGGTTGCTGTCGGCCTGTTTTGGGCTGGCCGACCAGCAGCCTGGGGCCATATAAAATGGCCCTGGCCCCCCACACTTGTTTTGTATCATATTTGGGATTTACTTGTGTATATTGAGCAGAGTTACACAGCTTCTCTCTCCCTCTCTCATCTGCGTTTTGCTCTCTACAGCAGTCAGCCAGTACCTGGTCTTTTCCCCCAGGAGGACTCCATGGCAGCCTCTCCGTCAGCCCCGACCGATACAGGTCTTCGACTAAACTTCTCAGATGCAGAGCAGCAGCTTCTCGCGTCCTCCGTTTCTTCTTTGGAGGCCTCTTCCTTGGTTTGCAAGGTGGTGGGTAGCCGCCCAATGCGGAGAGAGCTACGCGACCTACTGCAGGGCAGCCTCATCGGCGAGACTGCAAGAATCGTCAGCGTGGATTTTTTAGGCCGCGGCTACTACCAGGTGGAGTTCGAGTCCCCATCAGCAGCTCAGAGGGTGCTGGCTCGGAGCCCCATTGCCCTACGCTCCTCTCGGGCGTTCTTGGCACGATGGACCCACGGTTTCGACCCATCGTCTGACCCACAGGCAGGCGCGACTGGATTCCCCATCACCGTCTGCTTTCCAGGTCTCCGAAGGGAGTACTTGCCCCTCTTGCCGTCCATAGGCAGGGCTTTCGGGCAAGTGGTGGAGGTGCCACAGACCGCGGCCTCAGTGGTTGCTCGGGCAGCAGGACTCCCGGCCATTCGTGTTGTGGTTCCGTCACCGGAGTCCCTCCCGAAGACGATCCTCCTCCCTTGTCTTTCTGGAGGACATCTGATACAGCGCGTGGAGTACTCGGGCCTCCCCGGCCAGTGTTTCGCATGTCGGGAGATGGGCCATCTCGCACGCGCATGTCCCCGCAAGGGGGTTCATCCTTCACGCTATGCTGCCTCTGGACCCCCTGCAGGAGACCCGAGAGGTGGCCATCCACCTCCGAGATCGGACATCCCTGGCTCGCCACAGCAGGCGCCACCATCGGACGAGCAGGCTCCGGCGGAGAACGCCGCGCAGACCCAGGAGGCTGGCGGCTGGCAGGAGGTTCGCCGGCGGAAACGCCCGGCCTGCAGGGACCGTCGCAGACGCCAGCAGGCAGCACAAGCTGGCGGACAGGCGACTCCGGCTGGCGTACAGGCACCTACCCGCATTTATGCTCCAGTCAGGGATAGGCGGCCTGCAGGTCCCACCCCGATGGATGAGGATTCAGACTCAGTGCCCGTTGTTGAGGCCGTTGGTGGAGCCACCCACGTGGAGACCCCACTCCCGCCTCCCCCCGCGGGGGACCCCGCCCCCTCCTTGGAACAGGTTCCTGAGGATCCCCGGCCGCACTCTGCGACCCCAGGCTCCCCTCCCCCCCACCCGGAGAGCACTCTCTCCTCCCCCCCTTCTCCCCCCCCGCCCCCCCCCTCCCTCCTCCTCCGGCGGCCCCCCCTGACACCTATCCTCTGGCAGATGCCTTTCCATCCTCCCCTCGCTCTCCCCCCTCCTCGCCGCGAGCCCCCATCCCTCCTTCGGCCTCTCCAGGATACTTCGCCAGACCACCCACTGCCCCGGGGCAACGCAGCTGGGTAGGCCAGAGTTCAGTCCAGCGGCTGTTTCACCGACACTCCGGGCCGGTGGAGATGGCGATCCTAGCTTCGCCCGCCACAGAGTTCTCTCCAGCCTCCCCTGGGGGGCCCCCGCGAGTGATGGGGCTACCAGTGGATTACAGTTTTTTCAGGTGCCTCCAGCTGGATGCTGGCCCATTCGAGACACTGGTCGCGCCCTTGCGAGTGTGCGTGGTGTGCCATCCCTCTCGTTCTCCTTCAGTGGTGAGCAGCATGGTGGCCTTCTCCTTTCCTCTCAGCGTTGCCCCAGACACAGCATGGGATTGCAACTCTGTAGAGGAAGTTCTGCGTGACCAGATACTGGAGTTTTCTCACCACTTCAGTGACTTGGGGCTCACGGACTTATTGCAGACCCGACTACACTCAGCCCGCATGAGCCTGTTTGGTATAGGAGATTGGCGGGTGGATCCGGTCCACACATCAGTTGAGGCGGTGCTACTGATTCTCCTCCATGCCGCCCCGAGGGTGCAGCCTACCTTTCGATATCTATATGCTGAGGATTGGTCTCACGCCTATGCTCTGGACAGGGCGAAGGCGGAGTGGGGTTGGACACAGACACAGGTCACCCTCTTTCTGGAGAGACTCCGCACCCGGACAGACAGTGACTATTCTCCCTCCAAGCCGGCGCCCAAGACTCACAGAGTGGAGGGCAGATCATCTGGGCCGGCTGAGAGGGGTGAGCCAGTGGCGGCTGCTTCACTTGCCACTGCTCATCCATGAGGATCCTCTCATGGAACATCCAGGGTCTCGGTGGACATCGCTGCTACATTGGTCGGGGCAGACTTCGCCAGGAGATCCAGAGGGCTCTCGTTGGAGGACCCATAGATATCCTCTTCATCCAGGAGCACCACCTTTCTGCCGGGCGTACCCGCACCTGCGGGAAGATCTTGCCAGGCAGGAGTCACACCTTTTGGTCCCCGGCATATGGCCCCCAGGGGAACCAGGGCGGAGTATGCATCTCAGTCAGCGAGCAGCTTCTATCCGAGGTTGTGGACTCTGGCACCCTGGTTCAGGGTCGAGCGCAGTGGATCATCCTTCGGGTTGGGGAAGATCGCATTGGCTTCCTCAACTTCTACGCCCCTAACGGGGCGCTCGGGCGAGCCGAGTTCTGGAGCACCATTAGGCAGTCCCTCCCCTTGGCAGACCACTGGTGCCTAGGAGGGGATTGCAACATGCTGGAGGATGCAGAGGACAGGATGGGGGGCAGCCAGGAGACCATTCATGGGCCAGAGCTCGCTGCCTGGGAGGAGCTTGTGCTACAGGTGAGAGGCCAGGATCCGTGGACTCTCCCGGAGTTTGGCCGGTTGCAGGGGAGTCTATCTTTCTCGCGCTCGGATAGACGGGCCACAGGAGTTAACCTCTCCCGCATCGATAGGTTCTACATTGATGAGTGGGCTTGTGATAGAGGTGGCACTGTGGGCATACTTGCAGGCTCCTCGTTTTCAGACCACTTTCCAGTGCTTCTCCAGATTGAGGACCCTACGAGAGGAGAGCGGGGCCAGAGCGTCCGGATTCCAGATTGTCTCATAGAGGAGCCTGAGATCGCGATCAGAGTTGAGCAGGTCTGGCAGGAGCTGCAGTTCAGGAGAGGATCGGCAGCCAGTGATCTTGCCAGTGGCTTGCAGGAGATCAGTCGGATGCTCAGACTGGCTGCCTTGGACCGTCTGGAGGCCTTCAGAGAGCAGGAGAGGAGCCTTCGGAGGAGTCTAGCGTCCCTCCAGAGACTCCAGGAGAGAGATCCCCTGAGCCCTTGGATCTCAGAGCAGATGGAGACAGCTCGCACTGAGATCAGATCCATCGAGGAGAGGCGGGTGGAGTTCCGATTCCATGCTCGGGCTTCTTTTTGGACTCAGGCTGGAGACAGAGTGACTTGGGATTTCTTTGAGGCGACTGGGCCTCGCTTCAGACGAGAGGGTCTCAGGCGGCTTCGCCAGGCTGATGGCCAGGTTGTGGTGGATCCACCCAGGGTTCGGGCGATAGCCACAGATTTTTACAGGGATCTTCTCTCTGCTGAGCCAGCAGACGACAGGGTGAGAGAGGCTAGGGAGGCAGTCTGGAGCTTCACGAGACCGGTTGTGCCGGCCCATTTGCAGCACTCCCTTCTCTCCCCCTTCTCGGATATGGAACTGGAGGAGGCTCTTCAGGCATTACCTCGGGGCAAATGCCCAGGAGAGGACGGTCTCTCAGTGGCTTTCTTCCAGAGGTACTGGGGCCTCCTTCATAGGGGCTTCAGATTGGCACTCCAGGAGATTATGGAGACGGGAGTCATGCCGGATAGCATGACAGAGGGGTTGATTCACTTGATCCCCAAAGAGGGAGGAGATAGACTGGAGATTAGACAGTGGAGACCGATCACCTTGCTAGGCACGGCCTACAAGGTCCTAGCTAAGGCGATCAGCAGGCGGCTTCAGCCTCACCTTCCGGACATCATCCACTCCACGCAGACAGGCTTCATCCAGGATAGGAGCATTCTGGATAACATTTTCTCTTTCTGGGAGGCTACGGCTTTGGCTAGATTTCGGCAGGAGGATCTGGCGGTGCTCCTTCTCGACTTCGAGAAGGCATATGATCGGGTGGACTGGGCCTTCCTGGAAGGCACTATGGAGAGGATGGGCTTCCCCCCTCAGTGGATCCGTGGGGTCTCTGCACTCTACACTTCGGCTCATAGCCAGGTGCTGATACAGGGCGTGTGCGGAGAGAGATTCCAGCTCTCGCGCTCCGTGCGGCAGGGGTGCCCCTTGGCGCCCTTTCTTTTTCTTTTTGTGGCGGAGGCCATGAGCACCTTCTTGACGGCACAGGATACAGGTTTGAGGGGCCTCCAGCTTCCCATCCGCACCTCGGAGTAGCTCCTAGACTCGGAGTTTGCGGATGACACTGCTGTCTATCTTCAGGGAGGTGAGGAGAACCTCCGCCGCTTCGCCTCAGCCATGGATAGGTTTTGCATAGCTTCGGGCGCTTTGATCAACTGGCACAAGTCGTGTGGGCTGTGGGTCAGTTCTATGCCCCCCCCGACTTGGAGGCCAGTTGATGGTTTTCAGTGGCTGCCCCCCGGCACTACAGTGCGTTATTTGGGATGCTATGTGGGCATTGATATATCTCCGGAGCAGCAGATAGCCCCCCTTCTTCTGAGCATTCGGAAGAAGCTTCTGTATTGGAGTACCGCTCGTTTATCTCTGGCTGGCCGAGTAGTTGTGGCCAACCAGGTTCTGCTCGCTACCATGTGGTACATCACTTCTTGCTGGGCCTTCTCTCGGGTGTGCATTGGCCAGGTGCAGAGGCTCATCAGGAACTTTCTTTGGTCCGGAGGCGACGGGCGACCCGCCAGGGCCAAGGTGGCATGGGCTGTGATCACTCAGCCGAGGGAGAGAGGCGGCCTGGGCATTGTAGATCCTATTTGCCAAAGCCGAGCTTTGCTTGGCAAGTTGGTAGTTCGTGGTCTCCTGCCAGGCGATGAGCCGTGGAAGGAGTTTCTTGTTTCCAGGATGCTCAGCCGCACTCCTTCTCTTAGCGGCCCCTGGACCCCCAGCATCAGGTGGATCTTTACGGAGCAGCGATCCAGAGGAGTGGGCCTCGGCTTCGAGGAGCGTTTTGCAGCCAGCCTTCTGAGGGCCTGGGCGCATCTGAGGCCGTCCCTCTTCCAGACTCCCCCGGGCACCGATGAGGAGCGCCTGAGGCAGCCATTGATCTGGAACCCCTTGATTCGACTTCCCAGTGGCCATATGGTTGGCTCGCGGTCTCACGTGTCGTGGGGCCCGTTGAGCTCCGGCCCGGCCCAGTCCCTAGATGACTGGATATGCTTTCAGGAGCTGCCTCCAGAGGCTCAGGAGAGGAGGCTCAGTGGGATGAGGGGCAGAGAGTTGATGAGACAGGACATTGAGGCGGCCATCCCCCCGGGAGTGGCGGACCCCAGTACAGGACCCTCCACCTCCACAGTGGATGGGTGTCTTTACTCGGCATGAGATCCTTCTAGCGGTCTGCGGCACAGCGGAGAGAGTCACCCCACTCACTTTCGAGGTGGGAGAGGGTGGCCAGCTTCAGAGGACACGACTAGATTTGGATGGGCTCCAGGGTTGCATTCTTCAGAGGGTACGGGTGGTCGGCTTCCATCAGAGGCAGTGGCATGTAGACCCCTCACCGGCCTCGATAGGGGAGGACTGTTCTTGGAGATTATGGGCTTGGGACAGCAGGCCTTTATTCGCCTTCAGTGGGACCCAGGTGAGTGGTTTTGGCGAGATCCCTACTCGGCCCCTACCAGCCCTGCCATCCCCTTTTTCCAGTACACAGCGAGGCTGGGGCGGCGGATTCAGAGACACAGGATAGCGAGCACCCCGGCAGCGGCCGAGCATTGGCGGCGACAGGGGCTCTCCCCCGCCTTTCTTAGGGACTTCTGGCAGCGCCTTTGGGCCAGTTTCCGGCCCCGGAAGGTGACGCTTTTTCTCTGGCTCACAGCGCATAGAGGATTGGCTGTGGGGGCTTGGCTGGCTTTTGGCAGACACCCAGCGTCCTGCCCTCGGTGCGGCCATGCACAGGAGACACAGCGGCACTGCTTATGGGATTGCCCACAGGCACAGCAGGTCTGGCAGCGCGCTCTCAGGATGGTTTTTGCAGGCTCACCAGGTGAGATGTTGGTGACGTGGGGTGCGGTGGCTTGGGCCACGGACAGCGGCCCTGCACTTGGATATGAGGACGTCCCTGGCAGTGTGACCATCCAGGTCTCTGACAGGGCGATGGCGGTGGTTCCGACGCCAGACTTCTCTTCGGCAGCCTCTCAGGAGGGGGTCGGACAGAGATGGGAGATGATCAGCAGCATGACGGCTTGGCACATATGGAGAGCCCGATGCAGGGAGGCCATTGACCACCAGGCGACTCCACCGGCGGAGGTCATACAGGCCCTCTGGGTGGACATCATTCACACCTTGAGAGGACACTGGGGGAAACTCCAGGGCGACTCGGATCGCATGAGAGGGCGCCGCAAGGCTTTCCTCCGCACTTGGCAGCCTGGCCCTTTCCTCACCGCGAGGGACGAGGATGTCACTTGGCACTATAGGCCGCCAGTTTGGCTTTTCTCACCTCCCTCATGTACTACTAGGTAGCCCCCCCCCAGAGAGCGGCCAGCCACGGGGGGGAGCTCAGGTGTTCATTGTGTTTTTTATCCCTCCTTGCGAGGTGAGCTTTGTAGCCATATGGCGTTTTCTCATTAACTAATAGAAGGATCGTTTTTCCAAAAAAAAAAAAAAATACATATATTTCCTTTTTCTTTTTGTTCTTTAGTTGCTGTTGATTTCTACCCTCAGATATCTCTTGGATCAAGCTTCGACATTGCATGACCAGTGAAGGTGGACCATTGGGACTTCGTGAGACTGATGGTTTACTTGAGCCTTGGGACCCTGAAATCCCAGAAGATTGGGCACTGAAGACTTGACGAACAGTGAACCAAGACAATGTACTTGGCCACTGAGAATGGTGCAGGACAGTGTGCCTGGCCATAAATGTAGATACACATTTGTGAATGTCCATGAAATGAAAAGTCATTGTATCATGACCACATTACGTTTTCTGATGTGGTCACGAAAGAGAATGTTGGTCAGATGACCTGAAGGAATGCTTTGGGCATATCTCCTAAAATTTAGGGAAACTGCTATTTTCGGACAGTCATCAGATTTGAAATCTCTTCGCGTCAATCTCTCCGAAATTTTGCAAGGATCAATAATCACCAAAGGACTGATGTCAAAATGTTAGCAGATTCGGAGATTTTTAGACCGGAAGGCTGGAACGGGAAATGAGTTGCATGACTGCCATGTGGCAGCTTTTAGGCCAGTTTCTAAGTACAGGAAACTGGGCGCTTGCTTATCTTCCCCCTGGGCTCATTTTTGAGGTAAGCAGCTGGATTATTGCAGGTTAAGAGCTATTGGAGCTTCCCCTTCCCTGTTCTCTATGCACTGAGGGTTGAGCTTGCTCCCCACAGCCTCTCTTAACCTATATTCAGCTATGGAAATGCCCCTCTAGTGGGCTACTCTCATGAATTGTGTACAGCTGTGTGGGGAATATGCTTTTTGGCTGAGGCAAGAGCCTCCTTTGATAGGAACAGGAGCACCTAACTGCTGCTCCAAAGTAGGAACCGGTGGGGGTAGTTACCTCACCATGCAGGTGTCCAATTCAGCACTAAATCAGTGCTGTTTTTGGACTGTTCAGGGGCTGTTCCAAGGCCCAGTTGATGCCAGATTGTAGAGGGACCTTGCTAGGGTCTACCAGGACAGTGTGGTGGTTGTACAGAGCTGAAAACAAGTCTATACAGAAAATACAGCAAGCTGAAATTCACTGTTTTGGGCTTATTTGAGTGGTAGAAGGCCAAGGAAGAGGACCAGGGACTTGGGATTTTGTTCAAGGAAGGTTTATGTACCGAAATGTTGCCGAAATTTCCTTAGAACAGGGGTTTCTTGGCTGTGAATTGCTCTTGTAAGTACAGATACCATACCCTTGTAATTTCCCTTGAATTAATTGATAAATAAATACCGAATGGGGCGCCGGACTTCGGGGCCAATCTGGTGTTGAGCGAGGGAGCGAGGATTCTGTTTGTGTGTGTGTCATAAAGTCCAGGTATTTAATTGAAAGAATTACTGCGTTATGTGTCCATAGCCCGGTTTCATGGTTCCATTGCCGGAATAGGGTCCTCTTTTCTGCAAGAGCCCGGACACGGATTGCATTGGGTGAACAAGAGACACACACAGAGAGGTACAGCTGATTACAGGTGAGAAAGATTACGAGATCTTTCTTTGGATACAGGATTCCTTTGAAGGCTCAGTAGACAGCATGGCAGATAAGGGAAAAGGAAAGCTCCCGGCAGAAGAGAGTTCCTCTTCTACCCGCCGACACCGTAGAGAGATGACAGGTGCCAGGGTGTCAGCATCTGAGCAGACACAGCCATTGTCACAGCCAGCCATGTCAGTAGAAGAACAGGAACAAGAGGATTTATTTCATGCGCAGCTCCTGAGCATGGTTGGTACCTTTGAACAGCTAGTGAAGAATCCCAGGATGAAGAGATATTTGCATTCAAGAACAGGGGATTCCTAGGCTGAATCATCTCAGCATGCAGTTGAGAGGGCACAGGAACAAGTGCCAAGGATGCCACAGCATGTTGAGCAGACACCAACAGTGGCAGCTGATCCAGTGCAGCATGTTACACAAGCACAGGATCAGGCAGTTAATGGTCAGGGCAGTAATGCACAAATGGTTCTGCCGACCATTCCTCCTTTGGCTGCTACCCAACCTGGTTATTTTGGTGGTGGCTCTATTTTCCAGGCCATGGCTAGACCGCCCACAACTTTGCCAGGTTTGGCGCCAAGAGGGTCACCAGGACTGATGCCTCCAGAATCTGTGAACCCTCTTTATGCCAACATAGGTGTGCAACCTGGACTTCAGACACATTTCAGTCCAGTTTTGATGCCTGCAGCACCTGTTAATGTGGCTGAATTTTCTCAGCCAAGTGGACAAAGGGCAGCAAGGACTGGTGCAGAGAAAGTGCAGCAAGGATTTACCATTCTTACAGCCGCCAGTCTATGATTACTTGACCCCCAAGAGCAATAAGCAAAAGGATTACAAAGAAGGTGGTCAAGGAGTGAAGTTTGAGACTTTCAGTGGGATGCAGGACAAATTGAAAGCGCTGACTTTCATTCAGCAGTTTGATGCAGCATTCACTGGAGGCAACTTCACAGAGCAAATCTGGAAGAGTACAATAAGAAGTTTTGGGATGCACTCTTGCCAGTAACTTCTTACAGGACAATGCCATTGTCAGAGCAAATAGAGAAGTACTGCTATGGTTTGCCCAAAGAGATCAGGGATTACTGCATTAAGACCAATGTTTCCAACATGACTCAACTAATTGAGAATGCAAACATGGCTAATGGACTGCTTCAGGGAGGTTCAGGTGGTTTCAAGAGCACAGTGAAGAAGGAACCTCAAGGCAAAGGACAGAAGAGGCCACTATATGGCAAGTCATTTGAAGAGAGAAAGGCATTGATGCAAGCTGGGAAATGTTTCATATGTGAACAGAAAGGACATATCGCTGCAAAATGTCCACAACAGCCAGCAAAAGATGCGGAGGATAAACAAGGACCACCCAAGAAGAAGACAATGCCGAGTGCAGGATTGGTGCCTGACATAGTTGGTGACCACCCATGTGATGATGCGACAGAATTGTGCAGAGCATGGAGTAAAATCAGAGATGCTACAGTGCTGATTTTCTTTGACCCTGGTGCTCGAGCCAACTTTATTTCACCGGCATTGGCAGCCAAGTTGGGAATTCGTACTGAAGAGATGGGACCAGTTGGACAGGCTGATTTGGCATGCCCTGGGCATTCAATTCCTGTCACTCCTATACTTGGCAAACTTCGCATGCATATACAGAGTTATGTCGACACAGAGGAGTTTCTTACCATGCCCTTGGAAGGATGTGATGTCCTATTGGGGATTCCATGGTGTCATAGGAAACATGCAGTGTTGGATGCTTTCAACAGGAAAATCACAATTGTACATAGGGACAAGACTCATGTTCTAGATGTGAAGCTGAAAGGAGAGTCTGTCCCAGTTATTTCTACTTTTTGAACCTGAATTTTGAATGACCTGTACAATTGTATCATATGTTTGGCAATGTACAGTTTTGACATTTGTTGTCAATAAATGAATGAATGGACTTTCAGTGCTTTGAAGTTGTATCTGTTACACTTCAATGAATGATTATACGTGTTGTGACACTAATAGTGCGGGGACACGTACTATCGCCCTGTGTTGCATCCGAAAACATGTATATTGAAAGGCTTGACTTGCGATGGCACTAATGGTAGTGGGGAATTCCTATCATCGCCCTGTGTCATCCGTTAGCAAGTGATACATGCGATGGCATTAATAACATGGGGAATCTTGTTATCGTCCTATGTCATCCGTTAGCATGTGTGGTATGCAATCGAGGTCGCTTGCTTCTTTCAAGAGGGGGGTATGTCACCAGGTGGTGAACTTTTGCAGTTGCTTTCCTTGTATTTACCTAAGTAAATACATATATTTCCTTTTTCTTTTTGTTCTCTAGTTGCTGTGGATTTCTACCCTCAGATATCTCTTGGATCAAGCTTCGACATTGCATGACCAGTGAAGGTGGACCATTGGGACTTCGTGCGACTGATGGTTTACTTGAGCCTTGGGACCCTGAAATCCCAGAAGATTGGGCACCGAAGACTTGACGAACAGTGGACCAGGACAGTGTACTTGGCCACAGAGAATGGTGCAGGACAGTGTGCCTGGCCATAAATGTAGATACACATTTGTGAATGTCCATGAAATGAAAAGTCACTGTATCATGACCACATTACGTTTTCTGACGTGGTCACGAAAGAGAATGTTGGTCAGATGACCTGAAGGAATGCTTTGGGCATATCTCCTAAAATTTAGGGAACTGCTATTTTCGGACAGTCATCAGATTTGAAATCTCTTCGCGTCAATCTCTCCGGAATGTTGCAAGGATCAATAATAACCAAAGGACTCATGTCAAAAAGTAAGCAGATTGGGAGATTTTTAGACCGGAAGGCTGGAACGGGAAATGAGTTGCATGACTGCCATGGGCAGCTTTTAGGCCAGTTTCTAAGTACAGGAAACTGGGCGCTTGTTTATCTTCCCCCTGGGCTCATTTTTGAGGTAAGCAGGTGGATTGTTGCAGGTTAAGAGCTATTGGAGCTTCCCCTTCCCTGTTCTCTATGCACTGAGGGTTGAGCTTGCTCCCCAAAGCCTCTCTTAACCTATATTCAGCTATGGAAATGCCCCTCTAGTGGGCTACTCTCATGAATTGTGTACAGCTGTGTGGGGAATATGCTTTTTGGTTGAGGCAAGAGCGTCCTTTGACAGGAACAAGAGCACCTAACTGCTGCTCCAAAGCAGGAACCGGTGAGGGTAGTTACCTCACCACGCAGGTGTCCAATTCAGCACTAAATCAGTGCTGTTTTTGGACTGTTCAGGGGCTGTTCCAAGGCCCAGTTGATGCCAGATTGCAGAGGGACCTTGCTAGGGTCTACCAGGAAAGTGTGGTGGTTGTACAGAGCTAAAAACAGGTCTTTACAGAAAATACAGCAAGCTGAAATTCACTGTTTTGGGCTTATTTGAGCGGTAGAAGGCCAAGGAAGAGGACCAAGGACTTGGGATTTTGTTCAGGGAAGGTTTATGTACCGAAATGTTGCCAAAATTTCCTTAGAAAAGGGGTTTCTTGGCTGTGAATTGCTCTTGTAACTACAGATACCATACCCTTGTAATTTCCCTTGAATTAATTGATAAATAAATACCGAATGGGGCGCCGGACTTCGGGGCCAATCTGGTGTTGAGCGAGGGAGCGAGGATTCTGTTTGTGTGTGTGTCATAAAGTCCAGGTATTTAATTGAAAGAATTACTGAGTTATGTGTCCATAGCCCGGTTTCAGATGCACTGCGGCAGGCTTTTCGGGACCAAATGGTGGATGGCTTGCTAGATGTTGGCAGCAGGCAAGGACGTTGTAGTTCTTGCATTCGTGGTAAGCAGCACAGGGAATCTTTTCCGAAGCAAGCTTCTAGGCGGGCTTCGAAACCTTTGGAGTTGGTACACACTGACTTATGTGGACCTATGCAGACCCCATCCTTGGGAGGTTCTTTGTATTTTATGCTACTGCTTGATGATTGTAGCAGATTCACATGGGTTTATTGCTTTTCCCAGAAGGACCAAGCTTTTGCTCGGTTCAAGGTGTGGCATGTGATGGTGGAGAAAGAGTCTAGATTGCAAATAAAGACTTGTCGGGCTGACAAAGGAGGAGAGTTTTCTTCCAATGCATTTGTGCAGTTTTGTGCGAAAAACGGCATCAAGCGGGAGTTGACCGATACAGGTTCGCCTTTAGATAATGGAGTGGTTGAGCGTAAGAACCGGACAGTGGTGGAGATGGCGAGGACGATGCTGGAGCATCATGACCTTCCTCGTCCACTTTGGGAAGAGGCTATGGCTACGGCTGCCCATATCTTCAACCGATCTGCAACGACTTCAGTACCAAAGATGACTCCATTTGAGTATATTTTGGCACGAAACCAGATGTCTCCCATTTCCGTGTTTGGGAGTGATGCCTATGTTCACATTCCAAAGAAGCAGAGGGGGAAGCTTGACTCGAAGTCCCAGAAGCTTGTATTTGTGGGATATAACTCTCTTTCCAAAGGATACAGGTTGTATGACCCGGAGCAATAACCAGAGCTGCATTGCTATTGCTCGGAACCCGGTCTTCCATGCCCGGACCAAGCACATAGAGATATAATATCACTTTGTTCGTGAGAAGATTTTGGCTAGTGACATCTTGCTTGTTTATTGTTCGATGGAGGACAATGCGGCGGACCTCTTCACGAAGTCTCTACCTTAGGCTATGCTCCGGCAACACTCCAATTCACTGGGGTTGGTTCCACATCCAGGAGCTGAGAAGGGGTGTTATCAATCATCTCCTATTTGTACATTACACCAGGGCCTCTGTTGTGGGTGTGCCTGCCCATTTTAGGTGTTCCCCCATTTTTCCTCATTCTCCATAGTATTTTTCCATTTTTGCTGGGTGTGGGAGCCTGGAGGACTATTTCTAACTGTCAGCTGTATCAGATGCTGGCCGACTGATTCCATGCTACCCGACCTGACCCTCTATGCTGGCCGACTGGTCTTTTGCTGGTCATGAGCATGTCTGGTTGCTGTCGACCTGTTTTGGGCTGGCCGACCAGCGGCCTAGGGCCATATAAAATGGCCCTGGCCCCCCACACTTGTTTTGTATCATATTCAGGATTTTCTTGTGTATATAGAGCAGAGTTACACAGCTTCTCTCTCCCTCTCTCATCTACGTTTTGCTCTCTACAGTAGTTGTCTTCATTTCCGCTGTGCATTCTGACAATTTTGTCCACACAGACCTGTCCAAAAGTAATAATATGTCCACCCCTTTGTTAATAGGGTGTGGCCTCTTTTTAATGATGAAAATCCCATGTTACTTTTGCCTAGATGCCATCTTTCAGGCCAAAATCTTGCCGGTTAATGTTTCCGCTTTCTTCTGTGGAAAGATCCCGCTTCACACCTTGGTTCCACCTAGTGTATAAAACACTGGTTGAGACGGGTGAGGGAACCAAATGGTGACATCCCCTTCGTCTTATAAGATAGTTGTCCACAACTGTATAAACCTGATACCACTAAGATATCCTTCAAGAATAGCAGATGCACTGCCAATCCATAATATTTCATCCATAAATCTAGATCCACGATCTGAAGTGAGATACGAGCACAAGAGCCAACCGTATCAAGAAACCAACTCTATCCATATCGTGAGTCAACAACTCTTGATAATTACCAGACACAGACACAAGAGCCAACTGTGTCCCAAAAATCCATAATCCCATACGCCGGATAATAACTAGACACAGGCACAAGAGCCAACTGTGCCCCAAATATCCATAAATTCATAAGTAGCTTTAAGTACCTGCAAAAATAAAGAAGCAACATACATAGCCACAAAACATCTTGCCATGCCATTGGACTACATAAGGGCACCACCCCTATGATCCATACGCATGCCCAAGCCAAACATGCTTCACATGCCCATATGGTTCACCAGGGCAACAACCCTTCCATGAAACCATACATGCTCCCCAAGGTTTCCCCTTCCACGAGACTTCCCTCAACAGGGTCACCAACCCTTCCATGAGTCCAGATACTAACTCACTAGAGTCACCAACTCTTGCAGGAGTTTACAAGATCACCAACCTCACTAGGGTTGCTAACCCTTCCATGAGTTCACTGGACACAGTCACCAACACTTCCATGATCCCATAAGTTCAGATAGTGAGAAACTAGAGTGTCACTAACTCCTCTCACTAAATGGAGTCACTAACTCCTCTCACTGGACAAAGTCACCAACTTGTCCATGAGTTCAAATACTAACTAGAGTCACCAACTCTTCCATGAGTGCAGTATAACATGAGATAATAATAAATCACAGGCATAGAGATCTTGGTTCTCCATAAACATGTCTGCGATAGATAGTTTTACAGGCATTTCGGCAGATGAAAGAAATCCATAGAAAAATCCTCAATCCATGAGATATCCATTGATTCCATTGCAACCATAGTATACCCATAGTCGAGAATCAACTAGTCCATGTTACGATAGATAATTCATAGCTTTGTAACCGCATATGTGACATATTCTAGCGTCCCATACCACTAGAACACTTCCCATATGAGATCCTTGTGTAGGCGACAATTCTAGCATCCCATACTGCTAGGAGCCACCAGTACACAGGACCAAAACCATAAACTATTCATCAAAACCATAGAGAAGCCTTTTCCAGAATCAAAATGGTTTCCAAGGAAAACGCCTTTCAGAAAAAATAGCTTTCCTAAAACATATCTCAAGGTAGACATGAGAAACATTCTCCACTAGCATCAGCAAGGGAGTTCAACATGTACGGGACTCCATCCAACAATCCCCCTCCTGTGTACAAGAGTCCATGATCCTTCGCATGCCGCAGAAACCACAGGAAACGCAATCCTGCCTCCCAAAGAGACATCTGCAACCATGAGCTCAACCGCCTCATCAGGAAGCTCCCGTCCAATCTGGTGTCAATCAACCAGATCAATGAACCATACAGCTTCTGAGTCACAGAGACATCACGCTGCTCACAAGGATCAACACCTGTTACGGTGCACAAACAAGTCCTGGAAACCTGATGAAACCTGTCAACCACCCCCTCTGAATCCGAAACCACAAAGCCTGGAGAAACCTCCTCCTTCTGCAAGTAAGCACCTACCACCTGCCTGGCTTTCCGAAAGGTCCCCGTGGAGAGAACATCCTCAACTACTGGAAGTTCTATGTCCCGAACACTACGAGACATCAGAGCATAAGTGACCTGTTCAGCTTCCTCTGACTCACGAACACAAGAACTACCAACATCAGTACTGGAAAGTTCCTGCCAACTGCTGCCATCTACTGGCAAGCTATCCACCACCTGGTCTCGGAAAGCTCGCACCTGCAGCGTATCCACACTTAAGTAGCCATTACCAGACTGCCACTCCTCACAATCCTGAGGACCTGGGAGAGAGAGTGTTAAAAGCCTGTAAACTCCATTCTCCACTCCTCCTTCCCAAACCACCTGGCCTGTTGCTTTGTCCCGGAGAGCAACAAAATGCTCATCAAACTCCACCCGTACGCCAGTCTTGCAAACCTGATGCACTGACAACAGATGAAAACCAAGTGCCGGAACATACAACACCTGGGAGGAATGCTTCCCCCCTCTGCCATCGGGAACTATCTCCATCCTGCCCTCACTGTGAACCGGGATAGTGGACGTATCCCCAGTAAGAATATGACCAGAAAGCCTGCAGAGATCCTGTAAACCGGAACGGGAAGGAGTCATGTGCCTGGAAGCACCACTATCAAGAATCCACTCTCGAGTATCCGTTGCGGAGAGTCCTCCAATCTCCTCCCTGCCTGAAGAAAATGAAGCATCGGGGAGGTACTCTGAAAAGGGTGGGTGGGTGGGAACAAAGAAGAACTAAAACCTGCAAGTGGCTGTCCAGCAAATCAGCCCGCCTTCCTCTTGCTTCTCCTCTTACCGATCAGCCCAAAACAGTCCACCAATCAGCCACAAAACAGTCCCCCTCTTGCTCACACAAATCCCAAGACCTATCTAGAGCCTAGGGCTCTGGTACCATGTCAGAATATGCAGCGGAGATGATGACCAAAACTGGGAACACGAGCAAAAACGCAGGCAGAAAAACAGCACAAGAGAGAGACAGATGTAGGCGTGTAACTCTGCTCTATATACACAAGAAGATCCCGAGAAATGATACAAATAAGGTATGGGGGCTGGGGGCCTATATATACCTCCCTGGAAGAGCAGTCGGCCAACAGATAAAGTGCCCACGACTGCTGTATAGGTCCCACGACTGCATAAATGCAGTCGGCCAGCAAACAGGTGCCCACGACTGATGAAATCCAGTCGGCCAGCAGCCCAGTAGCCCACGACTGATGAACATCCAGTCGGCCAGCACTGGAGTGCACCTGGCATCCTCTGGCAGCCATCCCAAACCTCGGAAAAATGGGAAAAAATAGGGGAAAAATACGGAGAGTGGGGAAAAATGATAAAACACCTCATAAGGGCGGGCACACCCACAACAAAGGCCCTGGTGTATAAATCTAGACAGGAGATGACTTCTAACATCATCGGCAGCTGTAACCTTGCCCTTTCAGTATAGAGAGAAGAAAGAGAGTATGCCATCCCGCCTGCAGCTTCATTGTACAGCCTGTGCAAAGAGGGAATTCGTGGTATGGCTGCTTTACGGCCAGAAAGAGAGAGAAAACAGTAGAACTCAGTCGGTTGCCTAGACTGTACAGCCAGCGAAAACGAATCCCCTGCCTACAGCGTATGGCTAGAGAGAAGAAGAGGGAGAAATCTGACGACTGTACGGCAGTTTTCCTTTTGGTGTTGGCAGCTGTACAACGGCTGTTGTACAGATGGTTCAGCACAGGAGAGACACGGAAAGAAGGCTGCCCGACTTGCTCCTATAGTATGCACATCCTCAAGAGAGAAAACCAACTCCCCTTTTAATGAACTCGACTATCCGAATCTGCAATACTTTTCCCCTTTTTACCAAAATAGCTGGACTTTAACCAAAATAGCAACTTTTATGCTTTTCTCCCAAACTTGCTCCCCAAGCTGGAGCTAGGTTAATAGGGTGTGACCCTCTCTTTAATGATGAAAATCCCATGGAACTTTTGCCCAAATGCCATCTTTCAGGTCAAAATCTTGCAGGTTAATGTTCCTGCTTTCTTCTGTGGAAAGATCCCGCTTCACACCTTGGTTCCACCTAGTGTATAAAACACCTGTTGTTACGACCCTGTGTTTTTCTATGGACAATATGCAGGTGTGCACGGGGACATGGTGGACAGTGTGAATGGCATCAGGTTGGAGTCAAAAAGTAAGCCCATGTGTGGACAACCCCAAGTGTGAAGGGGGCCAAGTGATAAAGGTCTTTTCTCATAACCCATGGGGACAAAGGGTTTTGGAGGGGACAAAGGTTTAAAAGCCTTTAAAAATAAAAGAATCCCTTTTTTGGGGATAATCGTGGCCCTTATGCTATTTTGGGGCCACGTGTGTGCTTTTGGAAAAAAGGAAGGCTGGCTAAAGCGTGGAAGGGCAGGCGTGGAGTTTCTAAGAGAGAAAAAGCGCAAACAGGCTGTGCAGGCTGCACCGCTTGGATTCCTACTTTTGGGGGGATAGTGGACAGGCTGCAGGCGTGGAGATCTTGCTGGAAAAAAAGAAGCGCATACAAGGCTGGGCTAATGGCAGGCGTGGAAAGGACTGATGCACAGAACCGGCTGATGGGCTGCGCTGAAATACACACAACCTGAACTCCACAGACAGGCTTGCTTTTTGGGAAAAGTACACGGGCTCGTTGCTATTCAGCAGAGAAGACTGTTGGGGTAAAGGCACTATGCCCACCCTTATAGTGTGTACAAGCCCATAAGTTATAGTACATAGTACACTTAGTACTTTTAATGTACTAAGTGCACTATGTGTACTAGTGCAATATACATGTGTGATAGGGGAGTCACACACTCATGCATCATGAGTTGACTTATCCCCACAACTCTCTCTCTCTCTCTCCCTTGTTTCTCTGTGTATGTCTCCCACATGACCTAACCCTAATTCTCCCATCAACTGGTATCAGAGCATAGGTTGCTGCTTTGATCCTCTTCCTTCTCCCTAGAGCCGTCAATTTTTTGCTGCCCTGCACTGGAGGTGTCTGAAGCGAAGGCTACAAAGGTGAAACCTGCTGTTGGCTAACCTTGGGCGTTGCAGGCAGCAAGTCGACTAGGGGTTGACGGGCAGAGCTAAGCGTAGCAAACCACAAGGCAGCTGGGAGCGTTGGCGTGGAAGGGCACAGCAGGCATTGAGGCGTTTTTTTTTTTTTTTTTTACGTAGCTCTACACGGCGAAGGCAACGCTGGCCCTTCAGCGTGGAGCGAAGTGAGCGTTGTCGAACACGTGAAGTCGTCGGCTGGCCGCTATCGCTTGACGTAGGCAAATGAATTGGGCGAAGGCGTAATTGTGCGCTGGATTGCAGTGACGGGCAGATTCACCCGCGAGCTAGTTCTCGTGTGCTGGGCGAAAGTTGTGCGTCTAGTGGCCATCGCTACAACACACACCATTAGGCGGAGGCTGTGCTGGCGTTTCAGCTTCCTTCCAAAGGACCCACATGCACGTGCTACTGCACGCTTCTGGGCAGACTTCGTAGACCAGAAGGTATACAACGCAGCACAGTAATGCTGAAGATGAGAGCTTCATAGCAGGCAGCCAACCGTACATCAGCTACAGCAGCTTCATCATCCCCCTTCTGCACAGACCCCCCTTTTCTTGCAACAACAAAACCCGCCTGCAAATCAGAGAAAAAATCAGAAAATTACAAGGTATTTTCCTCAATTTTTTTTTGGGAATTTGCAATTGAGCAAGTACAATCAGCAATTGAGCAGATACAGGTGTCGAATTGCTCAATTTTGAGCAAAATTGGCAAAATTGGGTGACATTGGTCACAATCAGGATCAATTTGCAGAAAATTGGATGTCGAAATTTGGGGATTTTGATGTAATTGTGCAATTAAGCACTCATACATGCTGTATGATGTGAAAAATCGCACATTTGGGCAAAATTGCAGCAAATTGCAGTGCAAATCAAGGGGCTTTTGTGCCGATTTGGTTGATTTGCATGCAGGCAATCGCATTTGATGCTGTGGATAATGTGTTGATGCCTTACAAGCACTCAATGTGCCTGTAAATCAAGGGGCTTTCATGTATTGGATGTATATGTGGCCAGGGGGAAGCATCGTGAACACTCTGGATGCCTTCATGTGCGTCAATGTACCATGTATGATCTTAAATCAAGGGGCTTTTCAAGTTCGTATGCTTGTTGAGCTTGGCAAAGCAGCAGGCGAGACTTTTATGCCTTGAATCCTCATAAATCAGCTTGCAGTCAAGGGGCTTTTGCCCAATTTCTGTTCGGGACTGTTGTATGCAGTGTACGGGACTGTAAAAGTCTGATTTTCACTCATTTGGACAGCCAGGAGAGCATTTATTGCTATTGTACCTGCTGGTACAGATTTGGCACAGCTTTGTGCAAGTTTTGGCATGGCTGTACACTGTTTTGAGTGACCAAAAGGTTCAATTTTAGCTGCTGTACTTGCCGGTACAGGTTTGGTACATCATTGGTGAGCACTTGGTACTGCTGTACAGTACTTTGGAAGGGCAAAAGAGCACATTTAAGGTGCTGTCCAAAATCTGCAGCAACCAGATTTTGGTGTTTTCATCACATAAAGTGGGAGAAAAGTTGCATTTGTGCTTCCGCAGTGCGAGATAAAGCTTGGGAGAAAAACTGTGAGCACTTTGTGTGCTTTTGGTGCAGTATTTGCACATTTTGCAGGGAGTCAGGCATTGACAGGTTGCATTTTGCTATGGCAACCACAGGTGAGAGCTCTTCATTGCTTCACATCAAGAAGTTTGAAGGCTCGCATAATTATGATATTTGGCAAACCCAGTGCTACAATGTGTTGCTCCAAAAAAAGCAGCACAAGCCTATCAAAGAAAGGGGTGTGATGCCCGCTTCTCTTACTGCTGAAGAATGGGAAGATATGGATGAGCTGGCAAGATCTACTATCATGTTGTCTGTGTCAGACTCATTACTTTTCAGCATTCGTGAAGAGAAGACAGCTTGGGGAATGTGGCAGAGATTGCAGGACTTGTATGCCCAACAAAGTGCCTCAAGCAAAGTGTATTGGTTGAAGAAACTCATAGGTCTTCAGATGAAGGAAGGGGCGTCTATGACAGCCCATCTAAATGAGTTTAATGGTATTGTCAGCCAGGTTATCAATCAAAAGTTGGCAATGGACGATGAGTTCAAAGCCACTTTTTTGTTATGCACTTTGCCAGAGAGTTGGGACACATTCAGGACAGCCACTAGCAATTCGAATGCTATGCTGTCATATGCAGATGTTGAGGGTGCTCTTCTTCAAGAAGAGATGAATAGGAAAAACAACTCTGTTGGAAAGTCCAATGCAATGAATGCACGTGGGAGATCCCAGCAAAGGGGGAAAAGCCAAGAAAGGGGAAGGAGCAAGTCTCGCTCCAAAAAGGATTTGGAATGCCATTATTGTGGCAAAAAGGGACACATTAAAAAGCAATGCTACAAATGGAAAAATGATCAAAAGGAAAAGGGAAAAGGCAAAGACAAAGACAAGGATGAAGCCAAAGATGTAAAGCCAAAGGGCAAAAGTGGAGTCAAGATTGAAGAAATCAATGTGTCACATGCAGGTGGCAGTGAGGATGAGGTCCTCTTTACGTCTTCACTTGATGCCCATTCACTTCTTACAGGTGGTCATGGTATGCACTCATGGATCATTGATTCAGGTGCCTCCTTTCATGTCACAGGTTGCAGAGACTTGTTTGTCAGGTATACTGCTGGCAATGAAGAAGTGGTTTATTTGGGTGATAACCATGCATGCAAGATTCTTGGCAGAGGTGATGTAAGGCTTGTATTTTCAGATGGCTCACAGCTTATGCTCCATGATGTCAGGCATGTGCCTGAGATCAAGAAGAATCTGCTTTCTACTGGACAGCTTGATGATACTGATTATGTTACCACATTTGGTAGTGGAAAGTGGAAAATTAGTAAGGGCTCACTGGTTGTTGCCAGAGGCTCTAAAGTGGACACTCTTTACTTTATGCATGCAGGTGTTTGTCACCATGCTAATGTAAATGCAACCGAGCTGCCGGAAATCTCTATGTGGCATAGCCGGTTGGGACACATGAGTGTCAAGGGAATGGAGCAATTGTCTCGTTTGGGTTACTTGCCTTCTCTAAAGTTTTCAAGTTTTCAATTTTGTGAGCATTGTATATATGGTAGGCAACTACAGTGTCCCCACAAGAAAGCTCTTGGACAGAAAGATGCTCAGTTAGAGCTTGTGCATACAGATGTATGTGAGATGCCTCAGCTTTCTTTGGGAGGGGCAAAATACTTTGTGTCTTTTATTGATGATGCCACATGCAAGGTGTGGGTCTATCCTCTTCGTTTGAAGAGTGATACATTCTCAGTGTTTCAGAAGTTTGTTGCTCATGTTGAGAATCAAACTGGCAAAACACTGAAGGCCTTGCGTTCCGACAATGGTGGAGAGTATATGTCCAAACAGTTTCAGGACTTTTGTGATGCTAAAGGCATCAAGAGGGAGCTCTCTACTCCTTATGATCCTCCACAAAACGGGACAGCAGAGAGGATGAACAGGACCATTCAGGAGAAGGTCCGTTCTATGTTGTCACATGCTGCATTACCTCATGGTTTTTGGGCTGAAGCTGTTATGACAGCCGTTCACCTTATAAACAGGTCACCTAACACGAGGCTTGGTGGGAAAGTGCCAGAAGAGGTATGGACTGGAAAGCCTCCGTCATACAAGCACTTGAGAGTGTTTGGTTGCGTTGCGTACGTGCACATACGCAAGGAAATGCGCACCAAACTTGATCCTAAGTCTCACAAATGCATATTCCTAGGATATGGTGACAGAGGTGAAATGGGGTATAGACTTTGGGATCCCATGAATAGAAAGATCATACGCAGCAATGATGTCATTTTTGATGAAACATGCGTGTATAAAGAGCCTGCAAGGCAACAGGAGCCTGGCAGAGTCATCTTTGATGATGATGGACATCATGGACAACAACAAAGGGCTGTAAATCAGCCATTACAGCAGGAAAACCAGCCCTTAAATGGTGCTGAAAATGGTCCAAATGGACAGCCAGAGATGGCAGAAGATATCCCTATGGATATACCACAGTTGGAGGAGATACCGGGCATGATATTTCAGCCTTATGGCATGGAACAGGAGCCACCAATGGGTGATATGCAGGCTGGACAGCAACCTGCAAATGATGGTCATTGGGTACGGAGGTCCACTAGACCCTCCAGAGCCCCTGACAGGTTTGTTCCAGGGGTTGACTACTTGATGCTCACTGACTGTGGGGAGCCCTCATGTTATAAGGAGGCTTTACAGAGGGCACACAAGGCTCTTTGGGAGCGTGCCATGAAGTCAGAGATGGATTCTCTGCACAAAAATGGAACATGGAAGTTGGTGCCTTTGCCTGCAGGCAAGAAGGTTTTGCCATGCAAATGGGTATACAGGCTCAAAGTTGCACCAGATGCAAAGCCAAGATACAAAGCCAGGTTAGTGGCTAAGGGCTTCAAGCAGGAATATGGTGTGGAATTTGATGAGATCTTCTCTCCAGTGGTCAAAATGACCACACTTAGAGCTGTGTTGGCTTTGGTTGCGCATGATGATCTGGACTTGATTCAGATGGATGTGAAGACTGCTTTTCTTCACGGTGATCTCCATGAGGAGATATATATGCAGCAGCCAGAGGGTTATGCAGTGAGTGGAAAAGAGAAGCTTGTATGCAAGCTGAAAAAGAGTCTTTATGGACTCAAACATGCACCAAGAGAATGGTATCATAAATTTGATACATTCATGAAATCACAGAAATTCAGGAGAAGTGACATAGATCACTGCTTGTACACCAAGAAAGCTTTGGATGGCAGTCTATTGATTCTCATTTTGTATGTTGATGATATGTTGATTGCCGGGAAATCTCGTAAAGAGATGGATGCCTTGAAGAAGAGGCTGCATGAAACCTTTGATATGAAGGATTTGGGTGATGCAAATCACATCTTGGGTATGCGGATACTTCGGGACAGAAATCAGCATGTGTTGTATTTGTCTCAGAAGGAATACATTGGCAAAGTCTTGCAGAGGTTCAATATGGACGGGGGGAAGAAGACTAGTACTCCTTTGCCTCCATATGTGAAACTCAGTGCTATGGACAGCCCACAGTCAGATAGAGACAGGGCTGATATGGCCAAGATTCCGTATGCTTCAGCTTGTGGCAGTCTCATGTATGCCATGGTTGCTACTAGGCCGGACATTGCATTTGCAGTGGGAGTGGTTTCTAGATACATGGCCAACCCTGGCAAGAAGCATTGGGAAGCAGTGAAAGGTGTCATGAGATACCTGAAGGGCACCCAGGATATGTGCATATGTTTTGGCAAACAGGATGCATTAGTGCATGGTTACACGGATTCGGATTATGCCGGTCATCCAGATAACCGGAAGTCTACTACCGGTTATGTGTTTACATTCACAGGAGGTGCTGTGTCATGGATATCCAGGATGCAGAAGTGCACACCCTTATCTACTACAGAGGCCGAGTATATTGCAGCCACAGAGGCTTGCAAGGAGGCATTATGGCTATCTCGGTTAGTGGTTGATTTGGGTTATACAGGGGATATTCCATTGTTGCATTGTGACAGTCAGAGTGCCATTCAATTGGCAAAGAACCCTGTCTTTCATGCAAAGACGAAGCATGTGGATGTGAAGTATCACTTCATCAGAGAGGTGATAGAGAACAAGCAAATTCAGCTTGTTAAGATTCATACGGATGACAACCCGGCTGATCTGTTGACGAAGAGTTTGCCTCCGGAGCGGTTTGCTCATTGCAGACACTTGATGGGCATTGGATGAGGCCATTTTCAGCCTTGATATGGCCTTGTATATTATCATGTACATGTTGATTTTTTCTTTTCCTTTACTTAAGGGCACTTTGCCTTTAAGTGGGAGGTTGTTGGGGTAAAGGCACTATGCCCACCCTTATAGTGTGTACAAGCCCATAAGTTATAGTACATAGTACACTTAGTACTTTTAATGTACTAAGTGCACTATGTGTACTAGTGCAATATACATGTGTGATAGGGGAGTCACACACTCATGCATCATGAGTTGACTTATCCCCACAACTCTCTCTCTCTCTCTCCCTTGTTTCTCTGTGTATGTCTCAGACATGACCTAACCCTAATTCTCCCATCAAAGACAGGCGCACTGAATCCTTCTTCTTCTTCTTGGCTTTTGGAGGGCTGTCTGGCCTGCTGCGCAACAGTATACACAGGCGCCTTCTAGATCTCTCTCCTTTTCTTGTGTTTTTAGCAAGAGACTGGCTGGCTACACTGCTGTCCATACAAGCAGAGCTGACATCGAAACGTGGACTGTAGGAGGGAGTGCAAGGCTGGACAGCAGGTCCACCTACAAGTGTTCTCTCTCTCTCTCTATTACGTCGAATCAGGTGCTGGACTGCAGGCGCAAAGGGCTGAAACTCATGCTCTTTTGCACAAGAGTCGCTTACCGGTTGGTTTCTCTAGACACACAGGCAGCCCGGTGTGTGCTTTTTGGAGGACGCCGTGTTTTTGCAGAAAGGAGGGGCTGGTTTTTCATAAACATAGACATCATGTTGATGGCGTTCAACTGATGGAACTTTCAGCTTCTCTTTGCTTTGGGTTCGGGACTGTTTTGAGGACAGTTTATGGGCTGTTTTTGTTTGGCCGCAAATTCAGCTTTGTACTTGGGTTTTTGGCTGCAAGTACAGGTCACTTGAATGTGTTTCTTGGCATGGGAGTGAAGCAAGCTCGCACGGCTGCGTGCTCATGGAGCAGATTGTTTTCTTCCTGCTAGAAAGGAACAAAGGGACCTACAGTTATGGGCATCTCTATGTTGCCAGATGTTTCATGAGGGAGCAGGTAACTAGATGTATGGAAACAGGACAGAAGTTTCAAAGGGAAACAGGCCTAAGGGTTTCATGTGGAAACAGGTCGTAGGTTTTCTCGAAGAGAGATGTTTTTGGGTTTCTCCAGGAGATAGGTCACATGCAGGCAGAAGGTACAGGAATGGACACATGTATGGTACAGCCTTGTTACTGATTGGACAGGGGACAGGGAATCCATGACAGAGATGGATAGTACCCTTGGAAGGTAGAGAGGGTTTGTATAGGTGTGTTGACTGTATGGTATGCTGTGCTGTGATACTCTTTTGAGAGACAGTTTGGGAGTCTGTGTTGTGATGCAGAAGCACTGGATGTGTCAGGGTGTGATGCTGTTCATAGTGTGAGAGGCTATGGATGGTTGTGGTGGCAGCCTTGATCATGGGAGAAAGCTTCTGTATGCAGACTCAATGTGAGAGAGTCTTTCGATGTGAACAATGGCTGGAATTGTTTGTGGATGCCGAGTGGACAAGAAGCCATGATGCAGGTTCTTTGCAGGCTTCAGGGGTTCTACTGTGATGGCTGAGTTTCCAGCCTTATTGTAATCAAAGCTCTTATAATCAATTAAAGAAATACCGCAAGGGGCGCCACTGCGTTTTGGGGCCAATCGGTGTCTGTGTACTGTTTTTTGCAGGAGCACTCTAGCTCCCCCTGTTTGTTTTCCTTTTCTAGGTCCTCAATGGCGTTGAAGTGTTTTATGTGCGAGTGTTTGTTTCACCGCCCGTCAGGCCGGTTTCAAGGTTCCGTTTGCCGGGACACATCGTCGACTTTCTCAAGGAGGCGAGTCCGTGGTTGCTTTGGTCGGGACAATCGCCAACTTTCCTAAGGAGGCGAGCCCGTGGTTGTCACATCAAAAGCTTCAACATGAGGAAAGTGAAAAGGAAGTGCAGGACACAGTACAGGATTGTGTGTCTTTGCCTATATGAGGTGAAGAGCAAGAGCTGAAGATGAACCTCAGGAGAAAAGACACCAAGGACAAGAAGTAGTCGGCAAGGAACAAGAAGCAGTTGAAGTGTTATGGTGCAGGAGATGCGTTGAAGGCTATGGCTTTCGACAGTTTGTCACCGGTGGTATCTTCATAGAGGCTTCATGGGTTCGGAAGACAGTTTATTTCTATGTTTAGCAGTGGTGATCTACTATGCTTCATCGAGGACTTGTGCTTATCACTTGGGTGGAGTGCAAGCAGGTTTTGGGTGCCTGAGGATGTATCAGATGAGGCTCAGATGGAAGTGGAGGAACTTGACGAGGTTCTTATTCCTGGCACATAAGGAAAGAAAGGTACAGGGTAAAGTTTCCCGTTGCTATCCTGTGAAGTTCAAGAGCTGTTTACTGATGGATACGAAGTGGATGGAGGAGGTTCACTGATGGATGCGAAGTGGATGGAGGAGGGTGACTTAGCAGATTCACCTCAGGAGTTGCAGCTTTATCTTGATGCCTTTGAGTTGGAGTCGACTCTTGTTACAGCTCATTCAGGTTCAGCAAAGCATAGGTCTGGAGCATTGCCTGATGCTCAAGAGGGGGGTAGCACCTCCGCTCCCTTGTTACAGACAGGCTCATTTGTCATCTAGGAGTCGCTTGGTGACATCTTTGTATTCACCCGAAGGTATTGACGCTGACAGTACATCTGCTTATGGGACTTCTATGATCTTGTGTTCTAGACACATGAGATGGTGGTTGAGTATGGTTCACAGTCGCGCGCACCTTGAACTCTAACTGCAACTATGGATAACTCTATGGAGGGCATAAGTCTTGCGAGCAGTCCTCGAGTTGGTTTGGTTCATGGCTATATGGATCGAACTCTATTTGTGCATGTATGCATACACTTTTTGAGGTAGAGGTATTTTTGTATTCTGGTGCCATTGGATCCTGGTACCATTGAGAATACATTGGGAAATACTCTGCATTGTGTCATGTGCTGCATGTATGTTGGTATGATACATCAAGTGCTTTATTATGTTCATGGATGCACCACTGGGTGTGACTCCTGCGGGATGACCATGAAACATATGTGGGAAAGTACTTACCAGATGTAGTGTTTGGATGCATTGAGTGCTTGCATATGCTCATGTTGTACCATCAATCGTGGGTCCTGCGGGATGCCCATGGGCGTAAGGCTTGCGAGCAGCCCTTAGACTGTTACTTTGGAGTAGGTAGAGCATTTTGAGGAGCATATTGTTTGCGAATGCATATGTGTGTCATATGTAGAATGATGCATGGTTTTGTTTTTGGCTAACACACGTAACGTGTTTCCATTTGGTTTTAGACTTTTGCTGTAGGTTCTGAAGGAACAAGCAAGAGGTGTTTTATCACCCAGATGCATTGGAGGGCCATTGCTTTTGTCATATGGGGAGTCTTTGCTCAAAAGATGCCTTACTGTGCCATTGAGTGCAATCGAGGACGCTTGCCATTTTTCAAGAGGGGGGTATGTTACGACCCTGTGTTTTTCTCTGGACAATATGCAGGTGTGCACGGGGACATGGTGGACAGTGTGAATGGCATCAGGTTGGAGTCAAAAAGTAAGCCCATGTGTGGACAACCCCAAGTGTGAAGGGGGCCAAGTGATAAAGGTCTTTTCTCATAACCCATGGGGACAAAGGGTTTTGGAGGGGACAAAGGTTTAAAAGCCTTTAAAAATAAAAGAATCCCTTTTTGTGGCCCTTATGCTATTTTGGGGCCACGTGTGTGCTTTTGGAAAAAAGGAAGGCTGGCTAAAGCGTGGAAGGGCAGGCGTGGAGTTTCTAAGAGAGAAAAAGCGCAAACAGGCTGTGCAGGCTGCACCGCTTGGATTCCTGCTTTTGGGGGGATAGTGGACAGGCTGCAGGCGTGGAGATCTTGCTGGGAAAAAAGAAGCGCATACAAGGCTGGGCTGATGGCAGGCGTGGAAAGGACTGATGCACAGAACCGGCTGATGGGCTGCGCTGAAATATACACATCATGAACTCCACAGACAGGCTTGCTTTTTGGGAAAAGTACACGGGCTGGTTGCAGCAGAGAAGACAGGCGCACTGAATCCTTCTTCTTCTTCCTGGCTTTTGGAGGGCTGTCTGGCCTGCTGCGCAACAGTATACACAGGCGCCTTCTAGATCTCTCTCCTTTGCTTGTGTTTTTAGCAAGAGACTGGCTGGCTACACTGCTATCCATACAGGCAGAGCTGACATCGAAACGTGGACTGTAGGAGGGAGTGCAAGGCTGGACAGCAGGTCCACCTACAAGTGTTCTCTCTCTCTCTCTCTATCACGTCGAATCAGGTGCTGGACTGCAGGCGCAGAGGGCTGAGACTCATGCTCTTTTGCACAAGAGTCGCTTACCGGTTGGTTTCTCTAGACACACAGGCAGCCCGGTGTGCTTTTTGGAGGACGCCGTGTTTTTGCAGAAAGGAGGGGCTGGTTTTTCATAAACATAGACATCATGTTGATGGCGTTCAACTGATGGAACTTTCAGCTTCTCTTTGCTTTGGGTTCGGGACTGTTTTGAGGATAGTTTATGGGCTGTTTTTGTTTGGCTGCAAATTCAGCTTTGTACTTGGGTTTTTGGCTGCAACAAGTACAGGTCACTTGAATGTGTTTCTTGGCATGGGAGTGAAGCAAGCTCGCACGGCTGCGTGCTCATGGAGCAGATTGTTTTCTTCCTGCTAGAAAGGAACAAAGGGACCTACAGTTATGGGCATCTCTATGTTGCCAGATGTTTCATGAGGGAACAGGTAACTAGATGTATGGAAACAGGACAGAAGTTTCAAAGGGAAAAAGGCCTAAGGGTTTCATGTGGAAACAGGTCGTAGGTTTTCTCGAAGAGAGATGTTTTTGGGTTTCTCCAGGAGATAGGTCACATGCAGGCAGAAGGTACAGGAATGGACACATGTATGGTACAGCCTTGTTCCTGATTGGACAGGGGACAGGGAATCCATGACAGAGATGGATAGTACCCTTGGAAGGTAGAGAGGGTTTGTACAGGTGTGTCGACTGTATGGTATGTTGTGCTGTGATACTCTTTTGAGAGACAGTTTGGGAGTCTGTGTTGTGATGCAGAAGCACTGGATGTGTCAGGGTGTGATGCTGTTCATAGTGTGAGAGGCTATGGATGGTTGTGGTGGCAGCCCTGATCATGGGAGAAAGCTTCTGTATGCAGACTCAATGTGAGAGAGTCTTTCGATGTGAACAATGGCTGGAATTGTTTGTGGATGCCGAGTGGACAAGAAGCAATGATGCAGGTTCTTTGCAGGCTTCAGGGGTTCTACTGTGATGGCTGAGTTTCCAGCCTTATTGTAATCAAAGCTCTTATAATCAATTAAAGAAATACCACAAGGGGCGCCACTGCGTTTTGGGGCCAATCGGTGTCCGTGTACTGTTTGCAGGAGCACTCTAGCTGCCCCTGTTTGTTTTCCTTTTCTAGGTCCTCAATGGCGTTGAAGTGTTTTATGTGCGAGTGTTTGTTTCACCGCCCGTCAGGCCGGTTTCACCTGTCAAGACACGTGAGGGAACCAAATGGTGACAAATGCCATGATGAGCACTTAAGAGAATGTGGCCAATAAACTAGGGATTCAACTGATTTAGGATTTCAGCTCAAAATAGGGTATGCAAGTAAAATCAGGGTTTTAATCATTGCAAAACCACACATGGCATACCTTCTTTGGCTTAAAGAAGTACAGGTGAGCTAAATGGCTGCAACAGCTGGATTGAGTCGACTTGGCAGTCATGGACAGCCAACGCACAGGTGGACAACTTATGATAGAGTAGCACGACCAGCAGTGTGAGATGGAGGCACAAGGCGAAGAATGCAAACGGGAGCTCCCGACGGCTCAGCTAAAGTGAAAAAGGGAACGCACAAGGTGCAGGCACAGAAGCATGCTGGCGACGGTCTCACAAGTGGCAGGCGGCAGAAAGCGGCAGCATGGGCTAATGATGGGCTGAGGACAGGTCAGGTGCGTAGGGCATTATCTCCACCAGGCGTCTTTCTTTGACCAGATCCGACAAGCCCACTCTTCATAGGCAGGTACTCTATTGTGCAGGCTGGGTACGGTGCGCACAGGCAGGCAACACCCCTTCCGTCAATGTTGGCGAGGCCCCTTGCCCTTCAGTGCTTAGTGATAGCTCCCAGTAGACCCTCTGTACCGCGTGTGCATAGCGATAGCTCCCAAAAGGAGCAGGCAAACAAGCAGAGGCACCCCCAGCTCTGATACCAATGTTGGATCAGAGGACTCCTGGCTGTGGAGGCTATGTCAAGAATAACGCCATAAGATGAAGCTGTATGAGAGAGGGAGAGAAAGAGAGAGATGATGATGAGAGAGAGTGAAGTACAATGATTGGACACAAAGTACAAGTTTGCTTAGTGATAAAACAAGTACAATGAAGCCCCTCTTATGGGCTAAAAGTACAACCTTGACTTTGACCTTATTAAATGAGGTGTGACATCACTGCTTACCTCAAGGGAAGATTCCTAGGCTAAGAGACTGTTCCCACACTTAACTCCGATTTCCCAACATTGTCAGTATGTTGATATGGTACAAAAGATGTATATGTCTGTGGCCTTTTGGCCTTCCAAAATGGACTGAAATCTGACTTAATGGATTGCCTAATGGCCTGTGCCCCATAAGGGGGATCAGATGAATATGACTAACTATGGGCCTAGCCTTATATAGGCTCCTTATGCACAGGCCGGCCAAATTCTCCCTGGGTATATATTGTCCACATCTGGTACTAAAATCTGAACGCCAACCCTGATGACGCCCATATCTCAACACCTGCTGTCAGCCGGTTTACATCACAAAAGATAAAATCTAGATAATACTAGGGTGTGTTCACACAAACTTACTCACATGGGTGTGTTCATACACACATATTGCCTAAGGGAAGGTTCATAACATTGCCACTAAACATATTCAACAAATCCCCTTGTAGTGGTAATGTGTCTAGAAGGCCAAAGTATCATCGACCATGTTTGCAATGTCTTGCTTCTCCTCGGAATTTTCCTTTCCTCCTTCGCTCATCACTGGCAATCCACTTCCTGCATTCATTGATGAAATGTCCCTCCTGCGACAATAGTGACACTTCCCTTTCTTCTTTCTGGAAGTATGTGTGTCTTTATCAACTTGAAATGCTTGTTCATGCCATGATTGGGAGTGCTGGAGTTGACCCTGGAGAGATTCAGAGAGGTATGAAAGCTTTGGTAGCATAGTGGAAGTCAACTGAGAGCAATGTTGACCAACTCTCAATCTGAAACCACTTCGTTGATATTGAGGAGCTGTTCCTTGAGGTCTTTGATCTTGGTCAGATAATCGGTGATTGATGTACCTTGAGGGGATCTCTTGAGAGGGAGCTCCCGTTTCAGCTCCCACTACCTCTGCTAATGATCTCTGTAGAGTAGTTGGCTGGTTGGGAATTGGACGGGAAGGTCGAGGCTCACTGCCAAAGACAATCCCCCAAAGACCTGGATGTTGCGGAGCATAAAACTCCACAGGCTAAAGTTGGTGCCATCCGACTGGTCCTCGGCTGTAAGAAAGCCATAATCACCCACACAAAGTATGCAAACTCTCTTGATTGCAAAAGAACCCCCTTGTGCAGGGAACTCCAAGAAGTAAGAGAGTGCTAAGGAAGACTGAGAAAACTGAGGGTACCAAAAGTTACTGAAGAAGGCTGAGAGCATCTAGAAACTGAAGTGCTCGGAGATGGATTGCTAGAATCCCAGAAAGTACCCACACACACACACACACACACATTTTGCCCAAGGGAAGGTTCATACACATTGCCACAACATATTCAACACACCTCCCAGAACTCCATTACAGATTTCTTCAGTCCCCACAACGTGCGGCCCAAAATCCTACCCATCCAAACGCTAGCTGCAGATCCACAATATTCCACAACATCCAGAGGCACATCCACGGATTAAGGGGATCGTCACCTTGTCCTCCATCTAGATGAGGACGCCCTATTGTATTACACTTTCACTATCACATGTTTATATCATAGGTAGCTGTTTCAGTGTATTTCCATGATGCAATATTTTCATGGATCTATTGTGCTATTTTGTGGTCTCCCTTTTGGTCTTTTGAAGACGTTCATATGATGGGCTAGTTGGAGAGCACTTCTCATATGCACGCAATACTTTGGCTCCGCTGATTGTACATGTGTTTAATCGTGCCATTTCTGAGGGTTCCCCGGCAAACTAGACAGAGCATATCATTGTACCACTCTTTAAGAGTGGGGACCCCATGGTACTAGGCAACTACAGGACGATCATGATTGGTCATTACTCGGCCAAACTATATGGCTCTATATTGGAGTCGGAGCTGAGCCGCTGGGCAAAGAGGCATGGTCATCGAGCACAGGGACAAGCCGGCTTCAGGAGAGGATTTACTACCTTGGATCACATACTGACACTTCAGGCACTTATTGAAGAGGGTTGGGCACAGAAGAGAAGGATATATTGCTGCTTTGTGGACTTCCGCAAAGCCTTCGATACCATACCACGTGCCAAGCTTATGCCCAGATCGCATGACATTGAGGTACCTGAGGATATGCAGTGGGGGATATATGCTTTGTATGAGTCTGTGACAAGCAGAGTCCGAGCTCCAGGCAGACTATCCGATATGGTGACTAGCACAATAGGGGTGAATCAGGGATGCCCGCTATCACCCACCCTCTTTGGACTGCACATTGATGTGGTCTCCGATTATGTAGACAGATGGGGAGGCCTAGGGGCATGCCTAGCAAGGGTGTTAATACCCATCTTGTTATATGCTGATGATATTGTTCTAATCTCAAACTCTCCGGAGGGATCACAGAGACATCTGGATGCATTACAGGCGTTCTGTGCGGATAGAGATCTGATAGTGAACCTTGGGAAAACCAAGGTTATGGTGTTTAACACCACACAGGTATGGGTGACGAGATCAGAGCCTTAGTTCACTTTCCAAGGGAAGCTGGTTGAGTACGTCAAGTCATATGTCTATTTGGGAGTTACTTTCACAGGACCGCGTTTTTCCCTGAAGGAGGCAGTAGCAACTAGATTAGCTCGAGGGCATGCAGCCTTGGGGGCACTTGAGAGGCAGTGTGCACACATACAATTTTAAGAGCCGCACACCAAATTGTGGCTATTTGATACACTTGTCACACTGGCCCACCCCTACGGAGCTCCAATTTGGGGGCCCAGTATACATCACAGATCTCAGAGAGGGATGGAGGCATATGGAGAGACCACTGATTATGATGATTGCCCGCATGATTCGGAGAAAATCATCGGTACCACATGAGATTGTTCGGGCTGAGCTGGGTGCCGCACCAGTAGTGACCGAGGCCGTATTACCTTTTTACACTGGCTATGGGAGCTCCCTCCGCAGAGGTACTCCCGATTGGCATTGACCTCATCCATACAGTTGGCAGAGGATGGAGATACTCATTGCTGGTATGCTCAGATGAGATCATGGTTTGACCTACATGGTCTGCGGATAGAGGCACTCCCACCCTTTCAGTATAGCCTGGATTGTCCATTTTTGGATCTCACCCACTCAGAGCAGAACCGCGTGATTAGGATGGATATCGTTAGAGCGGACACAGAGAGGACATGGACTAGTCCCCTTGAGCCCTAAGGCACGAAAATGGCTCATTACAAGAGCCATTTTATGTACCTACTCACCAGATGATTTTATCACCCGCCCAGCATACATGGATCTACACCTATCACATGGATACGTTGTGCCATTGGACAGATCCAGACCTCATCACACCAGCTGTGGATTGAGACAGGGCGATATGTGCATCAGATCTCGGACGACTGCATTTCTCAGCTATGCTACTAGGAGGCAGAGACAGAGGAGCACTACATTTGCCGATGTACAGTCTATTATGAGATCTAAGGGAGATATCACTGCCTCTTCCGAGAGGGTTTTGGGCCGTTATGCAGGGTCATGGAGTTTGTGGATCAGAGATGCATGGGATTGTTCCTACTTGAGCTCAGGAGACACAGAGAGACCCTCTTGGCAGACAGGAGACCGAGCCATGATGTACCTTGACAGAGGATCCTGACAGATTTCTTTAGCACCAGCACCAGCAGCCCAGCCCACACACCTCCTAATACCTCCTCCATCGAGCCATCAGGGCACCAGCCACGCTCCAAGGGAGTCACCACTGATAGAGCAATCGTCTTATGTCATGCTCATCAGCCACGCCCACCAGGATCCCGACCATAGCATCCTCACCATCACTAGATCAGAGCCATTATTGCTCGGTATCGGAGGCGCCTACCTCGCTTCTACGACCTCTCCATTCTAGACAGCCCCATGGCGGAGATCCTTGATCTGAGGAGAGGGCAGCACTTCAACTGATCAGCATACATGGATCTACTTGATATACATTTTCCGGTATTTTCTACTCAGTATCATCTAGGAGTCTTACTTACAGTTCTTATAACTGTAAGATAGTTTATTGTACTTTTCAATTCCATTTGGTTGTTCTCTTTGATGAGACACCAACTTCAGATGTACTCTCAGTTTTGGTCTCATAGGCCATTATGGCCTCTTAGAGACGTTAATATATCATTTCATTTCTCTCTCTCGCTCTCTCATGGATACATTGTACTACCCTTTGGTCTCATAGACCGTCTGGGTCTTTTAAAGATGTTAATCTCCCCTCTCTCTCTCTCTCTCTCTCTCTCTCTCTCTCTCTCTCACACACACACACACACACATTTCTAGAAAAACAAAATGCTATATCAGCTATTCAAGCATCAATTCAATCTTAAAGGCACATTAACATCAAACGATTTGAGTAAAACAATAGTTTTACTCAAATTCAATCTAAAAAGCACATCAACATCAAACAATTTGAGTAAAACAATGGTTTTCTACTTGCATAAATGAGGTTGTTACAAAAGGGATCCTTTTAACAGAAAAGAAAGGGCACCTCCGTTCTAGCAGGCATGATAGGTTTCCCTGCCAGTAACTCCGCTAGGATACAGCCCGTGCTCCAAAGGTCAACACCTACTCCATATTCAGTGGCGCCAAGCAAAAGCTCAGGAGGTCGATACCAAAGTGTCACAACCCGACTTGTCAAAGGCTGATTTTGATCTGGACGAAAAAAAGTTGCAAGACCAAAATCAGCAATCTTTAAGGTGCCCGAATTATCTAGCAAAAGGTTGGAGCCTTTGATATCCCGATGGAGTACACCCTGAGTATGGCAATGCTCTAGTCCAGAAAGCAACTGGTGTAAGTAGCATTTTACCTGCAGAAATTAGCCACAACTCACATGCGTCAGTTGCCCTTCAATTTTTATTGGATTCAAGAACACATAAATGGCACCGAAGAACCACTAATGCTGTACATCAAGGATTTCTATCAGATACAAACCTGTGGTTCAGTGAACAGGATGCCTGGACATGCAGAAAGTCCAGCAAGGTCATGTTCCATATACTCAAAAACAAGGTATAGGCTGCAAGACATCCTCGAGGTGACAAGACCTTCCAGTTTAATTACATTCGGATGATCAAGACGTCTCAAAACAAGAATCTCTCTTGCCATAAACCGCACACTCTCAGGCTCAAGGGTATCAAATCGAACTTTTTTGAGAGCAACGATTTTCCTGGAGTCCAGATCCCGAGCCTTGTACACATTGCTGTATGTGCCTTGTCCAATCTACAACAGCAATAGAAACAAAATTAACACCACCATTGTTACCTAGATTGTATAGTAAAGCATGCAGCTCTAACATGATAAGTGTAAAACCATACTCTATCAAGCAAAGTGATTCAATCAATAACCAGCGAGAACATTTTCCCCTAAAATTCATCAGAAAGACAATCACACAATGGTCCAGCATTGTACCCAATACCCCCCCTCCCCCCTTTTCCCCTGGTGGTAAAAGCAAGGATTATCTCACATGAGCTTTCATATGGACCATCTGTCACCATTCCATTACAATTTGGATGCCACATTACAACTGCCTCTCACCAAATAGGACATTGAAAGGCTCATTCGCTCTGACCTATTCCAATTACAGACTCCTGTCACATGGTCCACCGCACCCTCACCAAAGATGCAATTCTATCACGATCATTTTCAACGGCAGATCACAAATAATGGCTGCATAGAGGTCGAGACGGAGGAGCACTAACTTTTTAGAGGCCCAGTGTTCAAGGCAGCCAAGGGCTGCAAGACTTGTACTTCCTTTTTGGACATTATGAATATACTGAATACTCAGCTATCTCTCTCTCTTCTCTATCTTCTGTATGTGTTTTGCATCAAGCATGTTCCAGGATGGTGTTTAGACTCCCAAAGCTTCCGCGTGTGACATTGGTATCAAAGAATCAGGCTTAGCAAGGCTAAACACTGAATCAGTCATAGATGAAGGTGCACAGTCCAAGGAAAGGAGCACAAGACATGGAAGAAGTTCCCAGGAGGTTGGTTGGTGGTGTTCCACGAGGCCCAAGGGGAATGGTAGTCTTGTGAGTCGGGTGCCACTTGGGGCACACTAGGAAAGGCTTTCAGGCAACGGTTCCAAGGGAGGATGTGAAACGGGAGGCGGATGCGTGTATTGGAATCGTATAAATGTGAACAAGATTCTGAGCACTTAACACTTGAGCATTACAACCACAAAGCTGAAAATGACAATACACCACATAAAGGGGCCGATGATAGGCTGACCCCCCCCCCCCCCCCCTTTAGGTTATATTACCAAAAGAGTCTGCAAAGTACAAGATTACGGGTGCCTGGGGATTCACCACCAGCCTGCACCTGATTCTTCCAAATACATCATGAATAAATACATTTCAAACAAGAGAATCTGTAGGTACATCCGCCCTACACACAGGTACATCCGCCCTGCACAAGAGTTTCACAATCCTCACAGAGGTACTCCGCCCTGCACAAGATGTAAATGGATCTTTAGGCCCTGTTTCCACGTGAGAAACTGATCCAGAAACCTGTGTTCTCCACGAGCAAGTGTCCCCAATGCTTGCCCTAAGCACCTGTTATACCAGGAAACCTTGAGACACATCCATGCTCACATATTCCATTGCTGTCCGGCCTGTTTTGTGCAATAACCAGTCCAAAACAGCAACTTTCTATCGCGAGAATTCCACCTGTAAAGGGTCCTACAGCCCTGTGGAGGTCCCTAGAGCTGTCCTGTAATGTCCAAGTTGACTTTGGACACCTGTAACCAGCCCAAAACTCGCAATAACCAGAAATTGCAGGTCTGAAATTTACCAACCAGCCCTTTAGAAGAGTGTGGGGATCGATATCCAAGCTTGTGTGAGTCCGGGAAGCAAGCAACCAGCCCTGTAGCAACTCCCAAAGCTCCAACCAGCTCTCCAATGTGTTGAATAATGAATAAAACAGCCCAAAAGGCCTCTTGAGGGAGGCGCCTTTTTCCAGTGCCACCTAAGGGGTTTGGTGGGTACACATACAGGCTGACATGTGTCCCCATAAGGTGTCCAGGTAGGTGTCCAGCCCATAGTGCTCCATTTGTCCTGTTTGTATAAGTTTAGGTCCAACCAAATGGGAAATGGCCATAAGCTATCCGGACTTCATTAATTTTGGTCCAACCAAATGCGAACGCATTATAAGTTATCCAGCCACTTATTAATGAGTGTGGACCTGCAAACCAATAAACTTTAGTAGTAAATGAAATAAGCTGTAAATTGAGTGTGGACGCAACCTGCAGCGTATCCACACTTAAGTGGCCATTACCAGACTGCCAATCATCACAAACCTGAGGACCTGGGAGAGAGAGTGCTGAAATCTTGTAAACTCCATTCTCCACTCCGCCTTCCCAAACCACTTGGCCTGTTGCTTTGTCCCGGAGAGCAACAAAATGCTCATCAAACTCCACCCGTACGCCAGTCTTGCAAAACTGATGCACTGACAACAGATGAAAACCAAGTGCCGGAACATACAACACCTTGGAGGAATGCTTCCCCCCTCTGCCATCGGGAACTATCTCCATCCTGCCCTCACTGTGAACTGGGATAGTGGATGTATCACCAGTAAGAATATGACTAGAAAGCCTGCAGAGATCCTGTAAACCGGAACGGGAAGGAGTCATGTGCCTGGAAGCACCACTATCGAGAATCCACTCCCGAGTATCCGTTGCGGAGAGTCCTCCAATCTCCTCCCTGCCTAAAGAAAATGAAACATCGGTGTCCACCACCTCCAGGTGCACAAAAGCCGGAGTCTTCATGATTGCTGCTCAGGAATCTTCACCCTTCTCGGTCTTCCGCTTGGGACACTGCCTCCAATAGTGGCCTTTCTCGCCACAATCATTACAGGTCCTCTCTGCCTTCAGTTTCTCGCGGTCAACGTCAGACTTCTTCTCAGAAGACTTCTCCGATGAAGCCTTCCCTTTGCCCGAGTTATGGCCTTTCGACCGTTGGCCAGTTAAGGCCTCCGAACCTCCACCCTGAGGAGGGTTCGTGAATCGTTCCTCCTGGTCCAGGACCATGGGCACAAGCTCCTCCCACGTGATGGTGCTGAGCCTGCCATTGGTAATCAAAGACCAGTAAAATGCTGAGTACGAAGAGGGCAAGTGTGACAGCAACGTTATGGCCATGTCCTTTGACGATATCTCCTTCCTAGCCTGAAGAACTTCTTGCTGAAGAGCCTGCAGCTTGTTAATATGCTCCCGCATCGTCGATGACTTTGCAGGGTTCATAACCCGCATCTGTACTTCCAAGGAAATCCTCTTCATGGGCGATACCCTGTTGTAAAGTGAGGCCAAATGCTGCCATATACCTCTGGCCAGCGTCATATGCTTTACATGATTGATTACCTGGGGTGTGCAGTTGAGAAAGATAAACGAACGGACCCTGGGGTTGACATGATCCCACATCTGTGTCTGAGCCTCCCGGTCCTTCTGGATTGACGGTAACTCCCCTTCCTCAACTTTCGGCCGTGGAATCCCAACAACGACGAAATCAGCGAGGTCGTAAGACTCCAGAACAGATTCCATCATATCCTTCCATATGCCGTAGTTGCTCCCGTCCAACTGACGGTCCATTGGGAACGTGGGGAGTGTCGGGATCTTCACATGTCTCTCGGCCATCTCAAACAGATCTGCCATTGCGGGGATGTACTCTGAAAAGGGTGGGTTGGTGGGAACAAAGAAGAACTAACACCTGCAAGTGGCTGTCCAGCAAATCAGCCCGCTGTCCTCTTGCTTCTCCTCTTCCCGAATAGTCCAAAACAGTCCACCAATCAGCCACAAAACAGTCCCCCTCTTGCTCACACAAATCCCAAGACCTATCTAGAGCCTAGGGCTGTGATACCATGTCAGAATACGCAACGGAGATGATGACCAGATCTGGGAACACGAGCAAAAAAAAACGCATGCAGAAAAGTAGCACAAGAGAGAGAGAGAAGTAGGCGTGTAACTCTGCTCTAATATACACAAGAAGATCCCGGTATGATACAATGAGTGGTATGGGGGTGGGGGCCTATTTATATGCCCCCACATGTGCAGTCGGCCTACTGTAGGCAGCCGACTGTTGCCGAATCTCCACGACCAGCTAAAAAACAGCCAGTCGGTCAGTGTGTCAGTAGTCGGCCATCTCAGTAAGGGAGTCGTGGACCAATGCCTTCAGTCGGCCAGCTACTGGGCCCTCCTGCCACCTCAGGGCTGCCTCCCAAGCCACAGAAAAAATGGGAAAAATAGGGGAAAAATGCGGAGAGTGGGGAAAAATGATAAAACACCTGATAAGGGCGGGCACACCCACAACAAAGGCCCTGGTGTATAAATCTAGACAGGAGATGACTTCTAACAGTACCTTCCCCTTTGGGAATTGAAACTTTGGAAACTTCGCACCTTTTTGAAGGTTCTGACAACCCTTGCCCACTATGAGGTGTCCCCGATATCGCTCGTAAGAGAAATTAAAAGGAGAAATCAACGATTCTCAAACCCCTCTCCAAAGAGGCAGTGGAATCTCCTTTGGATGTCATAGTATGCTATGCATTTGCAAATGTAGTGCTTCGCGAGAGAGTGTTACATGTGTTGCAGTTGCAGAAGCGTGGTCTTGATTAACGTAAGCAAGAGAGATTAACACGCTAATCCTATTGTTTAGTCCACGCTCACAAACGACAAGAGATGTAACCCTAATCTACTGTATAGTCCAAAACATGAATATGTACAATGGTTCTTGGATCTACACTTAGATCTGGTTCATGCATCTAGCCTAGTGTGCATACAAAAGATCTTGTCTTAGAGACCCCTTCACTTGCAGACTGAGGCGTGTTTTCCTCCTCGTTGCTGGTCACCTTGGTTCGCGACACTTCTTGTGATGCATTTTCTTACTTGTAGACTGCCTCTGGCCACTTTGCCGATCGCGGATGCATATCTGCTTGCTTTTCCGGTAAAACTCTTCCATCAAAGCTGCAATCATCTCCGTTAGAGTGAGGGTCTTTGCTCACCCCTCGATAGGCGGGGCGCTCACAGTGGCTCCAACTGTGTTAAGGTGTGCTGCTTGGTCCATCTGGTGGGATTGTCTGAATCTGAGGGCCCTCGTGATCGTTGTCGGCGCTGGGCGGGTGCCTCCATCTTGGGTCGGGTGAATTTTAAAAGAAGCTTGTGTTGTGTCACACGCGGAAGCTCTGGGAGTCTTCTTTTAGCCCTAAACACCATCTTGGAACATGCTTGATGCAAAACGCATACAGAAGACAGAGAAGAGAGAGAGATATAGCTGAGTATTCAGTATATTCATAATGTCCAAAAAGGAAGTACAAGTCTTGCAGCCCTTGGCTGCCTTGAAAAGGTAGAAAATACCTAATCTAACCCTAAGTCTATGACCCAATCCACTAGGGACTGAATGCCCAACTATGAGCCAAGCGATTGCTGTATATAGCCCTTTGAAGAATTTGTGGACTCTAGCCGCCGATAGGACTGCTGTCGGCCAGGGCCTTGGACACAAAATATTCAAAATGCTGCCAATGCCTTGTGATGTTGTAGCCCAAACTCTTGTCCTAAATCTTGTCTTTATTCTGCTGCCCTTCAAGGATTAGCTTCTGGAATGAGCATGGACATGACATCCCCCTCTGCTAAACTCGATGACAGGATTCCAACTTCTATTCTTGGATGACTGTCATCATCCCATGTCTATTCACGGAGTCCCAAACCTGTTATCCTTCTCTTCCTGGTAGCCTTTTCACTAAAAACCCTACCCGGTCTCCAAATCCACTGTAACTCTGATGATGATCTATGCATCTATTCCATCCTATCCCTTTTCCCTTCATCCTTGAACACTTTCTCTGGTCTTCTTTCCTGAGTATTGAGTTTGGCGCTCTCAATCCACCCCTTGGAGGATCATCCTGTCACAAACCCCTATATTCTAGGGACATGCGGATGCGTGTCAGGCCTAGAAACATGCGGATGCATGTATGTATTATACCTAGGCATGTGTGTGGATCATATGAGTGGATGCATATGAGTCCAAGGACATGGCAGGACATTTGTGGACTTTCGGGCGGTGCCCGTGTGGATTCCGGCCATGCACACATGGTGTGTTATGATGGCAGGCGGAATATTTTCAAGTACAAGAATGATGATAGGTGGTTCTCCAAGTTTACATGAGCATAATGCATAAATGATGCATGCCATAACTTTATTTTACTTTGTGTGACATTGTCTTGCTGCCTGGACAATGCTTGTTATTTTGGCTTGTGAAGTCCGAGGGACCGGGGACGCCCGGGCACCTTGTGGACACGTGTGTGCACTCCTGTTTGGGCCTAAAACTGTGGGCTTATGGGTTTTGCAGGTGGTAAGGCGGGCTTTCCAAGACCAGGTGGTGGATAGCTTGCCAGAAGATGGCAGCAGTTGGCAGGAACTTTCCAGTACTGATGTTGGTAGTTCTTGTGTTCGTCAGTCAGAGGAAGCTGAACAGGTCACTTATGCTCTGATGTCTCGTAGTATTCTGGACAAAGAACCTCCAGTAGATGAGGATGTTCTTTCCACGGGGACCTTTCGGAAAGCCAGGCAGGTGATTACTTGCAGAAGGAGGTGGTTTCTCCAGGCTTTGTGGTTCTGGATTCAGAGGGGGTGGTTGACAGGTTTCATTAGGTTTCCAGGACTTGTGTGTGCACCGTAACAGGTGTTGATCCTTGTGAGTAGTGTACTGCCTCTTTTACTCAGAAGCTGTATGGTTCATTGATCTGGTTGATGGACACCAGATTGGACGAGAGCTTCATGATGAGGCAGTTGAGCTCATGGTTGCAAATGTCTCTTTGGGAGACAGGATTGCGTTTTCTGTGGTTTCTGCGGCATGCGAAGGATCATGGACTCTTGTACACAGGAGGGGGATTGATTGATGGAGTCCGACTCCACGGTTGGAGTGACTCGGTTTGGGGACGAGATCCGGACACGAGGAGATCTGCTTCAGACCCAGGAGCAGTTTTATGGAGCAGTGAGCAGCAGTCATCTTTTGCCTTGTCGAGCACAGAGGCAGAGTACCGGGCTGCTTATGATGCTGCTTGTGAGGTGGTGAGGATGCAGAGATTGCACTGTAGGTTTGGGCTTCCACTGGAGGAACCCATGGTCATCCAGAGGCACTTTGTTCGTGAACAGATCGTTGCTTTGATGACATCTTGCTAGAGTTCTGTTTGACGGAGGACAGTACGGTGGACCTCTTCACGAAGTCGCTCTCTCAGGATTTGCTCAGGCGGCACCACAGCTCCATGTGGTTGGTTTAACAGCCAGGAGCTGAGAGGGGGTGTTAGAAGTCATCTCCTGTCTAGATTTATACACCAGGGCCTTTGTTGTGGGTGTGCCCGCCCTTATCAGGTGTTTTATCATTTTTCCCCACTCTCCGCATTTTTCCCCTATTTTTCCCATTTTTTCTGTGGCTTGGGAGGCAGCCCTGAGGTGGCGGGAGGGCCCAGTAGCTGGCCGACTGAAGGCATTGGTCCACGACTCCCTTACTGAGATGGTCGACTGCTGACACACTGACCGACCGGCTGTTTTTTAGCTGGTCGTGGAGATTCAGTCAACTGCCTACAGCAAGCCGACTGCAAGCCGACTGCACATGTGGGGGCATATAAATAGGCCCCCACCCCCATACCACTCATTGTATCATACCGGGATCTTCTTGTGTATATCAGAGCAGAGTTACACGCCTACTTCTCTCTCTCTCTTGTGCTGTTTTCCTGCATGCGTTTTTTTTTGCTCGTGTTCCCAGATCTGGTCATCATCTCCGCTGCATATTCTGACAGGTACTGTGTGCATGTACAAATGTACAATACATACTGTCACGTGCACACCTTAATCCAGTGCCACGTAGACAAAATTATTACTTGAAGCTACCTAAAGGGCATATATGGGCAGTTTGGAGCAGTTTTATGTCACGTGCACACCTTAATCCTGTGCCACGTAGACATGATTATTCCTTGCAGGCGCCTTAAGGGCAAAGTTAGAGGTGGTATATGGGCAGTTTGGAGCCAATTTGGTGGCCCTATAGATGCCTGGAGGTGACCAAGACATGCAACAATGGTTGGGACATATTATGGGCACAATATGAACACATTTTATGACATTTTTGATGACTTTTTATGGCCTGAAAAGTGAAAACCAACCTGATTATGACTTGCTATCACTTTACTATATAAAGGCAGGTCAAGGGTCATTCATAATCATTCAAAGACAGAGATTGCAGAGCCAAGACCAGCGACATGCAGTCTAACCCGGAGGTGCCCAAGACATGCAACAATGGTTGGGACATATTATGGGCACAATATGAACACATTTTATGACATTTTTGATTACTTTTTATGGCCTGAAAAGTGAAAACCAACCTGATTACGACTTGCTATCGTTTTACTATATAAAGGCAGGTCATGGGTCATTCATAATCATTCAAAGACAGAGATTGCAGAGCCAAGATCAGCGACATGCAGTCTAACAGTTTGGATCAGCCAAGTACATCTCCAAATCAGCATTTTCCACTAACGCAGTGGAGAACAGTAAGCATAAGTTCATTCATAGCATTCATAGTCTAGATCCACATTGGATCTATGACAATCATTGTAATTACTCATTCATTCAATAATATATAGTAAGAGTAGGTTAGGTAAAGAGTCTCTCTCTTCTCCTTCTGTCTGCTTCTCTATGTTATGAGCATGTGATTAGCGTTAGTCTTTATTGCTTTGCGTTAATCATCATTAAGCACACTCCGCATAGTAGCCATGTTACATTTTAACAGCCCTATTAGGTGCCCAAAGGTGCCCAAGACATGCACCAATGGTTGGGACAGACTATGGACACAATATGAATGCATTTTATAATATTTTTGATGACTTTTTGTATACGACTTGCTATTTAAATCCCTATAAAAGGACAAGTCAAGGATCATTCCAAGAATCTAGAGAAAGGGGAAGGACTCCAATAACCCCTGCTCTTTTGGAAAGAAGAAGATGGTGAAATGCTTCACTACGACGGATGGAAAGCCAAGACCAAGGGCATGCAGCCACGTCATCTGTATCAGCCAAGTACGCCTCCAAATCAACATTTCCATTAAACCACAGAGGAGGACACTAAGTCTAAGTTAATGCATAGCAAATAGGGCTTAGATCTCTTTGCAAATCATTATAATTTGCTAATATACAATAGGAGTCGAGTGTCACGTGCATCCCGCACTTGGATGCCACGTCGACATATTTGAACAAGAAGGTGCAGGACTTGGAGTGGAAACTGGTCCCATGTAAGCCCGATCTGGGACGAGTCAGCCAGGGTTCCACTCTACGCATTCGAGATCACGTGTGCATTGTCCTGCACATGAAGCAATGCCAGTCCGTACTGTGAGTCTCCCTCTGGAACGATGTTAGATGACCTGTGTGTTTGGTTTGCAACCAGATGTCGGGCATCTGTAGAAGCATGTAGGATTTGCAGGTAGACAGGGCCAACTCTTAGGATACCCAAGAGGGGCCAGGCAGGCCCCAGGACTTGACCACCAGCCCAAGGATGGGTTGGGCAAGCTATCAGCCAGCCCAAGAGGGCTTGGCAAGGCAGCCGACTGGCCTATGAGCCAACCCAGCCAGGCGGCCAGGCCTGGGTGCTACCCAACACCCAGTTGGCCAGGCCAAAAGGCTACCCAACACCCAGTCGGCCAGGTGTGCAGGGGCTGCCCAACAGCCAGGGAAGTGCCCAATGGCCAGCCTTTTAGTAGTGTGAAACGATTATATTAAAAAGCATTTATTACATAAAGAACCAGGTCGTGGAGGGAAAATAGAACCAGCTGACTTGCTTATGTAGAAGGGTATAAATACCCAAGCTAGAAATCAGTAGTTCCATCTCATTATTCACAAGGGTTGCTACATTCCAAGGGCCAAGACAGCCAAGGGGAAGTGCTCAGCCAAGGTGAAGAAGTGCAAGTCAAGAACCAGTCTTTATTTCAGATTTACATCATTCTAATAAAGCAAATATACTATTCGTGGTGGGGACCCTACAGAGGGTATTTGGGACCCAATACTGTGTCCTCTTCCCCCCCGCGCCCCCCCCTCCCCCTTCTCTCTCTCTCGGACCAAGCCTCCACACTCCAACGTGCCCAACGCCCCCCTGTCGGCCACGATCACCTCATTAGCTCCAGATCCGGGACATGCTCCACTGCCATCGAGCTACCTTTCCACGTGACAGTTGAGGGAGACCTCTCGGCCATACTCATTAGCCCCATGCTTGATATTTTGGAGAGTGGTATACGATCTACTCGGAGCTGATGCTGCTCTCATGTTTCTATGTTCTTAGTATTTCCATGATGAGTTTCCATGGACAGTTTTGTATCACCCAAGTGAGATAGCTATGTTAATGTTTTCTTTTTGTTTTATTTTCCATTCCATGATGAGATATGCCATGGACATTATTGTATCACTTTGGTCTCATAGGCCCAGTGGGTCTTTAGTAGACGCTTAATCTCTCTCTCTCTCTCTCTCTCTCTCTCTCTCTCTCTCTCTACACATCTTCTTCAACCAGGGTTCCACTCTACGCGTCCGAGGTCAGGTGTGCATTGTCGTACACATGAAGTGGTGCCAACCCGTACCGTGAATCTCCCTCTCGAATGATGTCAAATGACCTGTGTGTTTGGTTTGCAACTAGATGCCGGGCCTCTGTAGAAGCATGTAGGATTTGCAGGTAGACGGGGCCAACTCTTAGGGCTATCCCAGGAAAAGAGATGACATATCTCTTGGGTAGGCTTAGGCTACCCAAGAGGGGCCAGGCAGGCCCAAGGACTTGCCCACCAGCCCAAGGAGGGGCTGGGCAGGCTGTCGGCCAGCCCAAGTGGACTTGGCCAGGCAGCCGACTGGCCTATGAGCCAGCCCAGCGAGGCGGCCAAGCCTGGGTGCTACCAAGTGCCCAATCGGCCAGGCCAAAAGGCTGCCCAGCACCCAGTCGGCCAAGGCCAGGGGGCTGCCCAGCAGCCCGCGCAAGTGCTGCCCAGCAGCCAGGGAAGAGCCCAGTGGCCAGCCTTTTAGTAGTGTGAAACAATTATATTAAAAAGCATTTATTACATAAAGAACCAGGTTGTGGAGGGAAAATAGAACCAGCCGACTTGCTCATGAAAAGGGTATAAATAACCCTAATTCTTGGGCATTATTTGTATGGGATTAGACACTGACATTGGATACATTTCTCTGTTAAGATCTTCCCAATTTCATAGCATATAATGACTTCCCACATGTTCATTGAAAAATTCAATGGAGAGAGTTTCCACACCTAGCAGACTAAGCTGAAGTTTTGTCTAATGAGAGGACTTTGTCCTCACCACATTAAAGAACCTACCCAATCTCACCTTGGAAGGGGTCATAGCCCCCTTCAAGAGAGAAGAAAGGAAGCTAAAAAACAAAGAAACAGGGGGGGGGGAGGCGGAAGTTCCTTCACAAAGTGTAGAACTTCAAAGGTATTGAGTGTTTCCTTTGTGGTAGGAACAATCATGCAGAGATGGATTGCTATTCAAAAAAGCCGTGTAAACATTGTGGGAAAAACCACCACAATGTAAAGAATTGCTTTCACAAAAAGGCAGATGCCAATATCATTGAGAAGGCAGAGCTTTCCATAGAGTAAGCAAACTGTTGTTATGATGATTGGACTTTTTAAAGTCTAAGATATGTGTTGTTTTCTGTTGAATTGTGTGTGTATGTGACTTGATCCTTGTTTGTCCTTACCCATGGGATCCCATAACTCGCCTGTGAAACTAGAGCAATGTAATTTATCCTTGACTAGGAAAACTACATTAGAAACCATGAGCATAGATTTATCCTTGACACAATATAAGGTAATCCCTTGAGGGGGGGTTTGTTGGGAGTCAAGGTCTTACTTATGTATGAACCCACAATATGAGTGGTACTGTGTTTTTGTGTGAACCACCTCTTAGGAGTAAGAATAATATCTAGATAATTTGTGTGTGCTATGACATAAACAATGATGTAAGAAGGGAAATCTTTGTAACCTATTAAGGTACTTGTACTTCACTGAATCAATCAAGCAACAGTCACATCATTCAGTCGTGTACTTTACTCTCTCTCTAAGAGCTATGTTCTCTCTCTTCTCTCTCTATCCTTCTCCACACACACACATGACATGAAGATCTTCCAACCACCATAGCTGAGCACTGTACCTACAAACCCTAACCCTAGCTGCTTTCAACAATTAGCATTTATCTCCGTACCTTAGGGTCAGTCATCATTAAGCACGCTCCGCATTGTAGTCATTTTACATTGATATCAGAGCCTAGGGCAATCCTAGGTACGCATGCTGAATTAGGGTTTTTTGAAAATAGGGTTTGCGTTTTAGGGTTTGCATGCCAAAATTAGGGTTTTCCCTTTTTGCATTGGTTCAACCCTTGTATCAATATTCTCAACCCCATTTCAACTTGCATAGAAAATTAGAGTTTACGTTTTTGCATAGGCAACCAAATTAGGTTTTGTGTTTTTGCATATGGAATCAACTTTGAGCATGAGCATTAGGGTTCTATGCATAGGTCTTGCATATAGTTTTGCATGCAGATTGTGTCAAGTTTATGTAACTATTTGGCCCTCCTAGCTCTTTTTCAACTTTGATTAAAGTTGAGTAATGTTTTATTATTAAAAGTCAAAAAAGACAAAAGCAGAGTTAAAAAAGAGAAAAGCAAAGCTTGGCCCACTTTTGGCAAAAAAGCAAGGCCTTCCTCAAGTATAAAGGAGTAAGAGCCTTCCTTGTTGATTATCTTCAAGAGCGTGGAGACTCTCAAGAGAGCAAGGAGTTCCTCATCAACTCCATATTCATCCTCATCTCTCTCTCTACCCGCCTACTGTTTGGTTGCACCGCCCAGAACCTCTTGCGTCGCCCTGTGCCACCTACCGCCATCAGCTGAGCCACCAGCTCCGCCGCCGCCGCCTATGCAAAGCCGTCGGCCGCCCATAGCCACCAGCACTACTACCTTGGTGTTTACTTTTTCGAAAAGCTTCTTGAAGATCTTCCTACAGATTGGGTATTGAGTTTTCTTGGACATCTTTGAGATTTGGATTTGGATTTGGATTTGGATTTGGACTTGGACTTGGGATTGGACTTGGAACTTGGACTTAGATTTGAGATTTGAATTTGGAACTTGGACTTGGATTTGAACTTGGACTTGGGATTGGACTTGGATATTGGATTTGAATTTGGATTCGCTGGACTTGGAATCATTGGATTTGGATCTGGTACTAGCCCGGTGAAAGATACTTGTGGGTCATTCCCGTGGTGTGCTCGGCATCAGAGATCTCGTGCCTCGACATCGACCTCGACTTGGATATCCTACATCGGCATATCTGTTTGTTTTGTATTCATTGATTGTATTGATCCTGGCCAGCATGCCCGTGGATTGTTCCTGAATAAATTCCTGAAAGGGGGCAGGCCCTGTTTCCCATTCAATGTGGTGTACTGTGCAAGATCCCTATTCCCTTCTCTGTCTCCCCTCTCTCTCTCTATATCTTTATCTCTTGGACACATGTGTGAGTCTGTCATGTGGCTTTCCAGAACTTGCTGGGAAGCTGTGGGTGAATAAGTGAGGAAATGGCAGCTGCCACAGCACTATCACTTTGAGATTCTCTCTCATTCCATGCCACCACAACTGCTTGCCCTCCCTGCTCTCACTTTCCAGCCATGAGTCCTGTGTTGTTGCTAAATCTGGCGTTTCTCACCATCTTCTTTTGACACCTATTTCCCAAGCATCCCACTACATCTATGTATTACTAAAGGAACATAAGGTGACAAATCAGAGCAGGTTGATTAAGGTCTCCCCGATGCCTCCCCTCTTCGCATTGGCTAGCTCAGGCACTGGGGAATCCCACAAATACAGGACATGTAATTTCATGAGTCTACACCACTATAATAAATGAGTCAAATGTATACGTATATAAAAATTCATATTAAGACATCATCAGGCCTCCTAAACCTCTACAATCAATGTTTGTTGGGCAGGAACTTACCTTATCTAGCTTTTCGAAAGAGTTGGCACGCCTAGGGATCCAGCCTCTGATGGCCTCTCCTGCGACTGCGGAAAGCCAACCGGGCCAGCCAGCAGCAACTTGCTCTCCTTCGACATGTTTAGGAAGGTTACTTAGCCTGGAAATTTCTTGGACTTGCCTTTCTCTTCTTCTGGAGGAAGCAATAGGTGCAAGGGCTTGGGGGGCTTCATTATTGGGGTTGATGTGCTGCTGCTGCTGCTGCTGCTGCTGCTGAAGTTGGTGTTCTTGTTGATGTTGATGTTGAAGCCTCCTCCTTTCTCTCTCCTGCTGCTCAGCAAGTACCCCACTCAAGGGCTGGGAAACGTTCACTTTGGCCGATGCACTGGAGTATCTTGCTGAAGATTGGCGCGAAGGCTTTGCCTTTGGGCTGGGTGAGGGCTCATCCAGAACCTCTCGCTTACTGCAAGCACAGCCCATTGCTGCTCATGGGCAATCTGTGTGTGTGTGTGTGTGTGTGTGTGTGTGTGTGTGTGCGCGTGTGTGCACACCAATCAGATCAACTACAGAGTCTAATCAGATGACCTAAATCCAGATTCTTCAAAAATCAGATCGCCCACGTAATCTAATCACTCCAGGAAGAAAACCCAAGTCCAGATTCTTGGAACAATTATGCGATCTGCAGGTGTTTGGTGAAGGGGGCGATATTCAGCGAAAGCTTGGAAAGAAACTGCGATCTACCTTAAGAGGCAATTCATTAACCCTGGATAACATGAAGAGACGATCAACAGCGCCCGCGCAATCGATTCCCGACTAACCGTGCGTCGGAAGCGTTCATGGCACTGGAAGGTCGATTTGACCCGGACCACGCCCACGCTGGCCTGTCGCGTGCCATTAGACTGTGCATGCACTTGTCCGGACCCACCAGTAATCGCAATCATACTTTCCGTGCACTTGTGTCCGGACCCACAACTAAGAGCATGTCTTTTTGGTTTTTTTGACCCAGGGTCAACTATGCACAGATGTGCCCCGTTAAACTCGATCTTGTGCGTTGAAGCCCGCTCGGACAATGTGTGTAATCAGCTTGAAGTTGAGGCATACCGGAGGAGATCTTGCTTCACCTTAAGATGGGTTTAGTCCTCATCCAAAAATGCCTCATAGAACAAGGTTTCTTTTTTTATAGATTTCTTATTTGTATAGTCACACATCCAGGCAGTGCAGCAAGCACGAATCGAATCCACAACCTCCCAAGAATGGCCTACAAGGTTTTAAGTCTTCACATGTGGTGGTCCAAGTAATAGGCCCGTCATCTTCCATGTCAAACAACATAGGCCCCTTCATGATGTCCACGAGGAAGAGAGGCCCACCATCATCTTCCACGCCTAACCACTTAGGCCGGTTCTTGAGGTCACAGGAAAAGGTTTAAATCCACTCTTTTTACCATTTTGCATGTAATTTTTGATGTGCTTCCAAGTTTTCTCCAAGTGTTTCATGGCCAAAATGCCCAATAATGGGTATTGATGGTGGTTAAAAATCAAGCATGTCCGAGAACCAACGTGTAAACATTTTCTTCTACAAAACTTGTAGATAATGATGGCACAATAAGTTATTGTATTCTCAAATTATTTGTGGAGTTTTGTAACCTCCATCTAGGCACATCTCCCTATTGGGCCACCATCACTCCACCTCTCTCTCCCCATCTCCCATCCACTCAACCCACCTTCTTTTGTGGGGACACCCTCTTGTTCCCCACCATTACCTCCTTGAAAGATCCACACTCACTCTTCCATCAAAAGTTTAGGCCTAGTGTCGGCTTGCCTACTTCACCCAATATGCTCTAGAGACCCACAACCGTTTTTTGGTTGAATTCCACAAGCAAACAATTTTAAGATTGAACTAAATATGTGTGCCATCTATTGAGTAATATCCCCATGCCTATCAAGGAGCATAAACAGTGCCATAAATAATCATCTCTACGCCATCAAAACCTTTCACTTTTCTTCAATGTGCACTAACTTTTATAATATAATCACAATGTATAAACGTGACTTCACTTGATTAAGCCAAAATAATATGCTTGGTTTCAATATGACTATGGTTGGTGAATCCCAAATTAGGTGCATAGATGTTGATTTATGACATATTTTAATTTGTGACGTGCAATTCAAAAGCTCTCCTATATCAAAATGTCAAAACAAACTTTCAATGCCTTATCCATGCTGGGGTCATATGCCCTACCTTAAAAAGTACACTTGTTTTATAAAGAGTTGTTTTCAAAAGCTATTAATGCACTACAAATCTTTATAAGAAACATTGGATCATCATCAAACTTTGAGTAGTGATATTACTTGCACGTGTTCTTGTCAAATTATGTCTTAGGTTTAAACGTTTTTTTTTTGCCCTAGCTACTATTCAATCGACAATATTGCGCCTCTCTCACTCAACCTACCAAGAGTAGGGGAGAGGCTATTATGCACTAGTGATGGATCGGGTGTCCGTCGGCTTAGGCAAGTGGATTGAACACAAGACCTCTTGATGAAGAGTCCGATTACTACCAACTCACTTACGAAGCCATGAATCGTATGTTGAAACCTTATCAAGATAATAATATATCATTAAGGTTGTGATAATTGGTTTTCAAATAACCTCATGGCCATTTCATTAAGCTTTATACTACATACAATTTTGCTGCATATGGCCCCTTTTAATTGACTCTCTTTTTTGTGAGAATCCTAGTTTAAGGTTTAACAACCGTATGCAACTCTCATTACCCTCAAGTCCTCCACATGGATCTCAAAGAGAGTCTACCTATGTATACCTAAGCTGGGTCTACATTGTCCAAAGCTTTTTCACTTTCACACAATAGTTTATTTTGTGTGTGTGTGTGTGTGTGTGTGTGTGTGTGTGTGTGTGTATTGGCTTGGCCAAAAATTTGAAAGTACACTACTCACACACACTAGATAGTTTTTCCTTTTCACACAATAATTTATTTATTTTACAAATTTAAGTGATTTCATAGCATCTAAAGCTACACAAGGGCTCCAAAAGGGAAACATTATGTTGCATCTTTGGTAAACTAAGGTTTTCATATGAAATTATTGCTTTCCTTGAGGCAATACATAGTGTCTACTTCTGTCACTCTATCATTTTTTTCATTATCCTTGTGCAAGCTAATAATAATGCTTCTTTTGCATGCAATGCCTTCTTCTAAGTGGAATCATTTGTTAATGTTAACCTAGTCTCAACTCTGTGACCTAGTCAATAAGAATCATTTGTTAATGTTAACCTAGTCTCAACTCTGTGACTTAGTCAATAAGAATCAATGGTCAACATGGGGAGCATGCAATGGAAGTGCTAAGGATGCAAGGATTGACTACTAGGTCATTAGGTGTAGAAGTCGAATCTTTAACAACAAAGAGATTAAGCTCATAAGGAGCCTCTAACTTATGGACAAGCACCCAAGATGATTTCTAATGGAAAAAAGTGCCATTATTAAGGGTAAATATACAAATTAAAGATGGACAAATGGTCTATATCAACTAAAGATGAGTTTCTAGTGCTCAAAGCTCAAAACCCAATAGCATGTGACAAGTTTTGGTTTAAGATTTATTTTAAGGAATTCGTAACATTAAGCACCCATGATGGCACTAAACGGTGTGCCCAAGGCTGTGCCTAGGCCTTATTTGTTGAATTAGAAGCTAAAACAACAAAGAGCTAGAGACTACACTAGGAAAAAAGTAAACGGTGTGCCCAAGGATGTGCTTAGGCCTTATTTGTTGAATCAAAAGCTAGGACAACAAGGAGCTAGAGACTACACTAGGAAAAAAAGTAAGGTTATAGATGGTAGACAAGTGTGAACATCCATAAAAACTTGTATATAAGTCAAAATCTCTACACACATACACTTCTTGCATCATTTTAAACTTTTAAGCCATGCTTACCATCTTGCCCTTTTGGAGATTCTTTATGTTCTTCTTCTTGTGTATTGTGCTTATTTGCTACATGGTATTTGTGAGTATATGGGTTGGCATTGGTAATTATGTGTGTTAGTTTTGGCAAAGAGAAAATGGTAGTGATTGAAGTTTGAGGCTTATGTGAGTGTGGGAAGCTTACACAAGCTCTACTTGGGTAACTGAGCACATTAAAGTGAAGTGTTACCTAAGTATGGGAAATAAATGGAGCTAGGGAGAAGAAGGGAAGGAATGCAAAAGAGGAAGTGAGAAGATAGGAAAGGAAGTGTGGGATAGGATAGGGGAAAGGTTGAAATGCCTTTAAAGGTATCATGGTAGATTAATAGTTCATGGTGTTTCCTTTGTTTAGCTTAGAGTAGAGAATGCACTAAAAGGCATAATCTTGAGGGTAAAGGAGAGAGGTGAGCAGGACTGATTTGCTATCTACACAAATTCTACAAACGGGTGTGCCACAACATCATGTGCACACGCTTATGTGTGTGTGCTGAGAGAGATTTGAAGATTGTAACCAATCTACTTGGAATCACTTTAAACTTGTTAGGTACAATAATTATAACCTTAATTTGATTAGCTCAATTACAAGAAATTTGTGTAAAGTTTGCTCAAATTTCTTTCTGCTACAAAAATCGTCACTGCGCAAACTAAGAAGCCCCATTCTTCAAATTTGAGCTGATTAGTAGAAGGGGTAGAAAGAGGGAAAACCAACTTACTAATGCCAATAATTTTTGCTAATTTTTATTAATCTTGATGCTTAGAATGCTAATGAAGGTGGGGTTGGTTCTTATACCAACTTGAGAATGCAAGTTGGGAGATCATGGTGGATCGAAATTAACTAAGAGCATGGTTTCCTTCTACTGCAAAAATCGTCATTGCGCCGCGCAGACCTTCATACATGAACTTATAAGCATGATCCTAGAGATATGAGTCTAGCCAAAAGAAAACATTCAAAAAACCAAAAAGTCAAACTAAAAGAAAACATTTATTTTTGTAGCTTGAGTACGACACAAGTGTTTGATTCCATTTAGACTTGCTTTCAGGAAGCACTAGAGATTGTTTCACTAAGGTGAAACTCTTTGATTGAACTCGATTAGAACTAATGATAGAGTCAATTATAGTGCATCAAACCACACCTCCTCAAACCCACCAAGCCTTTGGTCCTAACACTCAATACAATGGTGCTTCTATATTAAGAAGGTAAGACTCCTTAAGGAGAAGTTTTTAGAAGAAATAAGCCAACTAAACACAAAGGTGAGAGAAGGAACAATATAACTCTTGGAAACGGGATCCCCATGACCCTTCAAGCCCCAAATTCACCAATTGGCTTTGTAACATTTCCAATCAACTTTGTGAAAAGGGCATTCAACTGTCCTATCTTGGGCGAATCTCCACTCAAAAGAGTAGGAGTAGCACTAGGAACTTCAAGGTTTTCTCCTTCAAGTAGTATTTAAACCAGCACCAGGACATGAGCATGGACAAGTTGGCAAATAATCTACTCAATCAAATAGACTAATAGTGGTAGGGCCAACCCCAAGGAAAACCTCAAGACCAGCCCCCCCAAGGCCCCTAGTGAGTTCCTCAAGCTAGACACCCACACTTATTAGCATAGAAAGATATGGTTTGGTGTGTAATTTTCCACCAAAACTATACAAGCATGGAGTGTGCATTGCTAAGGCCAAGACAACAATAGTTTTGTTCATCACAAGGCTCTAAGCTGCTCTGATGAGGGAAGCAACTAAGCTGCCAATAAGCAGAAAAAACTACACAAGCATGGATTGTGCATTCCTAAGGCCAATACAATAATAGTTTTATTCATCACAAGGCTCTAAAATAAGACGAGGGAAGCAAGCTAGCTACCAACTAATAGAAAAAACTTCAAATGAAGTAGCTAAGAGCCCGAGGTGCAAGCCCCAAAGGTTGTAGTAGCCCCTAAAAGAATGAACCAGAACCATAGGTCCAAAAGAAGAAGACCTTAAAGAGCACATGAAAATGCAATGTATGATCAATTGTCAAGGACAATGATGTCATGACTATCAAAAGTGGTTTGAATGAGAGCTCCAAAGATGCCTCCCTTATAGAGATAGCAAGCAATCTTTTGCTCAAACCAACTCGTTCAAAGACAAGAAGCTCATCGACTATGTAAACCTCCAAAGAAACTCAAGGAATGGCCCAACATCATGTTGCAAAAAGAGAGAATGAAACAAGACCAAGAGCTTTGTGAGGAAATTGCAAGTTTAATAGACTCCATCCTTGAGAAAGTGGTCAAGTACGAAACTTTCAGACCCCAATAAGCCAAAAAAGCTGAATAGAGTCTACCCTTGAGAAAGTGGTAAAGTAAGTAACTTTCATCCTGCTTGAGTGTATCTCAGACCCTAATAAGAAAAAAAAGCTTAAGCTTCCACTTCAAATCAAGTAGCTAAGACCTGATGCATAAGCCCTTAAGGCTACAGCAGCCCCTAAAGGCTAATGAACCAAAACTAGAGGTCCAAAAAGAAGAAACTTTATCCCCCACCATAGAATAATGCGTGCTAGATGTGCTTCTAAGCGTGTTTATCATAGCATGTCTCCTTATATGTATTACCATTCCATGAGAGCGAGACTTGATGACATGATGGCAAAGCTCATTGTACATAAATAAATCCCTAAGATAAACAGATGCTTTTTTGTTTTTCATGTTTGTAAATTTATCTTTTATTGTAAGTAATAATGTATAAACAAAAATATAGAATGGCTCGGAACTTGGCTTCCACTCAAGAACAACAAGCCATTGAGGTTGCATTCCATGCCAATGATAGATTAATGCCTATAACCTATTACCTCAAATATAAGGACTATTATTTTGGTCAACCTTACTAGCCCCTATACATGTGGCGACACCAGTGGGATGAAGATGAACAAAAGTTTATTCAGGAAATAGGTATAGACTATCTTCCATATTATGCTTCAAATTTGAGTGTAGCCATGATTATGTTTCAAACTTAACCATCTTAGTCCATATCTTCTACATAGAAAGTTTATGGCAGTAGGCTAATGTTAGACATTTTCAACTTTTTGGATTTTCCCCAATTAATGTAATAAGCTTTAAAGAAATAGAAGTAGTGTTTCCTTGCCTTCAAAGAAATTTTTCACTTGTTCATAATTAGAATTTCTTAGGCTTAATCATCAAAGCTATAAGCTTGTTTCATTTGTTGGGGTTACCACTATGTATATTTTTTTAAGTGAGAGAAGGGATAAATTGTACCAACTTAATGAGAGAGTGTGGGAAGAGATCCTAAACATATGTAGAAATAACTAAATAGAGATATCAAGGCTAAAAATAAAGGAGGTAGGATTATACATACGTAAGAAATCAGTTTGGGAAGTAATTCCTAGAGAAAGAAAGAGAAAACAAGGAGATTTTAGGAGAGAGAAGAAGAGAATTTAGAGAGAGAGAGAGAGAGAGAGAGAGAGAGAGAGAGAGAGAGAGAGAGAGAGAGAGAGAGAGAGAAATTACCACTTAAGCAAGTAGGATTAAGATTGAGATTAAGTAAAATCCTAGGATTAAGATTGAGATTAAGTAAAATCCTAGGATTAGCTCAAGAGAATCTAGTCAATCCTGACTATAATTAGATTAAATTCATATCTCTCAAGAAAAGAAGACTTTTAGAGAGATAAAGTCCCAGATAACCCTTCAATTTAAAAGATTGAGAGCACTCCAATAAAGAAAAAGATTGTATTTCAAAATTAAAGTCAGATGTCTTGAAAAGGCAAGGATAAGGGACTTTTGATTTAAAAAAATAAGGATCTATACAAAAATTTAGTTCAGAGAAGTAGGGATTGATGTGCTTGATTCAAGAAGGCCTAATCCTTAAAAAGGATAGTGATAGTAGGATTAAGTAGCCCTAGTAGGACTAAGTAGCCTAAGTTGAATTAAAATTAAGGGACCCTCAAGGAGGGGTAACCTTACAACCCTCAAGGATTGTTTGGATTGGAATTGGAAACCCTAAAATGCATCTAGAATTGATTTTTGACAAGAGGGATAGTGTTGTCTATTGAATTAAGGAAAACTTAATGTTTTGGGGAAATAAATTAGTCAATAAAATTCTAGGGAGAGAAAAATACACATGCATAAATTAGGGCAGATAAGGTATTAATTTAACCTTTGAAAATATAGGTTCCATGAGTCAAGATGTATTTAGAGAATTTAACCTATATATTAAGTGAAACTATAATTCAAATTTCTTAAGCTTAATCATCAAAGCTATAAGCTTGTTTGAATTTTTTGGTGGTGTGTATATATTTTTTTAGTGAGAGAAGGGATAAATTATACCAAATTAGAGAGAGAAGGTGTGGGAAGAGATTCTAAACACATGTAGAAATAACTAAATAGCGATATCAAATCAAGGAGATAGGATTATACATCTATAAGAAATCAGTTTGGGAAGCAATTCTTAAAGAGACAAAGAGAAAACAAGGAGATTTTAAGAGGGAGAAGAAGAAATTTAGAGAGAGAAAGCAAAACAATCCCTTAAGCAAGTAAGATTAAGGTTAAGATTAAGTTAAAATCCTAGGATTAGCTCAAGAGGATTTAGTTAATCCTAAATATAATATCTCTCTTACGAAAAGAACACTTTTAGATAAAGTCCAAGATAACCCTTAAATTTAAAATATTGAGAGCACTCCAATCAAGAAAAAGGGTATATTTCAAAAGTAAAGTCTAAGATAGTCCTCTCACAAGGCAAGGATAAGTGACTTTTGATTAAAAAATAATAAGGATTTGTATAAAAATCTAATTCAACAAAGTAGGGATTGATGTGCTTGATTCAAGAAGGCGCAATCCTTAAAAAGTATGGTGATAGAAGTAGGACCGAGAAGCTGTTATGAGACTAAGAGGAAACACTATAAGGTAAGACTGGAAAAGATTATTCATATGTAAAATGTTTTCATATAAATAAGGTTCTGGGGATTTCAAATTGGAAATACCTAAAGTAATGGTTAATAGGCATAATGGAATTGTTCTTCAAAACATTAGAGATAATTTGTATTTACCCAACCAAGTAAGGTCATTGTGTTGCATCTTTTTTGCTTTGTAAGAAACTTTCCATTTTGCTTATTGTTAGAGTAAATGACTTTTTAAGGTGGGAAAAATGAAAATGGGGAGAAGGGGGAAAACCCAATGTCCTTTTTCCACATATGGAAGAGGATATTACAAAACAAATGAATAGATATGCAAGATTTAGATATTAATGAGTATGAGGATATAGAAATGAAGGAAATGAAAGAAAAAATCTCTAATATAGAGAATAAACTTGAGAAAATGATGGTTCATCTTAGCTCCTTGATGGGAGAGAAAGGATTAGGAGTAAAAGAAATATCTAAAAATAACATTGATGAGGGGAGGGAAAAAACTCTAGAAAAATGATTGAATGAAACCATAGTTGAAGAGGGTCCCAAAACTAGAGACCAGGGTATGGTATTCAAAGATTTAAAGGTGCCCACTTTTAGTGGAGAAGAGGAGGAGAGATTTAAAGATTTAAAGGTGCCCACTTTTAGTGGAGAAGAGGAGGAGAGATTTAAAGATTTAAAGGTGCCCACTTTTAGTGGAGAAGAGGAGGAGAGAAATAAAGATGTGGTCCATATTTTTCTACAAAAATGGTAAGATTTGCATATTTTAAGAAATGTGCCTTATCATAACCGCCCCATTGAAGCTAGCCTATCCTTACAAGGCAAATCTTATAAGTGGTGGATGAGTTTAGCGGAAGCTAGCAAGTACCCGATTCTTGGGATTCATTCAAGGAATTGTTCTTAAAGGAATATCTTCCTGAAAATGAAGAAGATCGGAATTGGGAGGAGTGGGATAATTGTTCTATGGAACAAAATAATTTAAATCTCACTCAATATATAGCTTGCTATAGAGAATTTGTCTTAAAACTTAAGGGAATAGACAATTTTCAAAAAGTAAGAGGCTTTAGTTGAGGCCTAAAAAGAGCCAAAAAGGCTTTATTTGAGGCCTAAAAAGTAAGAGGCTTTATTTGAGGCCTAAAAAGAGCCAAAAAGGAAGTTCGCTCCAAAAAGCCAAAAACTTAGATGAGGCTATAAAATTTATTTAAAAAATTGACAATACCATGGATAATGGTAATCATAAAGAAAATGATAAATTTTTTTAATATAAACCTCATGAAGAAAATTTTGGCTCTCAAAAAAGAAAGGGTTTTTTCTTTAAGAAGGAAGAACCTCCAAAAAAGCAAAAATCCAATCCTAGTAAGTTTCTAAAAAAGCAAGAAAAACTTTGTTTCTCTTGTCTTGAGCCGAGACATGATAAAAGGAATTGTCCTAAGTCCCAAGGATAAGAACTTAATGGGAATGGTAATGATAAGCCTAAAGGAAAAACAATGTACACTTAAATTATTTTCATTGGAGAAAACACTTTTGAGAAGCTATTTGCATAATACACTAACATTTAAGTAGCATAAAGGAAAGTTTATTACATTGCAAGGAGAGCAATGTAATATTGAGCTCCAAAAGCTTTATGAAGATAATGGAATAGAACGATTTGAAGTATTGTCTGACCATGAAAGTCTTAAATGGTTAAGTATTCGAAAGGACTTCAAAGGTAAGAAGGCTAGATGGACTGACAATTTTGAAGTATTGTCTGATCATGAAAGTCTTAAATGGTTAAGTACTCAAAAGGTAGGAAGGCTAGATGGGCTAAAATCCTACAAGAGTTTGATTTTCAAATCAGATATAGAAAAGGAAAATTTAATGTTGTGGCAGATTCTCTAAGTCGAGCACCCATGATAAATGAGTTGAGTTTTCCTAAACTAGAAAAAAGGACTTAAAAGGTAGGAAGGCTAGATGGGCTAAAATCCTACAAGAGTTTGATTTTCAAATCAGATATAGAAAAGGAAAATTTAATGTTGTGGCAGATTCTCTAAGTCGAGCACCCATGATAAATGAGTTGAGTTTTCCTAAACTAGAAAAAAGGACTTAAAAGGTAGGAAGGCTAGATGGGCTAAAATCCTACAAGAGTTTGATTTTCAAATCAGATATAGAAAAGGAAAATTTAATGTTGTGGCAGATTCTCTAAGTCGAGCACCCATGATAAATGAGTTGAGTTTTCCTAAACTAGAAAGTGAGTTGTTAGCTCACTCAAAAGAAAAATGTGTTAATGACCCTAGCCAGTAGTTTGGAATTACTTGTCCACCAAGGAGGAGCTTTTAAAAAAACATCAAGTGATGAAGTAGTTAGTGGGGAAGCTCCTCTGCTAAGGATGGAAGCATCGACATTAGCAAGCTTCAAGTCATTGTTAAGAAAGATAAACACTTGATGATAAGTAAATATTCTCCTCCTACGTTTTTCTTCTATACATTGTGCCATGAAAAATAAAATCTTTGATAACACTAGGATTCTTACATTAGCAAGAAAGGGAGGGGAAAGAGATACATTTGGAAGGGATGTTGCGCTAAAGAAAAAAAATATTGCCTTCAATGTTACTAGTTTTCCACTTCAGTGCTACCAGTTTTCCACTACGAATACACTACTATAGCCATGGCAACTAAAGAATTGTTGAAGTGCAAATCTTTGAATAAATCTCATGTGATGGAGGGGTCATAATAAATGCAAGCAAGGCATTACTTGTACTTAGGAGCTTAGCTATAGCTTTCTTTTGTGGTAACTACCTAGGTAAAGTCCTATTCAGATGTGCTTTGGCTATGGCTTTAGTGCCTCAAAGGCTCTAGCACACACTCTACCTTCTTGTGGAGTAGTGCACTACAAGGACCAAGCCACCACAAGGGCAAGATTAGAGCTTTATTAGGAGGATCCAAGAACTAAAACTGTATGTTTTGGCCTAAAGGCCTTATAATTAATTTTTTGATGAAATAAAATCTATATTTTACTTGTTCTCCTAGCAATTATGTGTGATAATTTAGACTTTAAGGATTTGTACATGTTCTTGAATTTTTATTTGATGGATTTATATGAGTTTGTATGAGCTAGATAAATGTTAAAATGTGTCCATATCTCTAAAAGATACATAATAATCTTAATAACACATTTCACTATGTAAATCTCATGAAAGGTTCTCCACATATAATGTATATGATGTTAACACAAGGATCATGTAATGAAGTAGATTTTAACAACCAATATTGAGAGATTTTCTTGCTTAGAGAGCCTACAGTTTCAAATACCAATCTTTTAAGCTCTTATTTCTTCAAGATCAAACCCTAGATTGCTAAATCTTTAAAATCTTGGAGAAAGATTACAAGAAGAAGATTGATGTGCAGAGAATCAAGGTTACAGTGCAGAGTTGTGCAAAACTACTGCAGATTTCAAGATTTTATGTGCAGTTTTAAGAAAGTGTGCAGAAATTTGATGCAGTTTCAAGAAAGTGTGCAAAAGCTTGGTGCACTTTCAAGAAGTGTACAGAATACAATTTACTGTATAGATTCAAGAATAGTGTTGAAGATTATAGTGCATAGGACAATTCCGTTGCAGATATATAGTGCAAAACAGAGCAGTTTACAGATTATACAAAGTTTATTGTGCTGAAATCAAATCTTGATGCAAAAACAGAATAGTAAGTGATTCTTGATCAAATCTTTCTAATCTTGTCACTTTCTTGCAAAGATGTTGGACAAAGATTACAAATCTGTTGGAGTAGTACTTATAAATCTACTCAGATTGGTATAATCTTGATATATTACAAGTAAAAGAAGCAAGAAAAGTGTTGACAAAACACTGTTTACAAGCACATATCTTGGATTACAACAATTTAGTACATTTCCATCAAGAAGATATATAGCATGCTGTTCTATTACAGATATAAGCATCAATATTATGCAGAGAGCATGTTGATAACTAGTTGATACAAAAGTGTACAAGCTTTACAATTTCGATTGCAAAAATTCAAAAAGTTTATTGATTAACATTGTGTTTGCAAGTATGGCCCTACTGGGAATTGAACCTAGTCCATTGGTGTGAGCTAGTATGCCCCATACGCCACAAGGTTCTCCTAACTTGCATACAAGGTTCCTTGAGTGTGAAGATCTCTTGCAGATTCTGTAAAGAACCAGTTCTATGAAAAGAAAGGCTCTCAAGAAACAGAGCACAGTGAAGAATTCCTATGCAGCTTGGTAAAGAAGTGTGTAAAGTTTAAATCTTTGTAGAAGTTTAAACTCATGCAACTCTTAGTGCAATTTTAGAACAGCTTCATTGCCTTAGTGTTGGTTCAAAGCTTAGCATTGTAGTACTTCTTTCAAATTCCTTTCCAGAGTGGAGTGACCCTCCTAGCATGAGAATTGCATTCAAGTGTGCCTAAGAGAGACTCTGGTATGAGCATTCTGCCACAGCAACACAAGAGACCCTAGTTTCCCCGAACCTCTCTCATAGGTGCATTAGCCAACACAAGATGACTTGAACCAGCCAAAGACCTTGAAGATATCAACCAGCAATTTGAGAAGGTAAATTACACATCCACAGAAGGCCAGCAAATAGAGTGCAAGTTCAAGCAGTAAGTAACAAGAAGCAAAACAGAAAAAATATTGTCTATTGGCTGGCAATAGCTTGCAAGAGAAGCATTGCTTTGGTTGCAATGTTCAGTAGCTTATGTGCTCGTTTTGCTTAGCCTAGACTTACTCGTTTTTGCCTCAATAGCACATCAATGATAGAAACGTATGCTTTACATACAAATTACACACTTGCTCGGCAACTAGAAAAAGAGGTCCCACTGGTCCCCCTTTGGGGACCTAGGAAGCTACTCAATGCTCTCAAAATGAGCCATTTTTGCCCATGCCACAATAAAGTGGTCCAGTGCGGCTTGAAACCCGAGCTTTGCTACGTTCAAACCCCCGCCCCCCCCCCCCCCCCCCCCCCCCCCAAAAAAAAAAAAAAGTGAAGCTCTATAGCTTTCAGGAGGAGCATTAGCAGCGACGTGGGTCAGCAGCAAGGACAGCACACAAATCATCCCTACCAACCGAGGGCATATCATCTCTACCACCAAGCAACCGCAGTTTTGTATTTCACAGGCAGAACCTCATCGCTACGAATCGCAGTTTTGCAGTTTTTTTTGCTTGTTTCAAGGCTTAGTGCAGGCTGTAGCGTTTTGTCGCTAACGTAAAGCAGTAGCGCAGGCAAGCATTTGAAGCTTCAAGCTCATCGCAAGCTCAGCTGGTGTGCAGGAAGGAGAACCAGAGGTTTTTAAAAAAATGAGGATTTGGAACCCTTTTCACATTGTGGCCTCCTCCACACTGTCCAATTAATATTAAGTGGTCATTCCCATTCTCTCCATTGCCCACAGCCCATACATATTATCCTTTGTAATCTTCCACATTTTGGGCCACATTTCCTCTCCTTGGCTACCCTTTATTTTTTCTTTATGCCTTACTCACAATTTTGATTTTATTTTTTACACCTTAGTGACGTGGGGTGTATACACGCATACACGTAGCAGGTGGCTTGGGTGTATAGTATATTTGTGGTTTTAGATCTTGTTCACACGTTTTTGGGTTTGTTGGGCATTGTTCACATGCTTTTACGCATTGTGAGTATGGTTCACATGCTTTTATGCATTGTGAGTATGGTTCACACGTCAGTACATTTTTGTGAGGTGTTTGCATGCTTTGAGCTTACATTGGGGATCATTCATGTGCATTATTGTGTGAGATCTTGGCGCATTGTTCACACGTTTGGGGACTTGGTGAGTTTATTCACACACGCCTCATATTTTGGGTATCTCTGGTTCGATGATAGATCGCTTTGGTCTCTTCACGACTCACGAGTCATGAGTGTTCCTAGAAAGCTTCAAAGTTATATTCTTCTTCTCTTCTTATTCTTCTCTCTTCTCTACTCTCTATCTTCTTTCTCCTTCTCTCTCTCTCACACTCTCTCTCTTCAATGTAGTCGATAAAATTTATTCTTCAAGATGTCTTTTACCAACCTGGAACATGAAAAAGAGAGACTTAAGCGATCTTCTTTAACATATCAAACACATTACTACACAATTTCAATATTATGTAACCTCCTAACCTTGCATACACTAAACACTCAAAGCACTTTTATCCTCGATTCGTAGAACTCTATAGAAAAACTTTGTCTATCTCTTCTAGCCTTGGTAGGAATCAGTTGCGGCCTCAGTTTGTAACATTCTATGGTTAATTCAAATCAAGCTCGACAAAGAACTTCTAAAAAAATAAACACTCAGAGTACAAACAAGACACCTCTTTGCTTAACCTTGCAAGCATACCAATTCATAATAAAAAGGCACTTGTATTGGGTACACACTAACAATCAAAAAGACATAAAACAAATGACAAATTCACACAGTATCAAAGATAAATATGAGAGCTCTTTTCTTAACATAACATAGCACTTAATTGAACGGATTCAAAGATAAATATGAGAGCTCTTTTCTTAACATAACATAGCACTTAATTGAACGGATTCTTTGAATGCACCTACCATTAAAAACAGAAGCATGGAGCATAATTGATAGATATCACGGATGATGTACACTCTTTCATAATTGATAGATATCATAGTTTATGAGTGATCCTGGAGTGTTTCGAGGATTAATCGTGAGCATGATGAAGCTGATGGATGCTAATGAGGTGAAGGCCATGAATGTGCAGCCCAAACAGGGGAAGAATCAAAGAAGAATTGTTTTGGTGCGTGTTTACGGCAAGGACGTCGATAACTTCTTCAATCGTGAGAGGATGAGATCTGCACCTTTTAAGGTATGTCTAAAGCTCGTCGGCAAGGGCCTCGTCTTCTTGGCCGCTTTGCCACGGGACGTATTGAGGAATTTCTGCATGCCAGGGTGAGTTAGCTCTTCTTATCCTTTTCTGTGTCGTGATCAAGCATGTTGAGGTGCATGTTCGTGCTTCTAATCCCCGACTAGGCTAGTGGTTCTACTATGTGCATGTCTGGGTGTTTGTGCTTCTGTACAAGTGCAATTACCACATGTGTAAATGTGTTCCTTGTTAGGCTTATAAGCCATCGTTTACTGATCCTTGATAGTTCAACAAGCCTGCTGAGCTAGACATCAACCATGGCAAAGAAACAAGCCATATGTTTTGTTAGCCCACCCCTCAGCTTTATGATCCTGCTACTACAAGCTGTTTTCTAATTTATTCTATGTGACTATCTACCCCACATACCTTAACTGCACAAGACTTACGAGATTCTGATGTATCAACTAAGATTGCTATGAAGCTGAGGGAATTTCATCAACTTTCCATGCCGGTGTCAAACGAGCCTAGAATTTGGAAGCGCCTCAAGTAAGCCTCTGCACAAATATTTTTTGCTCAACTGTCTACATCATCTAATAGGCATTCTCTGGTGCATGCAGTATGCTTCAATCCATCAAGAAAGCTAAAGTTCTCTGTGTCATGCAGGGATTGGGTCTGAAGGAGGCTCTCAGCATTAGGACATCAGTGCATGTAGCAGAGTTTCACCTCTCCATACAAAGATAGAGTGGGCAAGAATCTGGGCATGGCAATAGCGACAAGAGGGGTTGCCAGCATGACGTTGAGCCCATAGCTCAAACATGTCCATCTACTGAGCTGGGCTCCACTCGAAGGCTTCAAGAGGCATGGCCAGAAAGAGACGCAAGTTGAGCAACACCTCTTGCCACCACTGCCAAAGTGCACGAGCTGGAAATGGTGGCCCGTCTCCTCCACTTTGCTACCTAGAAATTACCTCTCAGGTTAGAAGGAGAGGGGCTCCTCCCACGTGTTGGGGTCCCTGCCAATGGCATACTTGTTTACATAGGCGCATATACCGGCCTGATCATAGCCAACCATGTGCAAGCCTACGAGGCTCCCACGACACTAGCAAAGGTGCCATTGGGTGCATTCGGAACCTACCTGCAGGTATGGTAGCTTGTCCACTAGCCGCTCTCTTCCTACCAGGAACCACCCTGTCTAGCTCCTCCTACACTCCCTTCAGAACCACTGCCCGCAGGTATGGCAGCTCGCTGCTCTCTTCCTACCACCCTATCTAGCTCCTCCTGCACTCCCTTTAGAACCTCGGGGTGTCGCAGCAGCTCAACAAGAGCCCACTCCACTGCAATGGCAATTGTACCAGCTCTTCCTAAGTACATATCCTGTAAAAGACACAAGCCGCGATTGCATCAGGTGTAAGTGATAGAAATTCACTAATCTACAGTCATATACAACTCTAGCTTCTAGTAATCTTACCATTATGATTGCTGTTGTCGGTTATTTGCACTTTAGAATTGGCCTTCTACGCCTCAGTCGACACCACCTCCAGCAACACGTCCAACAGATCCTCAAGGCGATCTGGCCCACTCCTCACGTAGTTCTCAGCCCTCCTCCTCTGTTGGATAATCTCCCCCATTGCTTGCTGCATCTTCTTCCCCACGGCTTTCATCCTCCTTTCCCAGCCCTGCAGATCCATCCACGCCAAGGTGGGGATGAAGTCTCCCACGTTGGGCACCCCGAGCAGCATCATAGGGTATAGCCATTGTCTCCCTCTTATCTCCCTATTTCAACATAGAGGTAGAAATAGGGAGATAAGAGGCAGACAATGGCTATACCCTACAATGCAACGCTCATGGATTGCTCGGGTCATATATAGATGTGAATCACATCAAATTATCTTGAGACAACAAAAAGAAGCTCAAAAGAGATACAAGTTCTGTGGAATGGTAAGCACATAATACATTGGGTGAGACATAATACATTGGGTAAGGAGCTGACTCATTACATACAAAAAATAATAATCAGATAAATGCACAAAAATTATTATGTTCGTGAGTGAAGACTTGATGTTTGTTCCCTCTAAGCTCCTCGTATGTAGTTCAATGTAGAACTTGCTGGACAAAAAATGATGCTGGAGTTATTTTGCTTCAAACTTGCTGGAAAAAAAATGATGCTAGAGTTACATTGAAGCAAAATAACTCAAGCAAAGATACAAAAATTTGGATTGTTTTATGTCTTGAACTGATTCTTTCAACATTTTCTCCCGTTACCTGATCATGTATTGATCTCCAGGTGATGGGAAAACTTTTAATGCCACCACCTGATGTTTCAAACCCCATGAATCCAATGGAGCTTGTGCCCTTCATGAATTTATTAAGCCTCGTTGAGTCTTTGGCAAACTCACTTTGCGGGTCCAAGTACCTGGTTTGTAATATGTTTTTGGTTTTTTGAAACTTTGCTCCAAGCGTTGAAACATCAACGATGTTTTCCTGAAAAACTTTGCTCAGTATGTTCAATTGCTCCAAAACATCAGCAAGGTAGTGAAATAAAAACTGAACTTGATAAAGCAGCATATTTCCATAATCTGGATGATTATTTGCTTTCCAAAGTTCCAATATAGCTGGCATTACCTCTACAATTCTGGCCATAACCAAACCTCTTGAAAGCCATCGAACACTGTGAAGTTGTAGAATTTTCAAGTCATGGACTTGAAACTCTTTCAAAAGCTTTGAAAATTCAGCATGTCGATTACTAGATTTTCCCAGCCAAGTGTATACTTTTCCTGCTAATTTGTCCATATACTCCAATTCTAGAAATTGATCAAGAGCATCTTTGGCAGCTAATGCCTCTCTATGTGCAATGCAATGAACAGCAATTAGAGAGGGAAACAGCCTTTTCAATCTAGCCACTACACCTGTTTTCTTCCCTGTCATGGTGCTACAACCATCAGTGGCAATGGCGACAAATCTTCTTGTGTCGAGCTTCAAATCCTTGAAGAGCTTAACGATGCTATTGTAAATTGTTTTAGCATCAGCCTTTTCTATTTCCAATAGCTGCAAAAAATTCACCTCAACCTCAAGTTGTGATGTTAAATAAGTCACATAAACAATCAAGTGCTTCTCCAGGCGTCGATCTGTGCTTTCATCGATGGACAAAGAGAAAAACTGACTTCTTCTCAGCTTTGTTAGTAATTCACCTCTTACATAATCACAGATAGCCTGTAGCATCTCCCTTGCAGCCATAGCATTTCCATAAGTCCCATAACTATCACTAATAGGGATAAAAGGTGTCTGCATGAATCTTAAGAATTCTATAAGCCTTGGGATACCATGCAAGCTCTTTCCTTCTAAAGCTTTATAGTAAACTGCCTGCATAACACTTATGACTTGAGACCTGTAAACTTCCCCACTTCTTTGCAAGCATGTATCCATTGCTCCAACTATTTGTCCTCCACTTTTTAGAAGCTTCTCTTTTATCCTCTCGGCACTTTGGTGCTGATTCGTACTTTCATGTTTTCTGAATGCTGCAAGGTGCATAACATCTGATCCTGTGATTGCAAATTTGTTTCTTTTCTTTGCTGCTATACAGACCTGGCATTTCACAACTAATTCACCATTTTTGGAATCTGGCAGCACCCAACCGTGAAAAAACCTCCAGGAGTCTCTGAACTTTCTTTTTGATCCAACCTTTGGCTTTGAGGTACTAGCTTCTGTGGCTTCATTACTTTCTTCTATCTCAGCCAAAAGCTCATCGTTTCCTTCGGAAGTAGATGACATTTCTCCAAATAACTCTGTAAACATTTGATTGCGTGCATCTTGCTCAGATTTTTGCACCTCAGAAGGGACTAGAGGTGAGCGTGCTAAAATCCAGCTCTTCAAATTCAATTGTTTAAAAGTTCCCGTTGACAAGATTCTACATAAATATGCAAACACAAAAAAAAAACGGTAGACAAGTCACAAGAGGTAGCATGCTGGTCAAAGTTAAAGCATGATTACCTTTGCTTCCAGCCATATCTTCTTATGCAGATATCTTCTCACGCGAAACATGAATCTTTCAAAGAACCATAAGAGGGTCAGCTGCACATTTTGTGATAAAAAACTTAGTTTTTTGATCTTATCAATATTTCATGCAAGCATTTAATTATGCTTCTTTAGGATTTATACCCATATATTACTCAGCCAAGAAATACATCATCTATTCATGATAGAAATTAACTCGACATATTAATTAGTAGGATTTCTTCTTTTGATCAGCATTATATTCAAGAAGTTTATGGTTAGTATCTGATTGACTTGGCTCATGACACCATCTCGTTATTTATAACGGGATGGCATAAGTGGCCTGGGTATGAAGCACACACGTGTTTTAGTGGGGGAGGGCATAGCACTCTGGACTATGTACTTGGATCTAAGGAGACCACACATCTTCCAGAATCTAACCATAGTAGTAACCACAGCACTCGATAGGACTAGACCATACATACCTATCACTATCATAAGCTTCTTCAGCTCACATGGTATCCTTTGAGCCTACCCCCACCATCCACTTCACCATAGACCTGGCAGACATATATGAGCACCATGTAAGACAGTATGTCAAATCAGTGTGAGCCGTGTTGATGCCAGATCACCAGAAGTATCTATATATGTTCAGTAGGGAAGATAGTATATCTTGCAGGAGGTTATGAATGTATGCACACATGTTCTAGTACCTCCCAGGATGTGCAGTAGCTCTCTCTCTCTCTCTCTCTCTCTCTCTCTCTCTCTCTCTCTCTCTCTCTCTCTCTCTCTCTCTCTCTCTCTCTCTCTCTCTCTCTCTCTCTCTCTCTCTCTCTCGCGGAAAAGATCATATCTTATATATACCCTAAGTATAGAGATCTCCATGAGTGCTGGATCCGGCCTGCTCATGCAGTATACAAACTGTCAGACATGAATGTGGACTCTAGGTCTCTGATTGTGTGTCGATCATGGTGCAAAATGTGATGAGTGGAGGATGAACCATCTCGACGAAGAGTACTCCCATCTGATATGCCCACCTAAGGGATCCTCTCTCTCTCTCTCTCTCTCTCTCTCTCTCTCTCTCTCTCTCACACACACACACACACACAAGGCATACAACTAGAATCTCCCTTGCTTCAGCACACTTCATAAGCTGGGAACCACTCCATAACACAAAGTTTGATTAAGAAGTCCCATCGCTTTATTGCTCAGCAATGGAAGGGAACACTTATTTAGTTACCTCCTTCCGAAGACAAAACCCGAAGAGAGATTCTGAGGCAAAGACAAAAGGGCATTCATCAAATGTAGACTTTCAGTGATGGAACCTTTCTAGCAATGGTATTGTAAAGGTGCACCTCGTGTAAGAAAAATCACAGTCAAATTGCCCCTCCTTTCATTCTCTTACATCTTGGTGCCAATTCTTGGGAGCAATCTCTGCAAATATAGAGTAAGGAGGAGATATGGATTCTGATCTCCACATCTGCAACACGTTTCCTTCTATTCTCTTTTGTTTATTTGCAGGGCCCTGAAATTCAATTGAGAGAGAGAGAGAGAGAGAGAGAGAGAGAGAGAGAGAGAGAGAGAGAGAGAGAGAGAGAGAGAGAGAGAGAGCTCTCTACTTTTTATAGCTTCTCTTCAATTCTTTCTTTAAGCCACATACACAAGAATACCCATCTTCTCAGAGCTCATGCAATCGTCCTCTAGGATGCTCGACCTCCCTCTGCTCCCATGGAAGCTTAAAGCTTGCTTGCAAGCAAGTTAAATGAATTTCCTCAGTAGCACAAACCTGAAGAGAATTTTGAAGCACAAGTATAGATTTTGAAAATTCTCCTATGGGTCCAAACTACGGAAAGAGCGGTCCGATAGTAGACCTGCACATATCCAACACACACGCACACCGACGACATGAGAGAGAGAGAGAGAGAGAGAGAGAGAGAGAGAGAGAGAGAGAGAGAGAGAGAGAGAGAGAGAGAGAGAGAGAGAGAGAGAGACTTCCTGATGTGCTGGTTGATCTCTATGGCATGGATATAATGATGGGTAAGGATTGGTACACTTTGCAAGAGCTCAAATAGCAATGCATCCTCCATGTGGCCCTGTGAGTGGAGACTTCTCACTAAGGTCTGCCCAGAGAGAGAGAGAGAGAGAGAGAGAGAGAGAGAGAGAGAGAGAGAGAGAGAGAGAGAATGCATAGCTGATCTGATGTGAGTGTGGAATCTGGGAATCGAATGTAGATAGGATATATTATAATGATGGCGATGTACTCATGATCCGCCTTTGTGAGCTTCCCTAGCCTCCTCTTAACTGCTCAAACTTCCATATCATTCACCACACTGTTGTTGAATGCCCAAAATGGTGCCCCGAAAGGAATGATTGTGTGGAGAAAAATTTGAAACAGGGTGCCTTGAAGTCTAAAGTGAAAAAAATGTTTACAGGTTTGAAGTCACCCCAAGAAAAAGCCATGCCCCAGTTAGCATTCACAAAGAGAGCGACGATGGACGCTATAGCGACTAATGTTTGTTGGCAGAGACCTCAAACATGGCATCTGTGACATGATGAGATGATTAATTGGGGAACTCTTCCATTGCTTGTGCTTCTGCCACATGGCAATGGAGGGATGTGTCCTACAGATAGAGAAGAGAAGAGATGTATATAGAGAAAGAGTTATAGAGAAGAGATGTAAAAACCCCAAAAACGTTCAAAATGCCTTGCAAGAATCAACCGAGCTGGTCAATAAGACCAAGACCAAGGACACTCCAGAGAGTTCTTGTGAATTAAATCAATTGGGGTAAAAGAGGGGCAGCAAAGAGGGAGAAAATTTAATAAATTTGCAGCCTTTACATGTGTGAACAGTGAAAGAACACATTGCACTTTACTCTCTGAACTCTCTTGTGAATGATGTTCACTCTAGAGTGAATGATGTTCACTCTAGTAATTACACAGGTAGAAGAGAGGCCAGTAGCGCCGCCCAAGTTGCCTCGCTGCCTCGACACACCTACTGCAGCAGCGCCCTTTGCGGTGGTGGTCGTCAGGTTGGGCTTGGTGTACTCTGTCGTGGCTTGCCACCTCTCTCTTGTGCTCAACTCTTCCATGTTAGCAATCGGGCCAGCCGCCGTCGAGCCAGAGTCTACGGCAGCTTACATCGGGCCCTTTGCATCACACTACGTCCCTATTTTGATGTTGCGGATGGCAAACGACCTCCCATGGCAGCTAGTGTGTTTGTGGCAATAGGGGGATGTAGTGCTGCTGCCAAATCATCATATGAGACCCGTCGAATGGCAGCAATGCTGGTGCTTTGTAGCAAGTGCTGCTCTAAAACCCCTCGCTCTTTCGAGCCATCTTCAAGGCCAAGGCCAAGGCCTCAAAGTAATATTCACATATGGGTCCTGCTACATCCTTTCAACCCTTGACAGCGCTATTACTTGAAAGCTACAATCCCTCCTTTCAACCCTTGACAGCGCTATTAATTGAAAACTACAATCCCTCCTTTCAACCCTTGGCAGAGCTATTAATTAAAAGCTGGCAGAGGCAGCCTTTTTAAAAATTAAAATTTTGAAACTATTTGTTTTTATGAAATATAAAAGTCAATGTTAAAAGTTAAAAGGGGCTAAAAGTTAATGTTAAAAGTTAAAAGGGGCTAAAAGTTAATGTTAAAAGGGGCTAAAAGAACACACGTTTCATTTTAACATCGCTTGTGCTTCTGCTACATGGCTGTCTCCTTAATGTATAGCTTCATCAAGAGCATACTTTAGGTTCTTATCTATTTAAGCTCAAATGATTGTAGAGTTGAAATCATACTTAGATCCTCAAATCTCCTCAAGCATATACTCTATTTTTTCTAGAACACCACACTTGTCATGCATGTCATGCTAGCACACTTACCATATAGTACCATAAGCTTGTAGGGCCTCATGTCATATGACCCCTACTACACAAATGGTGCACGACCACTAATAATTCACTACTATGGCCAACAATCAACTGTATGTAATGTCCTCATTGGTTAAAGCCTAGTAAAGCTTAGTTGGGTTCCCTCTTGTACTACTTATGTCATGCTACTTTGATGGTGTTTATAGATAAAATCAAAGGTAATATGTAGAGTGCTCCAACAAGAAATAATAACCAATACCTCCCTATTTATTTTCTTTTTGTTTTATATGATGCTTACCTGATTGATATGCAATGTGCATACCAATGTTAAAAAAGAAAGCAAAACATAAGGTTGATAGGAACTTACCATTACTATGTTTCAGAAATTAAAAAAGCAAACACACTGTAATGTTAATGGTATGTTTCAAAAATAAAGAAAGCAAAATATTGACAAGGATGGACATAGCTATGTTTCAAAAAGAAAAAAGCAAACACGTTACACATTGTTGTTGACAGGCAAACATCACATAAGCTTTTGAATAAGAATTAGAATTTAGGAGAAATAAGAGCAATGTACCTAGCAAGGTCGAGACTCGAGGGTGCCTGGCAAAGGTGCACATGTTGAGAGTCGAGACGGAGGTGGACTGTGGGTAGATCGTAGAATACAGGAGGGTGAGGGCTGAGGTCATGCGCAGCTTGCAGAGAAATAGAGGGAAAGAGATCGCAAGCTTGATGGCGCTCTTTTACGAAAGTGAGGGTTTTCAAATTGCATAATGCATTCGTTTCACAAAGATGAAGTTAAATTAGTGAATTCAAACTTCAAAGCCAAAGTATATTGGCCTGCCCGGCTAGAAGTTCCATATATATATATATATATATATATATATATATATATATATATATATATATATATTATAAACCCTAATGGTAATTATTCCAAAAAAATAAGTTACCAAATGGTAACCCCAATTGGAGCTCGGGTTACAATTGGTAACTTTTTTGGCCTTTGGTTACAAGGTGGTTACCAGATTTATGCAGTGCATGCGAGCCAATGTGCAATTATCAGCCCATGGAATTATTTTTGTTTAAGGTTTTTGTATTCCAACCTAGGTTGGATATGCGTGATTATGTGAAAAAAAATACCACGGTACAAGGCCCCCACGGGATGTTTAAGAGGGTGGAGGCGGGAGATTGATGGCCGTCGATCTTGAAACTCGGCCCAGTTAGCCTAGAATGGTGGCGCCACCTGGCAAGCATGTACGCCCCGCGCCACACGTGTCACCCATGGCAGGGATGCGCACAAAAATAGGCTATCGATCTTCAAAAATTGTGGGAAAATAGACCGTCGATCTTCTCGCCAGCCAGAATCGCAAGATTGACCCAGTTTTGCTGCGCATTGTTGAGGGTTCAAGAATCACGAAGCAGGGGGTGCTTCCTAGTTGTGGCTTGAAAGAGAAAATCGGGTTTTGTCTGAGAATCTAGAGCTTCCCAAAGTCAAGATCGCGAGCTCTGAGTTTCTGTTGTTTGGGCATCTTCTGCGCTTTGGGGCAACGTATCCAGAGCGCTAACTAGAATTGGCTTGATTGGTAAGCAATGCAATTTCCGCCAATTTTTTTCAAACGTGTCCTAGTTTCCTGTTTAGCAAGCAATGTGCAAGGGATTTATTATGTTAACTGTACCTAAATGCTGTTAAATGTTACTTAGTGTTGTTAAATGTTCCGGTTAAATCTTGTAACATACTCTCTTGTAACACTGTTAAATGTTGCGCCTGGGGGGTAGGCTTGATCCAATGTTAGACTGAAGAGTGGCAAAACCTAAATCATTAACAAATTTCTTTGCTGGAGTTGATGTTGGCGAGCTTGTGTTCAGCTTCTTACCAGTTCTTTACAGGTGCAAAAGTAGGCTAAGTACAATGCTTATTTCTAGTTCAGTTCTTTTGCTGGTTTACTTCCCTGAATCTGAAATCGAAATGCTGTAGGAGCCATTGGAGCATGTTTGTGCTCTATGTGAATAAGCACAAAAAAATTTATGGTTTCCCTAGAAAGAAGAATTACCTACTTTACTGCAACTCCGTGGGCATGACTGACCCGCGCGATTGTATGCCGACAGTTCAAAGGTGCGTCATGTGTGGCTAGCTTCTTCTTTTTAATACATTCTTGCATGTAAGGCAGGTTATGAGCTCACTCTCCTATTCAATCAGAGCTCTTGGGACATTATCAAAGTTTTCAAGTGATCTGTCTACTATTCATACATTGGCAGCTTTGTCTACAGAGTTGGAATTCAAGCATCTTCAGGTCAAGAACATATTCACTGACATTAAAGCAAGCAAAGGTTAGTTTGGAGCTGAAATTTTGGTGTTTGCAGTAGCTGAAATTTTTTCGCTGATTGTGCAGGTTCCTGAACAGCACAATGGCATGGATTGTGGCTACTAAGTCATGGCCTGCATGAGATATCTCATTGCTGGTGGACTACAAGACAAGATGACAAAGACTCAGGTAAGGTTGTTGGTGCATGTCCTCCTTTACTTACCCTGGAGGTGGCTTGGGCAAGGCTATGTTTGCTTTGCCTTTTGTCATTTGTAGCTCACGAAGGCTTGGTTTAATCATGGGGATGTGGAAAGACTAAAAGGAGAGTTACACGCATGGTGCATGGAGACACTATTGCAGCAATGAAGAGTGAGAGCCAAGTGCACGGCTAGCATGGTGTGTCAATGAGCCTAATCTATGTAGGGTGTTGCCGAAATGCGGTGGCTGCATTTTTTGATGCCCAAATCCCCTTTTGCCTAATTCAAGAAGCCCTTAATTTATGTATGTTGCAGCCAAACATTTTATGGCTGCATTTTTTGATGTGACAAGATACCTTTTTGAACTCAAAAGTCACTTGCCCAAAAGTCTTGTATATTCTAGTCATGGGATGCTAGGTGTGTTTTTGTTGGACTTACAAAGGAATACCAAACAAACATTAATTCATCCCAATGATCCAACTGTGGACTTTGCCAAAGTTTTAACCTTGTAGTAATATAAAGTTTAAGCTTTGTAGTGATATAGCAAGTTGTGTTTTGTTGTGGAGGCTGGAGCTGTTTATTCTCGCCAATTTCAGCATGTATATTGAGTAAGTTGTCTATTTGATGTGTTTTGAGTGAGTTTGTGCAAGTCTTCTAAAGTGCATGTATATTCACTAATTTGTTCCTTTTTTCATATTCAGTAATTTGTTCCCTCTCTTTAAACTAAAGTGCCTAAGAGTGGAAATTAATATCAATGTTTAGGTGACCTTGAGATCATGCATTTTGTGTAACCAAGAAAATTATCATACAATGCTCGATATAGTTTAATTACAAGTTTTCATGATTTAGACATGCAACTTGTCTCTATATTATCTTAAGGAAGAGTTTGACAAAGCTACCAAGTGGCAAGAATTTGGAGGTTCAGGAAGAAGAGGAGGAGGTTTGGATAGAATTTGGTTTTGGAAGCCTCAAGAGATGTGTGAAGCATAGGTTCCCAACTAGTTGTAAGAAAAGACACCCTTTATTTTCTCGATTTCCTACAGAGGTCCACATCCCTATCCTAGATCATCTTGTACAATAAATCTATGAACCTGGGGGAGCATTGGGTGATCCTGGGGGATCTGATAGGCTATGGAGCAATGCATGGGTAGTAGAGAAGCCATTGGCAAGCTTATGGGCAGTTTTGAAGCCCCTGGGCATCCCAAAATCAGCCCTAGTTAGGGGCTGGACTTGTGAAAATGCCCAGCAGTGCCAAAAGGAGGTAGCGTCCCCCGTTACACGTCCATCGCTTTTCTTGCTAATGTGTCCGCAGCAGCAAACAGTTAGTAGGTGCCAACAGACAGCATACTCATCAGACAGTCAGCAGGTATCCGAAGACGGACAGACAGCATGTATCAAAAAACAGTCAGCAGGTATCAAAAGATAGTCAGCTGAGATCTGCTGACTAGTTTAGCTGAAATTCTGACAATGTCAGATGATAGATTAGGCATTGCATATGGTCTAGAAATCATAAGGATCAAGCTACTGACGTCTGGATTCATCAGGCTGACATCTGGAGTCAGTTGAGTTAGAGTGGGATAAGCTGAATGAGGGAGGAGTCAGCTGAATGTTCAGCAGGTTTGAAGAGGTTAGGAGTGTGAGCAAAAGACAGGAACCGGGAGATCTGAGGGTCTAGGCTGCAGATCTAACCCTGGCGAGCTGAAACTGACTATCAGCTGAATCAGGCGGACAAAGAACTGATTTCAGATTGAGGGTTTTCAAGATCAGTTGGGATCAGATTGGAGTGTGTGCTTGGGGTTTTCTAGGATTATAGTGCTATAGCTTGCTCTTACCAACTCCCTCTAGGTTGTCATGTATGCATTGATTAAGCGATTAATGCATGTATGCATCGATTCTCCCTCACCTTGCTGAAAATCATTCAACAAATTGATGAATATTGTGCTTCATGCCGGTTTTGGTAAATAGTAGTGCCACAGGTGTAACAACTGGAGACATTGGATCAGAAAGGCTTGTATTATCAACATCACAAAACAGCATACATATCATGATTGGCAAAGTACAGATATCATGGACAATGCAAAAGCATAATCCGGACTTGAGTTACAAAAACCTTTTCTAGTCTAGTTCCACATGGAAGAGTTAGGGTGAAGTGCCTCTCATCATTTTGGCCTTCTCCATAGTTGCAAGCACTAAGAATTGTTCCAAACATATGCATGCCATTGCATACTTGTACAACACGATTCAAGAGGTGATTTTACAAGCCAACATGCACATGTCTTGGGGATAATGGGAGCAATGCATGGCAAGTGTGACAAGACACTGTCTCCAAAGGATCTACCATCAAGGTTTTACTACAGCCAAGGGGGCATAAGATATGAGGCCTCTTTTCGAAGCACACTCAACTTCTGCCACATTTCTTCTTGCACCTCAAGACACCGGTACATGCTTGCTTTGTTGGTTGAGAAGAGTGTGGCTTTGCATGTACATTGTTGTGTGTAGAAGGTCACATCCCATGCCCAAGTTGTGTCTGTGTGACATTAAATTGAACTTGCATAATGTTGCCCTTTGCTAGCAGCTCAATCTCATTCGGAGTCAGCACATTCAAGAGATTGTCCCTGGATATTTTTAGTTGCTGAAGAGTTGCTTCCTTGACCATGGAGCTGAATGTGGGGAGATCCTCCTAAAGCTTTTCAAGAACCTTCTTGAAATCCTAAATCGAGGCAAGTAGATCCGCATCGTTTCCAAGATGTTGAGATGAGGTGGCATGAACTTCTAACCCCAGAACATCAGCTTCATTGTGCGTATCTTCCAAGGCAGGCATTCTGGCCATTGCATGCATAGAGTCAATTCAACAATGGGAAAAATGAATGCAGGTGTGGAAAGTGCTCCTTGAGTATAAGCCGAATCCCATACATGTGCTTACAATCACTTGTCCAATCCGGACACTCACATTAGTTTGATTACATCTGACCAAGTACCAATGGGACTATGTACTTACACTCTGAACCCTAAAATGCATCGAGGCCTCATTCACAACTCAAAGAGTGGAAGGATCAGCCTTGAACCTTTCAAGTATCTTTTCTCCTGCAGCCAACTTAGCTATATCATCTCTCTTGCTTGAGTCGTATGTATTCAACTGACCACAATCAATTGCTAAAAAGAGGCAAACCATTAAGTGAAGCAAGATGATGTAGACCATATAGTAAATGCAAGAGCTAAGTACAAAGAGCACATTCTTATATGAATTCAGAAAGTAGGGCAAGAAGCCATCACCTAGTTCTTGATTTTGCTTGAAAAAATCAAGTAATGTCCCTCCCATCCGAGTACCGATGAGAGAATCCCGATTGTGGTAGTACATTAAGTACACACTCTTAGATGCTGGGATAAATATATCTATCCTTGAATTACTACATGCACTTATAGTCTCCACCAAATTAGTCGTGTCATTGCCATGTGGAAACAAGCATCCAAACTTTGGCCACCTTTCTCTCCATATGTATGTCTTTACACACCAGCCATTCGAGATGTATCGTTGCACATTCACATAGTAGCTCATAATGAGAAGTTGATACTTTGCATCATCGAGCTCTTCCTCAGTAGGTGTGTGCATAAGTTTCGATAAGGCATCGTAGAGATGGTCTCTCTTGTGTTGCCGGACTCGAGGGAGAAGATTATCCATCCACGCCTTCTTCGTGTGAAACCAGCACACTAAAACATGGCAATCACTTTGTACTCAATGCCCTTCATGGTCTTCAATTAGCAATGAGGATCCTCCTTAACCACTTTTAAATTAGCCTCTTGAGCTCTTGAATGGACTTGTCTATGGCTATAGCCTTTGGTCGAACAGCACCCATCCTTGAGAAGATGGCCCTCATGGTTAGAGCGATGCTCTCTTGGTTGGTGCCAGGGTCATTTGTGCACACCATAAACCATATAGGTAAGCCAACACCATGCTTGTTTGGCAAGACAACAACATACGATGGCAAGCCAAAAACATTTGTTTTGAATGTGTTGTCCAAGGCCCAGGAGTTGTGCTGGGAGAAACGAAGAGTAATTTCTAACACCCACTCATCTTGAATGACAATGACGAAAGGCCTTTTTGTCTCCTCTGGTGCACTTGGGCCGTAAGGCTGGACATACAACACCTGTAATAAAAGGAAATACAAGCATTAGGTGCACAAAGTCACAAACATTAGGTGTAATACAAGCATTAGGTGCACAAAGTCACAAACCATATTCTCACCACCACATCAAAGAAGGTAGTATACCTAACAAAGCAAATAAAGTGACTTAAAATCTGGAGAATACCTTCTTTTGGGCCTTCAGCTTCAATGACTCCACAAACATTTCCATGCACCCAATCATCCTTGGAAAGTCTTCCTATGAAGAAAACGGTTGTGTCACCGTCTTGCTCATTTTATGTGAAAGCTAAGAGTAGTGCTTGCACATTTACCTTGTATAAACAATTGGTAAGACATCGTTTGAACTTCCTTAGGAATCATGAACCTAAAAGTGACACAATCCAACGGTGAGGCACTTTGCATGTGGAAGCTTTCTTTTGACGTGGACATCCTTGCTACATGCCGACATGTAACCGACATCAAACAAATCATTCATGCAAGACATGATCACTTTCGGATGCACATGCAAATGGTACAAGTCATTGCGAGAGCTCGGAACATGACCCTCGTGATGTGCCAGCAAGATGGACACATTATCCAGCCCATCAACATACTCAACCTGCATCTTGAAGGGGCATCCACACTTCTTTGACATCCTTAATCTTCGCATGTGATCTCCCTTCCCGCCAACTCTTCCACCTTGATGACAAATATACTCAACATGTGTCTTATATGGCCCATATTTCTGCGTAGAGCAAAGTAAGACTGGCTTTACCTTATGCTTGATAATGATGTCAACCAAGGCATCCTCCACAGTGGACCTGTTCGTGTATAGTACTTCCTTCTCCACTCTTTTCTAATCCTTCTTGTTGTGCACGTCAGGGAAAGTATCAAAATCAATCTACTTGTTCATGCTCTTACAGAGTTCACATGACTTAATCACATCTTCAACATAAGAAACATGTAAACCATGCTTTTGCTTGTCAGTGCACCACCTTGATGTGATGACGTCAAGTGTAGCCTTCATCCCTAGGTGATCTCCATGCGAGGATCACAATGACTTCCCCGAGAACAACTCCTTCCCATTCTTCCATTGGTGTAATTAATAAATGGGGGCTTGCTTTCAAGCATAGCCAATAGCAATCCCAACCTTCATCACCTTGAACCAATCCAATGGCATCCTTCATCCTCCTCCATTTTTTCAATTCATGAATCCCTTCGTTGTCGCATGCTTTCAATGTCTCCAAGGTGACCTCGACACCCCCTTGAAGATCTGCTAGCATAAGCTTATAGCTCTCCCTATCAAATGCAAAGTACGTGGATGAGACATAATCTAAAGGATTTGGTGAGCACACAATGTGGCTGGAAAACTCTCCCTAGAATCTTTGTCTAGGTCTAGGATGTCTGGATCATCACTAGATCTTAGCTTTGCACAACCTAATCCAAGCATTCATCAAACTTGAAGGCATTTGGTTCCAGGGCAAAAAGAGAGTGCATTGCTCCCTTGCTCTTGCCTCATCGGTTGCTCTTGGGCTAGACATAATTGACTCAAGAGCTTCACATATCTAGAGTTGGTTGGCCCGAGTTTACTTTTTTGCCCATGTTTACTTTTTTGCCCTAGTTTACAAAATCCCAATTTTCATGTGCATCCCTGTACACCCCGCACCACACGTGTCACCCATGCTTGCTAGGTGGTGCCGCCATTCCAAGCTGATTGGGTTTTCAAAATTCCTCTAGTTTACAAACGTGGCTGAGTTTACAAATCAAGTTTACAATAGCCTCAAGATTGATGGCCATCCACCCTCTGAGTCCTACACCCAGTTCCTCACTTGTTGATCCCACGCCTACAATGTTAGGATTGATAATATTTGAACCATCTCATCAGGATTAGGTTTAGGAAGGGTTGGCAGGATTAATTGCATTAGGGTTGAAGGCTACAAGGTTAGTGGGATCAAGATTGGAGGTTTCAAGGTTTGATGGCTACAAGGATAAGGTTATTGAGATTGTTGATAAGGTCTTGGGCTTATATTATGGCTAGGATTGACCCGCTATACTAGGGTTTAGCTTTTTCCCTCCCTAGGAGTTGTCTTAGTGTTAATGGACTTGAGGCCACTCATGATGATCTTTGATGAGCTATCCGAGCTAGAGATGGATCTGTGATCTCTTCATGCCTTACAAAAGTTCCTCTATAGTGGAGTGTTTATGGAAACAAAGACAACAGCCCTTGCCACATAATAAAGAGTTAGTTATTTATAGTTTAAGTGACTTTGATAGTTTAAAGCACCTTTTCAAGCAACCCACCTCTATTTGAGCATGTGTGTATTACCATGTATTGTGTAATATTTATCCCCCCATGCATCAACAATGGGCATAATGAATGCATCAATCTTTTTGGTCATGGTTTTAACCTCTTCCTCTACTACGAGTCTTGCCTTTTCAAGAAGAGGTTTTAATCCCTCTTTGCTGCATTCCCTTTGTAGATGGTGCAATTACATATTTTTTCCCACACTTCAAACTATGTATGGCTTTCAATCTTCATGCAATTGGATAGATGCCTTGCCTTGAATCCAACCATGTAAATTTTGCTAGGCTGATTGCCGAGATATTTTGGTATTCTTTGTTAATTTAACAAACCCTTAATGCAAGCCTTCTTTTGACAAAACCTCCTCTAATATTGCAATACACTATTTATGTCTCTCTTTTGGCTACATGTTGTTCAAGTCAAGAGCTTACCTTAGCCTTCCTGAAAGCATGTGTCATTGGGTTTTTCCTTAGAGTCGTTAAATGCAACTTCATATGTGGGTGCCCTAGCTTGTCCATCGGTGTCCTCAGTCCATTGTCACACTGGAATGCTCCTTGCCAAAGGGGTGAAGGGAGATCTCTCAATGCTTCTTGCCAAAGGGGTGAAGCGAGGCGGTAGTAGATGAAGGCAAGAAGAGATGGTCCTTCACAATGGTTCTCTCTCACAAAGGTGGGGAAAGAAGAGGAAGCTATTACAAGAAGAAACCCTACAATCAAACCTATCTAGTATGAATCTATCACAACAAGAAAGATTCAAAAGCATACAAGAAAGCAAGATTCAAAAGCGTACAAGCTAGTAAGAAGAGGGAAGAAGGAGAGCTTGCAAGTAAACTATTGCAAGAGAATGATTGTGTCTTGCTTATTGTCAAAAATAACTTATACAAATGACTAGTTTTATACTAAGCCGACCAAACTTAAAAATGGTCCACTAAGTTCATAGACTTTCTCTATTCAACATTAAGCTCATGGTAAGGTTGCTTTATATGTTCCAATTCTATCTTACAAAAATCGAGCTTTGGGTAGCCCTAATGGTGGCAAGCAGCTTGTTGAGGCAGCATGGGAAGTGATAGGAGATGTAGAGTGCTTCATGCTGGGACTCAATTAGTTGTGGAATTAGTGTGGATCCTTCAATATGAGGTAGTTGTGGAAATGGTGTGGACCCTTAAACATGAGTTAATTGGTAGAAGCAATTCATACCCTATGATTGGTGGAATGAGTGCCATGACCTCATGGAATGATTAGCATGGGTAGATGGAGGACCGGGACATTATGGTGTGATAGGGTATAATGCTCAAAACTTATAACATGATGCCTAGAGATTGGGCATTTTCATAGTAAATACATAAACCAGGGTGAGCTATAGATGGTATTAAATTGGAGCCAAATTAGGGTTATATGTTATTGCAGCACTTTGGAGGTACCTACAAGGTCGATGGTTCTCCAGGTGATGGGTCTCATGCAATGGGCCACACTTGCGCTCCCATGGTCCCCCCATTCAGAGATGTACCTGGAGGGTTGGCATTGTGATGAGGTTAGTTGCAGGTGCATGTGTATATGTGTGACGTGCCCATAGTGAAATACATATGACATGCATGGGTAACGGGCAAAAGGTGTGCACATGTGGGTGCACTCCTCCAGCACAAAGACTTCTCCAACACAACTACATTCCTATCTCATCAACTTATTGCTCCATATCTTGATCGATTAGGATTAGAAGAGCTCCGTAAACTACCACCTTGGTGATGCTAGAGTATGTTCACACATACCAGAAGGTTTCCCACACAGGTAGGATGATCCAACATGAAAGCGTTCCAAGCTTCTCTTTAAGAAATTTTAAACTCAAATGACAATTTTTTTTGCCACAATCAACTACAGTGAGTTAGATTTTGAGATATGTACCCCTCTATATATGGCAATGAAATCACATTAAGGGTAGAGCGACGCACTCAGGGCCTCATATCATGATGTCCTAATGCTTGGCTATTCCATTAGCTTCTCTCAGTCTAAGAACAATTCTTACGCAAGAAAGGTGAATGATCCCCAAAGCTATTTTCCCTTCATAATTCTCACATGGAGGTCATATCAAGCAGCTTCTTGAGGGGCTCAACAAGATGTTCTGCATCATGCCATGAGCTACTGCAATGGGGGTTTTGTTCTTAATATAAACTATAGTTGCTTAAACCTAAAAATAATGAGGCATCCCTTTCTCATTCATCAACACATGGGACACTTTTGCAATATATATGTTGTTCCTTTCTATGATCCCATTTCTTGCTATGTGGTGTACCTACATGTGAACTATCTCTTTATCCCATGCTCTCTTAGATAATCATTGAATTCATTGAATAAATATTATCCCCTACCATCTGATCTTTGGCATTTTGTGTATGTGTCTTTGTCTTTCTCAACCATTTCCTTGAAGCTTTGAAAGTGCATAACACTTCACTTTTTTCTTTCATGAAGTAAACCTACTTTTTCTAGTGTGATCATCAATGAAAGATACCTAATAGTGGCATCCTCAAGTTGATGACATCTTTATTGGTCTGCAAACATCAAAATGCACCACATCTAATGATCTTTCACTTACATTCTTATTATTTGAAAATACATGCCTATATTGTTTTCCCAATTGGCATGCTTTGCATACTTTATACATTCCTTCTTTGAACTTCAGCAAACTATAGCAACTCTTTGGGCTTGCATATTTTTCAACCGTTAATGAATATTGACATGATAGATACGTTTATGCCAAATGCCAATGTCTATACAATCACACATATACCATGTGTAGCCTTCCCTTTAGGCATGTTTACATCCAATGTAAACATTCTTATAATTATGTTACCCTTTGTAACAACCACGTGGCATTGGTTTTCACATAATACCATGGTTTTTTCATTTTCTATATATCTCTAAACCACTCTCCATGGTTGTTCATGTGGTTAGAAGCGCTCGAATAAACATACAATATATCTCTAGGGTTCCTTGTATGTGCAGTCATGGAAGTAAGCATATGTTGTATCACAAAAAGCTTGAAGATGTATAGTTTCCTTGTTGCTGGTAACTTCCCACTTTTAATGTCATTCTTCTTCTTATAGAACTCCTTTGCTATATAACCTAGCTTTCCATAATAATAGCACTCATGCTATTTCTACTCTAATTTCTTTGCCATCCACTTTCGCCTCTTTGGCTCCCCTACATCTAGAGTGGCAAGGAGAGCTAGAGAAGAGCAGCTCTAGATGTGGTGCACCTTATTGTTGTGCCTGTTGCTCTTGTCTAACAGCTACCTGTTAAGATTTTCTTCCAAATCAAAGGGAAAGAGATGGAGATATCCTTACCCATACCTCTTCCTTTGCTTCCCTGTTGAGCTCTTCACACAAACCAATGCTCTCATACCATGAGAAGAATGTGGGAGAGAGTGAGCTTGAGCTCCTTGCAAGTAAATACACACACACACACACACACACATACAAGAGAGATGAATGGCTTTTTTTTTTTAAATTCTCTTCTTTTCTCTATAACCATAACATAAAGATAAAAGTACATACTATAAGGGAAAGTTCTCTCCTACTATAACCTACAAAATGTATGTATGTATGTATATATATATATGTGTGTGTGTGTGTGTGTGTGTGTGTGTGTGTGTGTGTGCATATACATATGTTTACATATACATATACATATGTGTGTGTGTGTGTGTGTGTGTGTGTGTGTGTGTGTGTGTGTGTGTATACATATGTATACATATATAATATATACATATGTATGTCTGTGTGTATGTATGTATACATATGTATATATACATATTTACATATGTATATGTGTGTGTATATATATATATATACACATACATATATATATGCATATATGTATGTATGTATACACACACATGCATCTATGCATATAGTCATACATATATATATATATATATATATATATATATATATATATGTATGTATGTATGTATGTATATATATATATATATATATATATATATATATATATATATATGTATGTATGTATGTATGTATGTATGTATGTATGTATGTGTGCGCATACATATATACATATACGCTTCAAACTTTGGTGTAGAATGTGAGAAGTCTCACTTTGATCATGAACAGAACAGGAAATAAATTCAAAATCTACATATTGCGTATGGACCCTTGAGACACATAGAGATACATCAAGTGGAGTTGAAAAATCCATTGTTTTGGTTTTACTAAATAAGGATGAACACTGTCCATGTGCATATTTTTTCTTTCATGGTGGTGTGAGTTCTTCTATTATCCAGGTGGTGCTCTTTAAGCTTTTGGATTGCATAAAGATTGCAAGTCTCATGTAGGTTTCCTTTACTTTCTGTATATGGTTATCAGATCATGAACGTGAAGTGTGAAACTTGAGAATAATTTTGCATTTAAGCAAATAATTATTCACTATAGAGAGAACTAGGTTGAAAAAGTTTGAGATTTGAAATAAATTCAGATTGATCACAACACAATGCATGCTTCCAAAAAGAAATAATTATGGTCACTCTTTAAAAATTGTGATCTACTCACACTTTAATTAATGACCAAGAGAGAACATTTGGTGGTCCATTTTCTCATTTTCTCTCATTACTAAAACATTTCCTCTCAATATTAAGGGGGAAAAAGAGTATTTACAATGGAAATTGTAAAAGAATTTTAAAAAGTCTGTTATATTCTTTGAGTACAAAAGAGTGAAAATAAGAGTTCCTTTCAATAAGGGCACTAGGGGATATTATTACACATGGCCATTGAATTTACATATTCAAAAACCTGCCCAAACCTGATTTATTCCCATTTCCCCACAACCCGATTTGGCCAACCCATGCTTTTATTCTTAGCGTGGTTCACCTAAGGGTATATGTCTAATGTAATGAAAAGTGTCACTGATATAAGAAGAATGATATAAGGAGAATGTGAAGAACTGCTCTGGGTAAGTCCTGTGATGCAGATAAGCTGACCCTCTGAATTTGGGAGAAAAAATCTTGATTGCCATCATGCATGACCCCTGCTTAACCTCTCACGCGGCACGGATGCCCTTCCTTTCTAGGCCAGCTTGAGGAGTTCCCGTTGTCAAGTTGATCAAGCTGCAGATGCAGAGTCTCTTTTTGCTTTTTGCATACAATCAATTTGTTGATTTCCTCGAGCACCTGGGGTTGTCAAAAACAAATACAAATAACTTGGTAAGTTTTCCAATTGACAAAACATATACTGGTAACTTGGCAACTTTTATAATGCAAGCTTGCGGGGTCAAGAATGTGCAAGGAACTAATAACCAACTCTTTGTAAGGGCTATTGTGCCAGATCATTGTAATATTGTCCAGGCGCCCAATGAGCAGCCCAGAGTGGACAGAGTTACTGGGTTATTGTGAAGACACTTAGTTGGAAATTATTTATAGCCAACTCACCAACATTAGATACTATAAATAGGAGTCTAGGCTTTAGCTATAGTCATTCATTGATTATCATTGAGTCATTGAGAGCTCTGATGCAGTGTCACCAGTGAGTCTCTCTATTGTTAGTAATACATGGTAGATTACGTCCTCTCTCTCTACTTGTATTGAGCATAAAGAAGTAGTTTTGTGCATGGGTTTTAAGTCTCTAGTTAGGTGCAAAATCGCAATCAATCAATTCATAAACATGCTTCTGCAAGCACATTGGTATCAGAGCATTAGGTTTTGATGGAAAAAAGGCTTCAATTTTTCTCACAAGGGCATGGAGATCCATCGTGAAGAACCCCATTCATCATCTGTATTTTCACTCAGGTTTGCCTTTTTTCCCTCGAGGCTGTGTTTTTCAAATTCTGTACCAGATAGCTCGTGTGTGCAAGGGGCACGGGTAAGAAAAAGGGCCAAACACAGCAAGGGAGCCTGTTGGTGCTTCAAACGCAGCCAAGCAGGGGTGGAAGAAGGCGCATCAGGGGGTTCCACTGGTGGGCACTTGAAGGCCAGATCTGGGAGAGCACAAGGGTGGCCAGATCCAGCAAAAACGCAGTCCTATTCAGGCTGCAGGACAGCCATATATATCATCAAAACACAGCAAAAGGGTGCATCCAAGGCGGTGCTAGAGGCTGGCCAGTTTGTTGACAGAGGGGATAGATAGGGTAGTGTTTTAGGGGGCAGATAGGGCAGCATTTTATATCCCACAAAAGTGGCTTCCCTACTCGAGCGAAGTGGCTACACCCACCCGTCCTCCATCATGCAAGGATGAACCTTCGCCTAGTCCTTGACCACAAAGGTGTGCTTGTTTTTCTTCACGTACATCGATCTCTACAAGAGCATAGTGGCACCATATACGATAAAGAGGAGTGAGGAGTTTATCCAGCTGTTGGAGAACAAGTTGGCAGCTTGCCAACAAGAAATCCAAGCAAGAACGACAGCACATACAATGGTAAGTCCATCCATAGATGAAGCTCAAGCAGTGGGAAGTCCGAGGATGCCAGAAAGCTTTCAAGAAGGAAGTGGTATTGGTAACAGAGGTCCCAAGCAAGTAGCAAATTATAGAGGATGAGTCCAAGGGGTAGACACTACCAGGTTTGGAGGTGATCCAGACAGATGGACAATAAACCATCCCAAAGTCCATTTCAGTTTCCGAGGACAAAGAGGAGTCAGTAAGTGTACTTCAGAATTTTCTCTCCAAATCCATTGAGGATGATGAGATAAGCAATTCCACAGTGGTGTCTACCATGCTTTCTAAGCATCCAGAGGCAGAGAGGCTAGCTCTAGTGCCCGCAATTCCCGAGGAGGTAGTGGCAGGACATCATTGGAGATGGCAGGTCTAGTAGCCATGATACTGGAGTTCGGACCAATGTGTGGAGCACAGAGCGAGTTTGGCAACAGTCGAGAATCATTTACACCCGTGCTCCAAGTTAAACACAAGGGGATGTCACGTGCACACTCTCTCGAGCGTGACGTGGACATGCTTCTATCCATTGGCACCTCAGAGATCGAATAAACGGCCGGATTCATGTGTTTAAGGGCTATCATGCCAGATCATTGTAATATTGTCCAAGCGGCCATGAGCAACCCAGTGTGGACATAGTTATTGGGTTATCATGTGAACACACTTATTTGGACATTATTATTAGGGTTGGTAGCATTGATAGCCAACTCACCAACATTAGACACTATAGATGGGAGTCTAGGCTTTAGCCATAGTCATTCATCATTGATCATCATTGAGTCATTCAGAGCTCAAGAGCAATGCTATCACTGAGTATCTCTATTCAGCATTGTATATATTTCATGTTAGTAATACAAGGTAGATTAGGTCATCTCTCTCTACTATGTATTGGGCATGAAGAAGCAATAGTTTATGCATGGGTTAAAGTCTGATTAGGCACTGATCACAATCAATAAATTCATAAACCCGCTTCAGCAAGCACCCATGTTACAAGTGCCACACAACAAAGGAAATCAATCATGCATGAAGAAGCAATAGTTTATGCATGGGTTAAAGTCTGATTAGGCACTGATCACAATCAATAAATTCATAAACACGCTTCGGCAAGCACCCATGTTACAAGTGCCACACAACAAAGGAAATCAATCATGCATGCCAAAACGAGACCATGAGAGCTAAGTGCTGTGAGGCTAGAAGGAAAGTACCACGAGAGAGAGAGAGAGAGAGAGAGAGAGATTGGAGTCATGCATGCCAAAAGGAGACCATGAGAGCTGAAAGCTGTGAGGCTAGAGGAAAGTACCACGAGAGAGAGAGAGAGAATCATTGGGGGGAGGGGGACTTGGTGAGCATCTGAGAGGTAGAGGAAAGTACCGAGAGAGAGAGAGAGAGAGAGAGAGAATCATTGGGGGGAGGGGGACTTGGTGAGCATCTGAGAGGTAGAGGCAGAAAATGTCACATGCACCCTACATTGTGGTGCTATGTGACACACTAGCTCAACATTCAATGTAACATTTTACATCATTAGTACCCTTTTTAGGAACATTTGTCGTATGTTGTGGTCCCATGGTGAGTCCCAACTGGGTAATGTCAGGCACGAGCTACGTAGGTCAATCTTGTTGGAAAATATATCATCTCCAAAGGGTCTACATGTACCTTACCATGCTTTTATTGGTCATTTCTACGAGGCCCTGCATTGCAGACATCATTTAGGAATTTTCTACCATTTTGTGAGTCTTTTTTAGGCTTTTTAAAGCATATTTATGCTTCACGACTGCTGTTACAGCTCGCCGACTAGCTCATATGGGACATACAAGGGATCACTCCCTTCTCATCATTTCCCATCTCATTCTTGCATATTTGCTAGAGGTCATTGGCTGTTGCAACAGTCTCTTATGCTTGTAAGCACCTACAAACTTCGCTCGTGCTCATTTTCAGCAATAATCAACTGTCCACAGCCTTCTACAATTTGTGCTTTTGCCTACAACCTGTGTTTTCTCTCTCTTTCAAGTCTCTAGCCTTAGGTGTCAGGGCCAGTGCCTTAACCCACTCGGAGAACAAGCATTTAGGTCATCTAAGGTTAGGGCATAAGAGGTTAGTCCATTAGTTGCATAAAACAAAGCATATTAAAGCATGTAAGGCATGGGCCAGCCCATGGGACAGCCATCAAGCATGTGATGCCTTGCATACGTGAAAAATGAGGCTGCACTCCGGAAGGTTAGCGCCCAGATAAGGATGATGCCTGAGCATAAAACAGTAATGATCCAGATCCTGTGCAGGAGTACGAACACGGATCACCCACACATCGAACTCTCTGAGGTGAGGAGTCGGTGTGGCTATCTGAACACGGTAATGAGTGGGCTGTAAAGAGGGGGGCACACTCACTGGAACAGGTGCCAAGCATCATGGGCAGCATTTCCAGCCCCTAATCGGCCACCATGATAACCAGTCGGCCAGCATGATATGCCAATCGGCCAGCATGCACAGCATTAAATGCTTAAATAGCAAGCTGACAGCAGCATCTGTTTACCATCCAGCAGCATGTGATATTATATAAGCACACTCTCCCTTGCATAAATCATCTCATTTCACAGAGGTTCATCAAGCAAATAGTGAATATGTGTGCCTAAAAGCCTCCGGGTTTTCTAGAGCATACAACTCAGCCTTCAAGCACCCCGTGCTTCATCTCCTAGGCAGCATAGAAGATCCTCATCTTCAGCCAGCATATATGCATATCCTCAGCAGTTCTCGACTTGCATAGGTGCTATTGGGTCAACATATGGTTCAGCCTGTGTTCGGTCTTCCACAGTGCTATTGGGTCAACATATGGTTCAGCCTGCGTTCGGTCTTCCTCATCCTTGTGTTTGGCAGTCCACAGTCATCATTCACATCATAGTAGAAAGTTCTCCAAAGTAATACAAGCAAATACTCCTGCTTGCAGAGGGTGCGCTTCATTGGGTAATTGGGACCCAATTTGGTGTCAACTCTCATCTTCTCTCTCGACTCTTCCCTTAAGTAAAGTGGATTGCATAAACTCACAGGTTTAAAGAAGGCTTTGTTGCGTGTTAAAACAGTCAAGGCAAAAGGCTGACAACCACTGTCTTCCTGCATTGGATGGGACTGGGTGCGGGAGTCCATGCATTTGGGGTGCTGATGGCAGAGTTGACTTGGGCCTTTGGGCATGCATCCAAACAGGTCGTTGCTGCCCCTTCTCCAAGCCGTGTCATTTTGCCTCCAGCCCTGAGTCTTCTAGCAATAAAAGCTCTCCTTGACTTGGCAACACAGTCTCATGTTTTGTACAGGCAGTTGGGAGATCGCATGCAGGTTGTCTGAAGGGTATTGACGACTCAAGGGTAGGGCCAAGCACAAGCAATAGAAGCTTTAAGAAACAGGAATGTGGGGTTTGCGCAGAAGGCTGAGGAGTGCATGGCCCCCCTCCAAATCAGGAAAAGGATGCACACCTTTTTGTAAGGAAGTATTCTAGAAGGTAAAGTCACTGGCAGAAGAGAAACAACACACTTGCTGGCAGAAGAGAAACAACACACCTTCTGATTTTTTTTTGGATAGTTTTAGCTTCTGCAGACAGATGGAAGAGCGAGGTGAACCAAGTGCCCCAAATCGCTTTTTCCCTGCATATATTCTTGGTGGAAGCACTTTCTCAACCATGGCTGGTAAACAGCTATTATGTGCTTATTCTGGAGGGGTCCAAACGGTCTCTAAGCAAAACACAATGCCTCTCTCCGTTTCAATTGACCCTTCTTGCATGCATGGGATGAGAACACGTGTTCCCGTTTTCATGAGATGCAGGGGGGTGCATGCCCTTTTCTTGTTGATGGTGCTGTGCTGCCTGTGCAGGCCACACAAAACTGTATATAGGTCATTCAGAGGAGGGCTGGCTGCCGAGAAGAGTAGCCCTTGAAGCTTTGGAAAATGGTAACATTGCCGATAGAAAGATCGCAAATACTCTGCAAAGGAAAGGACTGCACTTGTTACCCACTTCCAACTGCTAATGCTCCATATATGTCATCCACACGTCGCTCCTACAGCTTAACATTCTCATAGGCCTTTGCCTCAAGGCAGTGATCACACACATGCACCTAGACTACCCTAGTGCATCCCCTGCTCCACTACAGACGTCAATAGTGTATGAGTGCAACTCAACTACGTAGAGCAAGCATAATAGCTGGCTGAATGAGAAAAATAACACTACTATCATACCTGGGCAGCAATTATTGCTGGAGTAATATCACGCACATGTTGATATCCCAAATGTGAAACCAGTTCTGCCAAAACAGAGAAAGTTATCAATAATACTCTGTTCTTTCACAGGATTGAGTCACAACAAAACATTGCTAAGTTATGTAAGTCAAAGAAACCCCCATACTTTGTAGAGATACCGTAACATCAGCATTTGCATAGAAAGGAGCCCTGACCTCAAAAATGCTTGAGAGCCTGGCCAATGCCTACAAGACCGAATGCAGCTTAATCAACAAAAGCAATCCTTACAGCAAAAACTTGGCCCTTAGACCTTTCAGCTTTGACTTTATGCATTACACAGAGGACTAGTCAAGCAACACATAAATCACTCACCTGGCTGTGGGCAGAATCACCATTCGGTTCCCCAAGCAATGGCCGTGAACGTGTTCCAACCGCAACTACCCTTTCTGCCAGGGCCTCTAGAGGCACATCCAGCCACACTGTTACACCATGTCTCAAATAACTCCTGCACCAAGCAGTGCATAGAATATATAAATGCCTGGCCGCAAGTGTCAGTGTGATAAAACCATTGAACTTTATATTTACCCCTCCATTTATATGACGTTAATGACAAGACGAGGGCAGAGGCATACTCACCAATTTACTGGACGGACCACGATACCCCCTCCGGTTGCTACAACCAACGGGCCATGGCATGAAAGCTGCTTCAATACCTCCGTCTGTTGAAGCAAAAGATGATCATCATATAGTCAAAGGGCCATCCGGTGACAAACCCAATGCTCTATTCTCATATGTATAAACCTTGAAGCCCATTGAAAGAAGATGAAAAACAGCCACAAATATACAATCTTCAAATAACAGCAGACCTCAGCATTTCTGAAGCTTTCCTCATCTTGCTGCTTGAACAATTGAGCAACAGTTACCCCACCTGCAGCATCCTCAATGAGCTTATCACTGCAAGCATACAACAAAGAAACATTGTGAAAAATCTGTGCACAGGTACATGCTATCCAGATCCAAGATGTTCATACAGGTGCTTGTGGTACCTGTCAATGAATTGGTAATCTAAGGCTTCTGCCAAGAGTTTGCCCACTGTGGTCTTTCCACTGCCCATCATGCCAATAAGGTAGATGCCAGTTCCCCTCAAATCCGTCACTATTTCACTTGCTCTTTCCTGCAAGCAAAAGAGCTTTCATAAACATCTAAGCAAAGTCCACAAATCAACAGCCACTATTACAATTTTAAAGCTTGCTGAAAAGAATGGTTACCTTCAAAAGCAATGCTTCCTCATCGTGCACCTTTGCATCTGCCTTAGTCAATCTCTTGTCTGATAAAAAAAAAAGAAGGTAAAATTGAGCCGAGTAGACAACTGAATTTATCGAGCATGTAGACTCTTCAGCCCAGATCTCAACTACAGGATTAACCATTTGCTTTAGAAGGGTAAGATCATGGGGCTGCAAGTTATAATCCAAATGGCTCTAAGCTAAGCAATTGTTACCTGGATACTATGGAGTAGGCCAACTTTACAAATGGGTGCAGATCATATCCTAAGAAGGTGTGCACTACGTGAGACAAAATGAACACCACTAATGGTGCTGGCCCCGCCCCTCTTTCCAGAGGTCAGCCTAACGCTTAGCAGTGTGACCGGCTTAAGGTTGACCTCATCACACTGGTGGCCGCAGATGATGAGACCACATCTGGGAAGACCTTACCCTTATCTCCACACTGGACCTACTACTTCATATGATCAGCATTACCGGATAATTTGAGAATTTGTACAGCACTTTAGCATCTACAGAAAGAGCACATCTTGTACGCCTAAACATGATCGATCATACATACTAAAAACCCACAGACGAACTCAGGAAACAAGAATTTTAAAAATTAGAAGTGAAATGCACCAGGGTAAAGACGAGAATACCCAAAGTAGGAGGAATGTACACACACACACACACACACAATTGGATGACACACACACACACACACACACAGACACACAGACACAATTGGATGACATACACACACACACACACAAAATTGGACGACTTTTCCAGACGCCCAAAACAAAGTTTAGTTCATCGACAGACCTGTCGCGCTCCCACTTGTTGGAGGGCGAGCAGTAGCGCAGCACCATACTTTTGCGGGGCGAAATGCAAGCACTTCTGGAAGGATGAGTTTACGTTGCTGCTTGGCGGCGAGGAGGATAGTACGGCCATGATGGGTTTTGAGAGAGAAGGAGACGCCCTTCGTGATGGGCGAAGGCAATTTGCCACAATGGAGATGATGAACCGATGGGCTTTGCAAATTATTGAGACGCAACCTCTCCATCGAGTTGCAGGCAGAAAGAAAAGCCTCTGGTGTCGATGGGATAAGGTTCGTACTACAAAGCTATCACAGACAGGGAGAAGGGAGAGAGAAAGCTTTGAGCCCTCTTCTTGTCTGGTATTGTTGAGAGGAGATTGAGCCTTGGACTCTGCAGGAGGAGATAGACATGGAGGTTGAGGAGGGTGACCTATAGTTATCATCATCGTCATCTTGAATGGGCTGCTTGAGGACCGGTCACCGCACACCTCCGCACAGGGCTCTGATTGCTTCAGCAAACGTGCTCTTCGCTTGACCTAGTCACATGTCTCCTCAGAGTGGTGGTGGGTAGTAAAAACTACATGCCACTAGCATAGATTCGAACCTGGTACCTCCACAGTAGAAATATAACAAACAAGTAAGGGTTGTTTTCTTTGGTAGAATTTTTCATTAACAATTAGCTTTCATTACCCTAGTGACTAGGGATGGAATACAGCACCTCCCCTCAGGGACTTTTGACCCCTCATTTGGTAGCACTATAACACAGTCAGGGTTATAATTTTTCATTATTAACAATTAGCTTTCATTATATAGCACGTGTACTCAAGGGGTGGAACCCTCCACCTCCCCTTAGGGACTTTGACCCATCATTTTTTGATAATATTCCCTTACATTATCTAGTTTTGACTCTATTTTATAGATATACTTGCTATCAAAAAAAAGGTTCACTTGTACCTATTCAAATTTCGAATAATCCTTTGCAACTTGAAAAATTCCTCCTCAAAAGTTTCATGAAATAGTTATAGAGTATAAATAAATTTAGAGAGAAGGATTGATGTAGGATTGTTTCTCAAGCTCTCTCTCTCTCTCTCTCTCTCTCTCTCTCTCTCTCTCTCTCTCACTAGGGCACCTTATTCCAAGCTATTTAATAGCTAGTTATCGCTTTTACTTGAATTCATAGAAGTTAGAATGGTAGAACCATGACCTATATGGTACTTTAAAGAAAAGTCATTATGTACTTTGCACAAGGTTGTAAGCTAGTGATATATTATAGTTTTGATTCTATTGTAAAGATTGGTGATATCTCATTAGTTCTCTTTAACCTAAAACCCATTTAAATTTTGAGAAATCCGAAAATCCCTCCTCAAAAGTTTCAAAGAAATTGCTTGGTCAAAAGTGACATTCTCTTTAATAACCTATAAGGGGAAGGCTTAATGTAAGGGTCATGAACAATAGTTTCTCGAATGCCTCTCTCTCTCTCTCTCTCTCATCTACATAAGAGCACCTTATTGCAACCTATTTGATAGCTAGTTGTCACTTTTACTTGAGTTTATGCAAGGTAGGATGGTAGAAAATTGGAATCAAGAGTCACCTAAATGATACTTTCAAGAAAAGTTCTCTCTCTCTCTCTCTCTCTCTCTCTCTCAACCACATAAGGGCACCTTATTGCAAGCTAGTTGTCACTTTTACTTGAGTTTATGCAAGGTAGGATGGTAGAACATTGGAATCAAGAGTGACCTAAATGATACTTTCAAGAAAAGTTGTAGGCCCATTAGACCTTGATTTCTCAACCACACACAAACACACACACATACACACAAACACAAAACACAGAGTTATGCTCCCCCTCATCTATGATAGACAAAGGAATACAATATCCCTTTTTCAACACTCCCCCTTGATCTAGTTAGCCTATATCCGTCCTTGCATAGATCCTACAACCTAGCTATAGTTAAGCAAGATTAGTCTAGGGTCTCTAGTTCCTACCTTGACCTCCTAGTTTGGTTGTAGGTTTTTACAATCATAGGTGGGGGGATAATCTAGCATGAACAGGAGGTACAAGTAATGAGCTCGCTCATGGCAAGAATGAGAGCACATGCTTGCCCTCAACACACAAAGCTCACAATCCAATTCATTTCACACACCTCTCTGACCATTTACAACCAGATTTATCAATGTAGAATCCAAGTGAGTCAATGGAAAAGCTCATGAAGGCCACAATATGGGGGGCCAAACATTTTGAATTAATTAGATTGATTATGAGGACTAGGCTATCAACCTTTGGAAAATTTATTTAGAGAACCTTTGCAAAGGAGGGTAATGTGGCACTACCGCATGTAAGTTCCAACATTGGAAAATTCTTTTGATGGCGGTTGGATGTGCTCGAAGGTTCGAGCCGGGGCTATAAAAATGACAATCGCCTTCTAGCTGCTCGAGGCCTTTTGCCTGCATATGAGAGGAGAGAGTGTGAGAGATTGATCAAAACGTGTGAGAGAGAGAGAGAGAGAGAGAGAGAGAGAGTGGTGTAATTTTTTTTTATATTAAAAAAAAACTGCCGTTCACGAGCGAGAGAGTGGGTGTAATAAAAAAATATGATTTTCATGAATTTTTTTGACCCTCAACAACAAGAGTGCTACGCTAAATTGTTGCTCTTGAGAGAATGAGTTGAAGGTGTACTAAGGTTAACCTTAGCCTTATCAACCAACTGATATGGGCAATAGAGTAAAGTGCTAAAGAGTATGAAAAGAAGATGTGTGATACCTAGTCTAGAGACAATTGATTGATACAAAATCAAACCCATGTCCGGTAGGTAAAAGGGTGCCACCTTTATCCACTTGGCTATTGTCCCCACACCCTCTAGTCTAATACTTGTGCAAATGGAACCTTGATAATATATTATCTAGGAGTACATCACACACACTATTTTTTCACCCCTTTGTGGAGTGAGGTGGAGGGGTAGCCATAATCTAACCCACATCTGTAGGTGAAAGGGTGCCACCTTCATCCATAAGGCTATTGTCCCCACCCCCACTAGCCTAATTCTTGTACAAATGGAACTTTGATAATATCTTATGGAGAGGGCTATTGTTTCCACCCCCTTTAGCCTAATATTTGTGCGAATGAAACCTTAATAATAGACGGATAATGTCCCCACCCCTCTAGTCTAATACTTGTGTGAATGGAACATTGATGTATCTTATCCACCTGACTATTGTTCCCACCCCTTCTAGCCTAATATGGCACCAAAATGTTTTTTGTATTTCCATTAAATATATTCCGCGAGATTTTCAAGAATAAGAGTGTTTTTCTAAGGTTCCATTTTAGTATAGCTTGAAAAAGTCAATGAAATGATGACCCTCCATATGCTTGCTATTTACATGCATTCACCCCCCATGTTCTCTCTATTTAAGGCAATGAAATGATGACCCCCCATATGCTTTCTATTTCCATGCACTCATCCATACCCTTTCTATTTAAGGTCTCACAATTCTCTATAAAAGGCCATAAACGGCTCATATGACGAGTAAAGGGAGGGAGAGAGAAGGAGGAGAGGGAGGGGTGGTCGTGGGGGGAACTCATGCCTAAGGTTTGTATTAATTAAATGCCACGTCAATGGCATTTAATTAATGCAATACGTGGGCTATAATATGGCACCAAAATGTTTTTTGCATTTCCATTAAATATATTATGTGAGATTTTCAAGAATAATAGTGTTTTTCTTACACACCAAGGTCTACCCACCCATCGTTAATGTTGAGAGCCAATCGGATTCTTAAATTGGGCTGGATGGGCGCACCCCTGTTACACACGGCCAAAATTGGGCAGACTTTAAAAGGTGAGGTGGCAGCTGACTGGCACCTATGATAAGCAATTTCATGGGCAGCCAACGTTGGTTGCCCAAACTTGGGCACCCACTCATCCCACCAATCAAATTCAAGTACAGTTGCAGTCTTATGTTAATAATGCATTGAATACTAGCCTTTTGAAAGATTCTAGCTTGGGCGGTGTGTAAACCCCCTGCCCACCATTGAAGACTACTAACTCATGCCCAGACCATGAGCACGCATTGGGCAGTGTGTAACGGCCCTAAGGTTTCATTTTAGTATGTAATGATTAATGCTTGAAAAGGTTAATGAAATGATGACCCCCATATCCTCTCTATTTAAGACAATAAAATGATGACCCCCCATATAGTTTCTATTTGCATACATTCACCCATATGCTTTCTATTTGCATACATTCACCCATATGCTTTCTATTTGCAATCCTATCTATTTAAGGCAATAAAATGATAACCCCCTATATTGTTTCTATTTGCATGCACCCATATCCTTTCTATTTAAGGTCACAATTCTCTATAAAAAGCCTCAAAGGGCTCACTCAACGAGTAGAGGGAGGGAGGGAGAGATAGAGAGAAGGAGGAGAGGGAAGGACTCCTCTTCTAAGTTTGTATTAATTAAATGCCACGTCATTGGCATTTAATTAATACATATCAAATAAATTATCTAAATATACATATGCATATCCTCTCTATTTAAGACAATGAAAATGATGGCCCCCATATGCTTTCTATTTGCATGCATTCACCCCTCCATATCCTCTCTATTTAAGGCAATGAAATGATGATCCCCCATATACTTTCTGTTTGCATGCATTCACCCCTCCATATCCTTTCTATTTACTAGTGTCGCGACCCGTCTCCGACAGACAAGAAGCATTTTGCATTTTCAAGGAAGCATTTTCTATGTAGGTACATGCAAAAGAAATATGTGTAAAATCACCCTTCCTTTCCTTTTAGAAGCTAGGCACATCGAGTTACACACAAACACGCATAAAGATGTAATGTGCGCACCTATGAATGCACGTGTGCATGTCACATACACACATGTAAATTTGTGTCTGTGTATGTGCACGCACCCATAATATCCATAGATATTGGTCACACTCATACATATATGTATACATCGCCCTCAACTTGCCAAACTAATATATAAAAACATCGTGATTGCCATATATATCCATATAGAAGCTTCTAAAGCACCAAACTTGGTATATAAATATACATCTAGCATTACAAACCCATAAAATGATGAGTATCTTAACACACCTGAACACAACCTCAAAACAATCTTTGGACAACTGGATTATCTGTCCTTGGTACCCTAACCCCGTGCCTCCATCTCGCAAAATGTATGCCATAAAAAATATTAGCATTGAAAATATAACTCTCGTAGAAAAAAGTTGGATAAGGATAAAAGCTTAAAAAACTCATTTGGTGGATCAATATTTGAGGCGAACGGCATTTGAAACAGGCTTGTAAACAGCAAATTGAAAAATTTTGTATTGTCCAGTGCCTATGCACCGAAAATCTAACTTATCAGGCTTTTCATAATCCACAAACATTACACGTACATAAAATTGATGTGCAACCTTCCACAATCGTAGATTGTAAATTCCT